>NC_142620.1:25521688-25828360 GCF_059453375.1 Lepisosteus platostomus
ACATAAAGATATAAATTTTTTATTTTATGTGAAGAATCACCAACAAGTGGGACACAATTGTGAAGTGGAACGAAATCTATTGGATTTTTGAAACTTTTTTAACTAATAAAAAAATGAAAAGTGGGGCGTGCAAAATTATTCGGCCCCTTTACTTTCAGTGCAGCAAACTCACTCCAGAAGTTCAGCGAGGATCTCAATGATCCAATGTTGTCCTAAATGACTGATGGTGATAAATAGAATCCACCTGTGTGTAATCAAGTCTCTGTATAAATGCACCTGCTCTGTGATAGTCTCAAGGTTCTGTTGAAAGCGCAGAGAGCATCATGAAGACCAAGGAACACACCAGGCAGGTCCGTAATACTGTTGTGGAGAAGTTTAAAGCCGGATTTGGATACAAAAAGATTTCCCAAGCTTCAAACATCCCAAGGAGCACTGTGCAAGCGATCATCTTGAAATGGAAGGAGTATCAGACCACTGCAAATCTACCAAGACCTGGCCGTCCCTCTAAACTTTCAGCTCAGACAAGGAGAAGACTGATCAGAGATGCAGCCAAGAGGCCCATGATCACTCTGGATGAACTGCAGAGAACTACAGCTGAGGTGGGAGAGTCTGTCCATAGGACAACAATCAGTCTTACACTGCACAAATCTGGCCTTTATGGAAGAGTGGCAAGAAGAAAGCCATTTCTCAAAGATATCCATAAAAAGTCTCGTCTAAAGTTTGCCACAAGCCACCTGGGAGACACCCCAAACATGTGGAAGAAGGTGCTCTGGTCAGATGAAACCAAAATCGAACTTTTTGGCCACAATGCAAAACGATATGTTTGGCGTAAAAGCAACACAGCTCATCACCCTCAACACACCATCCCCACTGTCAAACATGGTGGTGGCAGCATCATGGTTTGGGCCTGCTTTTCTTCAGCAGGGACAGGGAAGATGGTTAAAATTGAGGGGAAGATGGATGCAGCCAAATACAGGACCATTCTGGATCAAAACCTGTTGGAGTCTGCAAAAGACCTGAAACTGGGACGGAGATTTATCTTCCAACAAGACAATGATCCCAAACATACAGCAAAATCTACAAAGGAATGGTTCACAAATAATCGTATCCAGGTGTTTGAATGGCCAAGTCAAAGTCCAGACCTGAATCCAATCGAGAATCTGTGGAAAGAGCTGAAAACTGCTGTTCACAAACGCTCTCCATCCAACCTCACTGAGCTCGAGCTGTTTTGCAAGGAAGAATGGGCAAGAATTTCAGTCTCTCGATGTGCAAAACTGATAGAGACATACCCCAAGCGACTTGCAGCTGTAATCGCAGCAAAAGGTGGCTCTACAAAGTATTAACGCAAGGGGGCCGAATAATTTTGCACGCCCCACTTTTCATTTTTTTATTAGTTAAAAAAGTTTCAAAAATCCAATAGATTTCGTTCCACTTCACAATTGTGTCCCACTTGTTGGTGATTCTTCACATAAAATAAAAAATTTATATCTTTATGTTTGAAGCCTGAAATGTGGCAAAAGGTTGAAAAGTTCAAGGGGGCCGAATACTTTCGCAAGGCCCTGTAATATGGAATCGCATATCTAAAGAAATTAATAATGATATAATTATATTCATGTACCGCAACACAAGAATAGTACACGCTGTACATTGTCTGTTGATAATGTTTCTGTAGTGCTTTTTCAGCACTCTGCACGTGACTTTGCCGGTGGCGCTGTGGGTTAGGTTCCTGACTCCCATGTCACATGGTCTGTGATCAAATCCTACTGTTTTTTTTTAACAAACATTTCTTTGAAAAAATTAAACGTTTCCTTAGTCAGAGATTAATTAAAACCTCACTCGCACCAAACAAATTTATATTTCTAAATATCACAACATGATCAAATTTAAGTCATTTTAATAACAATGAATAGTCACCTAGGCGTTACAATATTAACATTTATATTGATTTAAATCGCGTTTAAATCGCCTTTATTTAAAACCCATAAATAAAGCTGATACTGTTTAGACTATTAATTATTTAAAACTGTATTACAGCAGCACAATGCACAATGCAACGTAAATCGCTATCTTTGTCTTCTGTGTAATAATGTTCACCTCTCTGTCCAGCAAATTAACAATAGTAATAATAATTAACTTTATTGTATATGGCGCCTTTAAAGGTGGCTCCTCAAAGCGCTTTACAGGTTAAAAACAATAACAATAATACTATTGTTAGGCTGGGCAAACGATTTTTTTTTTTAAGAAATACAAAATGAGATATAATGATGTGTTCCGGCTTAGACATTAACGAAGAGCATAACACGTGGGCGGCGTAGAGGTCGGCTCTGGCTTTCCCATCTACTGTATACACTGCAAGTACAACCCCCCTCTCTGCGGGAGTGCTGGCTGTGACTAATTAAACCGGTTTCACAAGTATTTTCAAAGTAGAAGCAGGCGAGATTTCCAAAGAAAGACACCACCCCCCCTCAAAAACCCAGTAAGTACAGTACTTACTAGTTAAAGGCTAGGCTCCTCAATGAAATCGCTTTAACATGCTAATGCGTTGGTGTAACAATCCGGGCCTGGCAAGCTTCTAATTTCAACCCAACTACGGCGAAAGGAACCCTTCTTTCATTAGACGACAATGAACATATTTTAGCCCTGAATGAATTAATAGCAAACATGGTTTACATAAAATACATTTTTCCAAGAAAGTTTAGCCTTTGTCACTAATGAAACCACTAAATAAAGACATAAATATAAAAATCTTAAGATTTTTAAAATACAAGACTTTGCAAACATTTATTTGAAAATAACGATTACAAACGCCAGGGGAGAGAGAGAACAGGGGAGGGATGTTGGTTTTGCATAAGGGGCGGGGCTATGGAAATGAGGTCTGTTTGGGAATGTGGAGTTACATGTTCTGGCTGTTTGTGAATTATCGTTGTTGAGTATGGAGTGTTGAGGTATTGATTTTGTGTAATGCTTTATGTTGAAAATTGAGGTGGATTTTGTTTATGATAAAGAGGATAAACTGGGATGGGAGGAGGGTTTGGTTTTGCATAAGGGGCGGGATTATGATAATTGAAGGAAGTTGCGAGAGTATAATGGTTTGATATATTTGATTTTGTATTGTGGTGGTTATCTATGTTTTTGGTTGGTATTATGTTTATATGGTTGTTTTTGTTGGTTGGTTGTTATTATGGTTATTAATAATACGATCAATAGTTGAAATCTGAGCCTAAATAAAAAGAAAAAGCAAGTGATTAGGTTTATGAGCAATCTAATTACTTATTCGTTTAAAACGCTATATAAAATAAAGTTTATTATTAATTTGCTAGACAGAGCGGTGAACATTATTATGCATAAGACAAAGATGACGAAATCTGTGTTCGCTGTAAGGTTTTTACTTCTTAAACTTTTAAAATACACGTTTCGAACAGAAAGAATTCCTCTTCCTGGTACAGTACTGTATGTATAGCAAACCAGCACGTCTTTTTTCTCCAATCAGAGGGGTGTCAGATGGTGTCAGCCAATCACCATTCTGAAGCCCTACCATAATCTCTGGTATGGGGAGACCCCAGAATTCTGCCCCATAGTTTAGACAGATGATAGATACTTTTATTGATCCCGTGAGGGAAATAAAGTAAATCATTTTCATTTTAGGAAATTATTAAACGCTCGGTTAAAAGCAAAGGAGATTGTCTGTTATAGTGGACATAAAAACAAGAGTTCGCTGGCATTATATCCTAGAAGACACAGACCAGGAGAATGCCCGCAGCGTAAAAGAAAATGCCTGATGAACTAGGGATTGGACAGTTTCCAAGTGCTTGTACAATCGATGGAAATGTTCAAATAAATGTGCAAAAGAAATAAACAAAATAATCATTTATTTCTTTATCATATTGGCTAGCTAATGTCCTCTCTTTGCTAGTTAGTGGCTGTGTTTCTGCGTTGGGTAGCAACGGGTGACTGTTCTCAGGCGGAAGATGTAAACAGCTTAATTTCCGTGTTAAATAATTTTTAAAAATTAAAATTCATTCTATACAGCAATCACATATTTGGGTACCGTTTCATAAAACTTTCATGCTTAAAATGTTTAGGGAGAAATGGAAGACTGGTGTGTATTTTTTCTTTAAACTATCAAGACCAGCCATACACAGTACAGTTTATGTACATACAGTAATGTTTATGTTCCTAAATTAATATCGTTTATGACCTTCAGATGTGTTATGCTCCTCTTCTTTTTATGCTCAGCTACTAAAATTTCCCTTTAGTGGTAAAATTCCATATAAATATTCAAAACTAAGCGGATTAAAATGTGCACAGTAAAGACATTAAATGATTAAATCTTTTCACTACCAACCAATGCACCACGAGTGCCCCTGTCGGTCATTTTGGCCAGCCAATCACTTACCGCTGTGCCCTGCGGGTAGGTTACTGTACCGCGGGTTTTTACCGTGCATTTTCGAATGGCTGCATCTGTATAAATTGTTGTATGCAGTTAGTGGAAAAAATCACTATAAATGTAATTACTGTATACCATATACATTGCAAGAATGATTTTTTTAGGCAGAAAATAGTGTGGAGAAGCAATTAAAAGGCAAACAGAATTCTGGTGTTTGTAGCAAAAGGTTGGGATTTTAAAGAAGTTATATGCAAGCTCTGAAGCACATTTATAAGACTTCACTTAGGATATTCTTATGTTTTGGTCACCATGGCACAAAAAAGCTTCTAACAAACAGTGCTCATTCTAGTGCTCTTCTAGACAGCGCCCAAAGAAGAGGAACAATGTTTATTCCTGGTTTCAGGGGATTGTCAAATACAGATTAGGGGAACTAAATAATTTCAATCTAAAAACAAAGGAAATTGAGAGGGGCTCAAATGCTCATGTTCTTGTGTTCTTAGTAATCTCACTAAATTGACTGTTTTTCTTGAGAATGATGTTAAGAGACTTGGTCTGAGGTGTCATTGAAGAGCTGAATGTAAATAGTGATATATTATTATGACGTGCTTTTGTTGGATTTAAATCTCTTCTGTACCTTTCCCATTGTAACTTTTTACTTTCTAAGAATAATTAAATAAACCTTTGAAGGAGCTGTTATGTCAGCCCAGTTATTGGCTACTTTATAAGAAAGATTGTTCACAGTATCCTATCCTGTCGCAAAATGCCCTGAGGAATGGTCAAAGTAGGTCCGTTTTCTGAAATGATGCCACCACCGCAAAGCACACAGATATATCAAGTGCAATTTATTTAGTGATCCTCTTTCCAACAAGAAAAATGAAAAATGGAAAAAAGAGGTTTACCCCCCCAAAAAAAACAGTTCTAAAATCAGGAATGAAACAAAATCACCACAAAACAATTAGAACTCTGTATACATACTTCCTGAACATTCCACTATCTCCAACACATCCAACTATCCACCAACCAACCAACTTCTAGGCTGAGAAGCATCTTTTGTGTGCTAGCCCCTCCCCCCTGGAATGAACCATTATCTTGTTACTTTATCTTTTAAAATAGAAAATAGTTCACAATTCCTCAATTCATTCAGTCTATTCACAAAGGAAAGAAAAAAATAAATATATTCAAAACAACATTTTACCACTGCTTTTTTTCATGTGCTTCTTCCTTTACACTATAAATATACCTCTAAAACTGGGGGTTAGGTTTGGCCCTTCGAAGCCACCATAGTCTGGCACTACCTATTCAAAGTGAGAGCGCTCAAGTGAACATACAATTACCATGTATGTTTCTATATATTTGTATCTGTGCCTCCAATTAATAAATGACTGATAACGGCAGTCACCAGCCAAACCCCAAGTGTGCACCCTCAGGAACTGGCTAGCAACTGGTCGGCAGAAAGTGTGAGATTTGTATTTGTACACTACCCATGCCTCATGACAGACTCCTCTGTCACACCTACTTAGCCTGAGAGCCAGAAAATGTCCATATCTGTCAATTTTGTTCTGAAAGTTTTCTAAACACTATACACTAGGGGGCATAAATAGGAGAGAAAACAAGTAGTAACCTCAATGAAAACCACTTGAGAAAGTCAGACATAAAACCAAGATACTGTATATTTAATAAAATATATTTTTGTTCTTGGATTACGTATGTTCAACAAAACAAAGAAGATTTTTCTTGAATTATTTCTTCATTCGCTTGATATTGTGTGTCATCAAAGTTAATGTAGGTTAATGTACTTTTTTTGTAGAAAAGCTAGGGTTATTGTTTTTAAGTGTCTATTGCTATATTTTGTTTGGTAATAAACTGACCTTTCCCCACTCTTATGTCTTGTGACCTTTGATTAGGCGAGTCCTAGAATGCACATGTCCTGTGGAATGACCTGTAAGCAGAGATAGGAAATGTTATTGAATGAATGTTGATTAATATTTTCAGGGTCTCACGAATGATGGAGCACAGTGCATGCCTGGAATGAAACCTCTCAGCATAGACCCAACATACAGTAACTGGAACTAAAGTATTAATGCAGGCCACACATCCTTGGGCCTTGTGGTTTATATTTAGCTACATATCAAGACGTTAAATTAGCCATGTGTATACTGTTTCCCACTTGAAAATGATATTCCATCAAAACCTGAGTAACAGATTAATAATTATAATAATTGCTTACACTTATATAGCGCTTTTCTGGACACTCCACTCAAAGCGCTTTACAGGTAATGGGGACTCCCCTCCACCACCACCAATGTGCAGCATCCACCTGGATGATGCGACGGCAGCCATAGTGCGCCAGAACGCTCACCACACATCAGCTATCAGTGGGGAGGAGAGCAGAGTAATGTAGCCAATTCATGGAGGGGGATTATTAGGAGGCCATGATTGGTAAGGGCCAATTGGAAATTTGGTTACACCCCTACTCTTTTCGAGAAGCGCCCTAGGATTTTTAATGACCACAGAGAGTCAGGACCTCGGTTTTACGTCTCAACCGAAGGACGGCGCCTGTTTACAGTATAGTGTCCCCGTCACTACACTGGGGCATTAGGAGCCACATGAGCCGCAGGGTGAGCACCCCCTGCTGGCCCCACTAACACCCCTTCCAGCAGCAACCTTAGTTTTTCCCAGGAGGTCTCCCATCCAGGTACTGACCAGGCTCACACCTGCTTAGCTTCAGTGGATTGCCAGTTGTGAGTTGCAGGGTGATATGGCTGATTGGGATGATTGGAAAATTGTTAGGCAAACTTCTTTTGCATTTTAACATATGGAAGAATACATATAAATCATAAATTAATTTTTAACAGGAAGATCTGTCAGCGTCACACAAAAAAGCAACAGAGTTAGAAAATAAAGTTCTCGGCTAAAATGCTTTAATTTCTTTGCAGAGGACAAGGATTAAATGTAAATTAGGGAGATATTTATTATTACATGATAATTAATGTGTTAATAAACACATTGGAATATTGTTGCCACAACTTGTTCTCGACTGTGTAGGGATTTAGGTGTTCAGGCAGTGAAAGCACTCAAACAGTCAGCACTTAATATTCTTTTAAGGAACAAGTAATAGGTTTATTCAATGCTGAAAAAAAGAAGAAAGAAAACACATTTGGGCCGTGGAGCCTTCTTCAGGTGAAGAAATCTCCACGGCCCAAACGTGTTTTCTTTCTTCTTTTTTTGAGCATGGAATAAACCTATTGTTCCTTTGCAGCCTACACATGCTGACGCAGCTACCCACCTTAATATTATTTTGTCTACTGGACATTATTTTTTTTTTATTTAAATAATATGAAGTTGTTAAATTTAGCAGTGTAGATGGTGACTTAAATTTGATTTGTGTAAGTGTGTAATCCAAGTATTGATTGATTTTGTTGGAAGTGGTTGAAATAATAGTAATAATAATAATAATAATAATTAATAATACATTACAGAGATATGTAACTAAAAAGACACGTTGACTGCTTTGAACTAAGTCAATATTAGACAATAAGAAAATAACTGTAAAAGCACAAAGGGAAGCACTAAATGTGAAGATCATAACAATAAAATGACTTTGTTGATGATTTTGTCTCGTCAGTGTCCTTTCCAGGCAATGCATCGGATTGAAAAGATTAAGAGGGGGATGAGCTGAAGGTGCTAGATCAGTAGTGTGGTTTTAAAATTCCACTGCAATTATCAGGGGCTATGTATTTTAATTGTATGCGGGTGTTTTTTTATCTTCACAGCCAATCCATATATATTAAGTATGTTCTGTTGCATATAAATAAAAAAAACATTTTCTTTTTTTTCTTTTTTTAAAGAGATGTGAAGTCTGTGCAATATTACCTTGGAGGGGAAAAAAACAGTGGGCACAACTAATAAAAATAAAAAATATGGATGAATCTGTGATAAAATGTCATCCTGTCTGTTGTTCTCCAGTGCTCTAGACAGCAGCTTTAGCATATGCACATCAGAGTCAAAAACTCCTTTTCTCCAGTCATCTTCTTTCTGCTTGGGGGGACTTTGTAACTCACCTCTTTAAGAGATGCAATCAACTCAACTGCCTCTTCTTTGATATGGTTTGAAGTCCTCCAGACTGGCAGTCTGAGGATTTGGAGGATCAGCATTTTGAACAAAATGAGGGCCTTGAGCCATTTTCTGTGTACTTGAGAATGAAAAAAAAGAAAATACATATTTCTGAGCTCATATTTTTCTTTTTGCTCACTCTTCACACTACAGTATATTATATTAACCTGCTTCGGGAAGAAATTTAACTAATATAATACATTTTATTATCAGAACAATTGATTTTTTTTCAAAACTGTTATTGACTATAGCTCCGGGCCTTTTTTAAATCAAGAAAAACATCCTTCCTTCACTATTTTATGAACACTTTTCTGACCGAAAGCATGACAGACAGCTTTGAGAATATCACTGTAAAGGTTCATGAAATTACAAGTGGTCTAGGGGTGCTTTAATATAATTTATCTACAGCCTTTAAGATGTAATTGGTTTTCCGCACTGATTATGGCAATGATTTTTGAAAATAAACACCTTGATCCTACTAGGGGGTGAGTTCTTTTGTCCCAGTCTTTGTCCCAGCCATCTGAGTTCCACATTCATTCTATCTGCAGAATTTTACACTTGCATTTTTAGAGCACATATCTACTGCATACCTCTGTGTGCTGTCTGAATCCTACTCCATTTCTTGTGCTCCTGTTGCATTGTTTGCTGTCTATCCCGTGTAATATCATAACAGGAGAAGTTTTGTTGGTAACACTTCCTAATGGTTTGTTTGTCCTATTATTTATTTTTCTCTTTTTATACCTGCCAGTTTTATTTGTTAATTCCTTTGCCTAGACTCAGCCTGTGCATCAGTGTTAAAGAGATAAAGATAATGAAGAGAAGCATGTCCCCTCAAGACCAGCCTTCTCATGTTTGTGTTGTCTGGTTCTATTGTAGTCCAAATATCAAACAAGAGGACAGAGGCCCGCCACCTCTGGGCAACTGAGGAGGTTGCTTAGCCCATTGATCCAAAGATGGTCTAATGGTCTCCATCCTACTTGGATAATGAGCTGTGTCCCTTACACAATGGGCTGATGCTGCAACCTGGATTATATCTGACTGGCTGCCATGTGTGAGGTCCAGCTATCACACACTTCCAGAGCCTCTAGACATTACTGTTTGTGTTGCATTTATTTATAAAAAATCCAAGAATTAGCCAGCAAAGCATTTTTATTCCAATCAGTCTGGATGTCGTCATTCGATAAATTGGTGTCAGAGAGGATTTAGCCTCATTTTTGTAGCCTCCTATAAGCAAGTGCCCTTTCATATTGCCAGAAAAGCTAAATGTAATTAAGCCTCAAAATCCTAAATACTTTTGGACCTGCAGCATCGCAGAATACACCTCAAGGTGACTTTTTTGTAACAGTATGCAAAGACACCAAGGTGTCCCCCTTGCAGCTTTTTACAGACCACAGTATGGAAGTATTGTGTGCATGTCTTTTGATAATGACTGTCATGAGTAGTGTTAGTGCCTTTCCACACAATGTTTCACTAGGTGACATTGCATATCAGTTCACTTTAATGTAATCTATCTGAAAAACTCTTGTATCCAGAACCCCCTTCCTCCCCCATTTCTTCTGGTTGTGAGGGAGTCTACTGTATTATTTGTATTTTGTCATTTAAACTCCTCTTTTTCCTTTATTTACAGATCCATCCATTTAAAATATGCTAGGTATGCTGCTTTAAAACGCAGTGGGTGTGGCGCAATGTACCACATCATACTACATTTTAATTTAAATATGATAATATAATCTGTCTGTACTGTAGCTTTATTTAATTGAGCAGAAAGTCACCTTGCTCTTACAAGCAGGTCTGTTAAGCAGACTTTGTGTTAACACACTACACCCTTTGAATGAGTTTTAATCAACTTTGTCCGGGCAGTTTTCCTTCACCCCTGTTGCGAGGTGACAATGCGGAAAATGTTTTTTTTATTTTACTGGGAGTGTGAACACTGGGGCGTACAGTGAGACTAACACAGTGAGATTACTGAGATGGATAGTTTTTGTAAATATGTTGACAAATATCAGATTTTTTTGCTTTCACGAGGCAAGAAAAATTGTACATTCTGTAGCTGTGAATCAGCTACATGACCTTGGCCCCGTGAAATCTGTGGGAAAGAGGTTTAGTGGGCAGCGTTATTCACAGTGTAGTGACCATAGAGTGTTTTAATACACTGTACAGTATAACAATATAAAGCAAGTATGTTTTATATGTTTGTAATCGTTATTCTTGCAAGTACATTTTGATTCAGTTTTCTTCTGTGTGTTAGCTGGTGGGCTAATGTTAATGGTGAAAATTCTTCCACAGGGAGTGTACCTTTAAAGAGGAGAAAATTTTTCGGCTCTGTGTGTCACTTAAGCCATTCCTCTTTGACACTTTCTTTAGTCATAGCGGTGGAAAGAGACCTCCCCCCTCCCCCTTCCCTCTGCGTGCCTCACCTGTTCCCATTTTGAACCATTCTGTGTCCAAATCGCAGCAGGTGAGAGAGAGTAGGGAGAAACAGAAAAAAAGTGAACCCTGGTTTTTTGATAGTCAGATTTAACGTATGTTTGAACACAGTCTTGTGTTCAATTAATGTTTTTGCAAGATGTTGAAGTGCAACAATTTATCACAGTGTGATTTAAATACTAATTATTGATTACTAATAGTTTATGCACCTGATGCCTGACTTTATTTAGATGTATATAAAATATTGAACTGTGACATAACAGTCAGAGATACAATCGAAAATAGTCTGTGATATTTGTGTAGATGAAACTTTTCAATTTTTTTTAAATTCAAAATGATTCAAATGTTTTTCCATGTGTAATGTCATTACAAAGTACAATAAGCCCCTGCTTTGTTTAACAATGGTTTCAAATATAAAACTGATGAGAAAGCTATGTTTAATGATAATTAAAAGATTTCAAGTTAAAATAAATAATTTACATTCCATTATTAAGTTTTAAAGGCAGATGTGCTCAGTGCCATAAACACTGCAAGCTGCAAAACGGTCCCCTTACGGCACCACCTATTCTTTGAGCTAAGTGGGTAGTGCACTCTTTTCTCAACCACCTGCTAATTTGTTTCACACCACGGGAAGATAAGAGAATGTGATTGTACTGTATCTGTATGAAATGCATGTTGCATTTACAAAATTAAAGTGTTTAAAATGTTTAATTAAAAAGTTAAAAAAACTTACAGCTTACACAGAGATTCTAAGCTGATCACAAGGAACAAAAATCATCCGTTTTTCATGGATTTTGTGTTTTTAACTAAACCCCTTTTTATGAGTTTTAAAACCATGCAATATCTATTTTAGGCACACGTTATTGTTTCCTATTTTTGATGTTCTTTAAATCTAAAGTAAATTTAAAAAATCGGTTGTCCATTGTGCCACACAATATTATGTTACATTTTTATGTTTTTGAAAGACATCAGAAGGCTTCAACTGATGCATAAAAGGTACTAGATATTGTTTAAATAAAAGCTGTGAAATTTTTCACAAATCGTGATCGTTAAACCTGTAGGTTGCAGGCTCTGTGTCATTTGTTCACAAAGTTATTGACGTCTGAAAAATCATGTCTCATAAATAGGCATTTTAATAAGCAAAGCTTATAAAAACCAAAGAAAAAAAATTATACAAGAATACAAGAATATACAAGAAGCTTGAAATTATTATTATTAAAATAATACCGTTAATAATGACCAGACACATTATTATGGTTTTAGTGGTATTTTTAATACCACTTTGTTATTCTCAATTCTAAATACAATATATACGATTTCGTTTTAAGACTTGAGGCATCTGTTAAATTGCCCCACTGAATAACGTTTTTTTAATTAAACTGGTTGAACAGTTGACAGTATTCACCTTTGCTAATTCACAATTTTATTTCATTATTAATATAACTTAACATTGAATATGTTATAATATATATAAAAAAACCAAATATATTTTAATATAGTGTACATAATATTTACTATTTAATTTTTTTAAAAGTATTTGTTAGAAGAAAAATGTGTGTTGTAAGCGGGAATTGAACCCGGATCATCCAGACAGAACCTCTATTGACAAACCCACTGCAAATTAAAAATAAAACACGTTTACAAAGAAAGTAGATTACAGTAATACTACCAGCTATATAAATACATATATTTAGATCCTTACATTAATATCATTATTAATTTCTTTAGATAAGCGATTCCATATTATATTCCCTATTTCATGGATTCTAAAAAGTATGAGTTTTTTTACTGCAATAACGAGCGCAAGTATTCATAGAAAAAGTTAAAACATGGGAAACAGAGGGTTTCTTAGAAATTAAATAGAGGTCTGGAACACCCTCTCTCTAAAATAGACATTTAATAAATTGAAGTTTGTAAAAACAATGACAAATCACCCCGAACAAAATACAATTTTAAAATACAAGCAGTTTGAAATTATTAGTTGTTATTAAGAAATCACTTAACTTTGAACGTGTTGTGATATTTAGAAATTCCAACAAATTCAATATAGAGTCGATAATATTTACTATTTTAGTTTTTCAAACAAATGTTTATTTGTTAAAAGAAACCGCCTGGCCAGAGCGGGATTCGAACCCCCCCCTGCAGCCTGCAAGGCACAGGCCTAAGCCATTACACTAACGCACCAATTGACGACTTAAGCTATAACTGAAAAGGGTAGGCAAAAAGTTTCCAAGTAATTGCGGGTGAATGAGTCAAATTGATGCAGATGTTTACAGAGAAAGTTTACTTTGAGCTATATGAATATAATTGTATCGTCATTAATTTCTTTAGATACGGGATTCCATATTATATTCCCTATTAATCAAATTCTAAAAAGTATGCTTTTGTTTACTGCGATAACGAGCGCAAGTATTCATAGAAAAGGTTAAAACATTAAAACTTTTTATGAAGTATATGAACTTAATGTGTTCAGAAGGAGCACATAAAAACATTTCCAAAATAACCACAGTATGTAACCGAATGAAAGACTTTGATGCTTAAAATGTTTATGAAGAAAGTGGAATACTGGTGTGTATTTTTTATTTAAACTGCCAATATATATGCTGTTTATATGCATACATTAATATCGTTTATGAACTTCAGACACATTATGCTCCTCTTCTATTTATTCTCAGCTACTAAAATTTCCCTTGAGTTGTAAAATTCCATTAAGCGGATTTAAACATGCACAGTAAAGAGATTCAATGATGCAATGATTTCACTAACAATCTGCACCACAAGTGCCACCTGTCTGTCATTTTGGCCAGCCAATCATGTGCTGCAGTATAAAACGTGCTAAGCTGTAGATAATTTTGCGCAGTACAGGGTTTTACTGTGCATTTTGAATGGCTGCATCTGTATTTTAAACCAAGACTTTTAGATCAGTTTTTTTTTTTCTGTAGAATTCAAGGTGCAGAAATGTCAGGATTAAACCTAACAATAGTTAGGTTTATCCGCTTATAAAACAAAGTTGTAAAGATGTCTGAATTAGGCCCCACACAGATTTTAATGCTGCAGAATGGATTCTTATGATTCTAAATTCCCTTTTATGTGAATTAAAAAATATATTTATTTACCCCAACATTTAAAGAGAGACCAAGACTTCTTCCTGTATCTTCTTGTTTAATAATATTATAATTGTTTCCTGCCGTTCCTTTCTGAGAATGTAGAGAGTAATAAATCTTAATACTTAATATCTTAATATGAATATCTTAATATCTTAAAATCTAGTTTTACCCCCCTGTTGTTTGTGTGGGTCCTAATGCCCCGGTATAATGGTGGGGGACACTATACTGTAGTTGTCACCGTCTTTCAGATGAGGCATTAAACCTAGGTCCTGACTCTCAGTGATCATTAAAGATCCCTGGGCATTTGTTGATAAGAGTAGGGAGTTTTCCCTATGTCCGGGCCAAATTTCCAAAGAACACCATACCTACTGTGAAGTATGGTGGTGGAAGCATCATGCTTTGGGGGTGTTCTCTTCAACTGGGACAGGGGCTCTAGTCAAGATAGATGGGATAATGACTAGCTCCAAATATCAAGATATTTTGGCACAAAACCTGCTGGCCTCTGTCAGAAAGCTGAAGATGAAGAGGAATTTCACCTTCCAACATTATAACGATTCAAAGCACACATCCAGGTCAACCAAGGAATGGCTTCAGAAAGGAAGTTCAAAGTCTTGGAATGGCCCAGTCAGAGCCCAGACCTCAATCCCATAGAAAACCTGTGGAATTACCAAAAGAGGGCTGTGCACAGGAGATCCCCTGACAATATGAAGGAGCTTGAACTTTTTTGCAAGGAAGAGTGGGATACAATTGTTAAGTCCAGGTGTGCAAAGTTGATAGAGACTCATTCACAAAGACTTACTGCTGTAATAAATGCAAAAGGGTGTGCACACTTATGCAATCAGGGTGTTGTAGATTTTTTCATTTCAATTATTTTTCCTAATAATTATCTGTTTTTCTCTTTAATTTTGTTGGTTGCAAGGTCACATTAAAGATGGAAAAATGTCTGACATGATTTATCTTTACATCACAAAAACCTGCAATTTCAAAATGGGGTTTGCTAATTTTTTATATCCACTGTATATACAAGAAATTCAGGACCATGACTAAACCCCAACAAGGTTGTTATCCTGTGTGATTCAGAAAATCTGAATAGCTGATCATGTTCTTAAAAATTACCTTTCAGTAATTTACCTTTCCAGTAATTTTAAGTTGAAATTTATGTTGCTGTGGCACATATACAGCAGTATTTTTAAATGTTTTTTAATGGCATCCCACAAATAACAGAGGGACACATTTAAAGTGATAATGTGTGGGGCAGTGGAAATCTGTGCCAGAAGGACATAACTTTTTGTCCTCAATATTAACTTTGGGTGATTTTCTGTAGTAGACAAGGGCAGTTGCATTGAACTGTTAACGATCCAACTGTTTTCGAGCTTAGCGATTGTCAGCAGAAACTACAGGTATATCTATATATATTTAATGAGATTAATATCATACATGAAAAAATGTTTCTTTGTTATTAAATGAATACTCATTCATTATGAGGCTGTATATTCATGTTGGATTTATGAAGTGACAAATAGTTCTTAACCTTAACAGGTACCATGTAGTAATAATTAAGTGCAGTAGCCAAACCTGAAATTAATTAATTCCCATGGTGCACACCTGGAGGTAAGACATCATCTTCAGTCATGCTGTTTGAAGTTATGTGTACCCCATGCTTAGTCTTTTTGTGAAGTCTCTAACTGGTGTACGGTGTCATTTGTGTTTTGGATCCTGTGGGAATGGGAAACATTCCCTGCTCTGGAAATTAAGTAAGCTTCATGTGGAGTATAGACTCTGATAAAACTGCTTTGTCTTTATTTTGGGATGATAACCTGAAATGTATTTAATAATTTATGATCATTCACCTCTAAATTTGAAAACTCCTAATTTGATTCACATGGCCAATGTTTTAAAACTATGGTACACCCTATAAAGGAAATGTGTTTTTAGGGCTGAGGTGAAATGCAAGCCGAGCTCCAGGAAATGATATGGAGACATGATGAAGTTATAAAACAAGATTAATTATTTTAACACAACTAACATGAACAAAGCACATGCATATTTTTTTTTCATTGGAAAGACTGAACTTGGAAGTTATAGTGTATATTCAGCATTGTATCAACAGTTACAACAGATACACATTTAAATCAAATCCAAAATCTTTTTAAAACAGATGTGATTTAACAACTGCATGTGGGATTATGGTGTGCACAGCGGGTTTTATGTTTTGATTACTTGAAGGTGTAAAGTTTCAATGAGGACCAGGGGACAAAATGAAATTGTTCAACTTGATAACTTTAGTAAGTCTTCTGTGCTTTACTGTGTGAGCAGCAAAATAAAGCTCTCTCCACAAGCCACTAGAGTTGCCATTTTAGTCTTATAAAAGGGAACATTAGCAAATAGCTTCATTTTCTTTAAAGGGCTTTAACTAGCAATTATATAAAGGCTCATAGGGGAATGGGGGAAAGGGCCACCTCTTTTCTTGACCATCCAACACTGGAGGTGGAGGTGATGTGATCAACATCGTGCTCTGGCCGGCCTATTACCCCCGGAAGGAATAACCCCCCGGTACTGATTTCAAAAGCAGGCTGAGTGGACCTGGGAGCCGTCTGGAAGGAATTAGAGCAAGCTCCAGTACATTGCTGTACATTACCTGGGATTGAACCCGGGACCTTTCAATCAGGAGCTAGATGCCCTTGCTGTCTGAGCTACCATGGCTCCTCACAGGAAGCCTTACAGGCCTTGGTAATATGTAGAATGTTTGAGAGAAGCCATGTCAACCCGGAGAGGACATGCAAACTCCACACAGATAGCACCCCAGGAAGTAAACTCAAGGGCAGCTCTGTAAAGTTCTCTGTTCTGGTGGTGGGGGGTTGGGGCTGAAGTTACCATCTCCTTTCATCAGCTTATATGATATGTAATATAAGAAATTATATTGTCTGATATGTTCCCAGTACCATTGTGAGCTGCACAGATCATTAATGTAAAGTGAATTTTTAACATACTTTGATATATAATAATAATAATTGCTGACACTTATATAGCACTTTTCTGGACACTCCACTCTAAGCGCTTTTACAGGTAATGGGGACTCTCCACCACCACCACCAATATGCAGCATCCACCTGGATAATGTGACGGCAACCATAGTGTGCCAGAACGCTCACCACACATCAGCTATTAGTGTGGAGGAGAACAAAGTAATGAAGCCAATTCATAGATTGGGATTATTAGGAGGCCATGTTTTGTAAGGGCCAATGGGAAATTTAGCCAGGACACTGGGGTTACACCCTTAGTCTTTTCGAGAAACACCCTGGGCTTTTTTACCCTATCGACTCCATTGTAGGCCTCTCTGACAACGAGTGTCAATTCACTTCTAAAACTACACTTTCCATGACTAAAAAACACATTTTTTAAATAATTTCTCAAAATATCACAAATGCAAGTGATCTCCATTTCTCTCTTAATACAACCATTATATTTTTTTTACAACTGAGAAACTATTTTGTAATAAACAAAGCATAATGCTGACAACAATACCTCAGACAGAAACTACACAGGGGAATTATACATATTTGACCATCAAAATCAAAACACAACACTATGAACCATGCATCACAATAAACAGGACAATCTAATCTTTTCAGCAGTGTTTCATATCCAGATATAAAAGCATAAAACAAATCATTTCTGAAGGTATATCTAGCATTTCAATTTAGAGAAGGTCCTAATAATAGATTCTCCAGCAAAATGTAGTCACATAAGCACAAATTCACCGAAGACATGAAAAAGTGACTTTTGTAGAGAAAACTTTCATGTGTAAATCCATGTGGAACATATAGTAAACAAAAAAGAAATGGCTGCCAAAGGACCCCGTAAGTTTTCAAACCAACTGGGCTACCAAAAAAGCTGATGTAATGGGAAGAAACAGCTGTCATTCATCAAATTCTGACCATTTAGAGACGTTTTAGGGAGGGCTTTAGCAAAGTGAAGGTTCTTCACTGTCCTTGCATTGCCTGTCTTTTTTAGTTTTTACTCTATCTATTTTCCTCCAAAAACATTATATGTGGGCTCTCTAGCACAGCCAGAAGTCAATACAACGGGAAAGGAGGAAAAAATCATTCCAGGACCATGCATCATAAAAATCCATGCCAATTTTTTATTGTTTGTTGAATCACTCTCACTCTTTATGTAAGTTAGAAGACACATTAGAGAAGACCTGGAAAGAGAAACTTTTATCCTAGGTGTTCCACAACTTGAGATATTGCCTTTTGAAGAAGGACGATAAAATGCGTTTGCCATTTTTTCCTTTTTTTGTTTTTGATATTTATCTCAAGTGTGTGTACTAAGTAAGACATACTCAAAAGTATGAAGGTTCAGAAGGGATCTCCAGGGTGTTCTCTTTAATTCAAGACCCTGACCAAGTCTGTGCTGTTTATGCTTTCCAAGATAATTCAAAATATTAAAAGTATATCCATTGTAGGAGGTCACCAACCTTGATCTTCATTTTCAGGGTGGGGGCGGAAAGGGACAGTCCACAGACCACAGAGAGTCAGGACCTCGGTTTTACATCTTATCCAAAAGACGACACCTTTTTACAGTATAGTGTCCACGTCACTATACTGGGCCATTATGACCCACATAGACTGCAGGGTGAGCGCCCCCTGCTGGCCCCACTAACACCTCTTTTAGCAGCAACCTTAGTTTTTCCCAGGAGGTCTCCCATCCAGGTATTGACCAGGTTCATACCTGCTTAGCTTCATGGCTACCCAGTTGTGAGTTGCAGGGATATGGTTGCTGGCTGCATATACTGTGCAATATACAATTAATATAAACATCAATATAGTACACATAATTAAATTTTATTATTAGAATGATTTTATTTAAGACTTTAATTCTAAAAATATATTAGACTAAGATATACTAATACTTCGTATTTAAAAGGCCAGATTAAAAGAACACTTTTGAGGGGTTCATGTGAATTAGGGCTCCTAAGCCAAAGCAACATCATTAACTGTTGGGAATGTGCAATGAAAAAGGAGGGTGAAAACTAAAGTGCACACCCAGTTTTCCTGCTTCCTGCGGTGAAGAGACAATGCACCACCAAGGCATGAAACACTCCTTCGAGTACAAATTTTGTTGTACTCGAATATTTCTAACAACTTTTTCAAACACCTCAGATGAAGCCAAATAATCAAATAAAAAGACAGCAAAAAATATAAAAAGTAAACTTTTAATTTTAAATTTGATCATTAAAAATATACGTAGTGGCATTAACATTTGTATTTAAAACTAAAAGCTGTATACACATAAAAATCTCAGTTGCTATTTCTCTTTAAAGGCATCTTTAAATTCCCTTGCTCTTTCCTACAGATGCAGCCATTCAAAATGCGCGATACAAACCCGCGGTACGGTAAACTACCCACATGGTAAATGTGCACATTTTAATCCGCTTAGTTTTGAATATTTATATGGAATTTTACCACTAAAGGGAAATTTTAGTAGCTGAGCATAAAAAGAAGAGGAGCATAACGCATCTGAAGGTCATAAACGATATTAATTTAGGAACTTAAACATTACTGTATGTACGTAAACCGTACTATATATGGCTGGTCTTGGTAGTTTAAAGAAAAAATACACACCAGTCTTCCATTTCTCCCTAAACATTTTAAGCATGAAAGTTTTATGAAACGGTACCCAAATATGCGATTGCTGTATAGAATGAATTTTAATTTAAAAAAATTATTTAACACGAAAATTAAGCTGTTTACATCTTCCGCCTGGGAACAGTCACCCATTGCTACCCAACGCAGAAACACAGCCACTAACTAGCAAAGGACATTAGCTAGCCAATATGATAAAGAAATAAATGATTATTTTGTTTATTTCTTTTGCACATTTATTTGAACATTTCCATCGATTGTACAAGCACTTGGAAACTGTCCAATCCCTAGTTCATCACGCATTTTCTTTTACGCTGCGGGCATTCTACCGGTCTGGCGCCGGTCTGTGTCTTCTAGGATATAATGCCAGCGAACTCTTGTTTTTATGTCAACTATAACAGACAATCACCTTTGCTTTTAACCGAGCGTCTAACCCATAATGTCTTATCCATAATAATGTCTTGTCTTGTCTTATCCATAATAATGTTCACTGCTCTGTCCAGCAAATTAATAATAAACTTTATTTTATATAGCGTTTTAAATGAATAAGTAATTAGATTGCTCATAAACCTAATCACTTTTTCTACATAAACACAGTGTAATTGCTCTCTGAAAATGCTTTTTCTTTTTATTTAGGCTCAGATTTCAACTATAGATCGTATTATTATTAACTTTCTTGGAAAAATGTCTTTTATGTAAACCATGTTTGCTATTAATTCATTTAGGGCTAGAATATGTTCATTGTCTTCCAATCGAGTCGAGTTGACATTAGAAGCTTGCCACGCCTGGACTGTTACACCAACACATTAGCATGTTAAAGCGATTTCATTGAGGAGCCTAGCTTTCTTAACTAGTAAGTACTGTACTTCCTTGGTTTTGGAGGGGGGAGGTGTCTTTCGCTGGAAATCTCGCCCCCTTCTACTTTGAAAATACCTGTGAAACCGGTTTAATTCGTCACAGCCAGCACTCCCGCAGAGAGGGGAGTTGTACTCGTTAATGTCTTAGCCGGAACACATCATTATATCTCATTTTGTATTTCTATAAAAAAATCGTTTGCCCAGCCTAACACTATTGTTGTTATTGTTTTTATCCTGTAAAGCGCTTTGAGGAGCACAGCTTTCTCACCACTTAGATTACTTTTTGATACCATCCTTACACAAAGCAGGAACTTCTTGTATTTTCCGATGACATACAAGTGGAAAGATTACAGATTTTAATCGTCTTTTTTCTGAACTAGGGAAAATCTGATCATGTTTCTCTATAACAATAATAAAAAACTTTAAAAGTGGCATCTCAAAGCAATACAGTAGATGTAAACCACAGATTACAAAGTAAATACCCAGACAAACACAAACGCGTTTTTAATAAAATGTTCATTCAGCAGAGAGAGAGAGTAAAACCTGGGCGTAACAGCTGTTCCTTTTTCTGATCACTCGCTCTCTGGATAAACGTCTCACCTGTCCTGTTCTTTGTTTTCCTAATTTGCTGATTATGCCTTCTGCGATCCACTCCTGCCCTCACACCTAAAGAAGACTATTTCAAATTTCTTTGCACGGTCCATTGTGCAGTTAACCCTTGTATGTGCTGTCCTTAAGGTGATAGAGAAAAAAGAGCTGACTGACAAGATTTAAGATGTGGCTGTCAATGTTGGATTAAAACAAAAATACATTGCCCGACGTTTGTTGCATTGCTTGAAAAATAACTGGATTTCAAGTAATTCAAGTGTTTTTTTTAACTTCCTGAAAAACAACTAATAATTTAACTAAAGATGCAGCCATTCAAAGTGCGCGGTACAGACACGTACCGGAGGTAATTGGCTACGGCGTCGCGCATTGTGACGCATGATGACGCCCGGTACAGACAGTTGGTCTGTCGTAGAAAGATTTACAGTAAACGTCTTTACTGTGCCCGTTTTAGTAAAGAAGAATAGGAGCATACTGCAACGCGTGTGAAGGCCATAAACGATATTAATTTTGGAACATAAACATACAGTATATGGCTGGTCTTGTTACTTTAAAGAAAAAATACACACCAGTATTCCATTTCTCCCTAAACATTTTAAGCATCGAAGTCTTTAACTAACGAGATACCGGAATCCACAAGCATACTTTTAGAATTTGATTAAAAGGGAATATAATATGGAATCGCGTATCTAAAGAAATTAATAACGATATAATTATATTCATGTACCGCAACACAAGAATAGTACACGCTGTACATTGTCTGTTGATAATGTTTCTGTAGTGCTTTTTCAGCACACTGCATGTGACCTTGCCGGTGGCGCTGTGGGTTAGGTTCCTGACTCCCACGTCACACGGTCTGTGATCGAATCCCACTAGAGCCATGACTTTTTTTTTTAACAAACATTTCTTTGAAAAAATTAAACGTTTCCCTTGGTCAGAGATTAAATAAAACCTCACTCGCACCAAACAAATTTATATTTCTAAATATCACAACATGATCGAATTTAAGTCATTTTAATAACAATGAATAGTCACCTATGGGTTACAATATAAACATTTATATTGATTTAAATCACGTATTGATTTAAATCGTAAATGCGTGTTTAAATATATGGGTTTTTTGATTCACAATCAGACAAATGCAACATAAATTGATATCTTTGTCTTCTAAGTATCTCAATAAACTTTCAGCATAACTTTCTCCCCTTTAGATTTATTTTTCTTGGGATCTTGGGATCAAACGTGGAAAGATTAGATTGTAATCGTTTTTATTTTTTAAATACATTTTCTAAAAGTGTAATCTATGCTAAAAAGTTGTACACCACCTGCTATAAAGATACATATTGTAATACTTTCAGGTTCGGGTAGGACAGACACGAGAACTCAGACTTGCGGAGTTAAAGCAAGTTAAAGCCTTGATTTTATATATCACCTTTAAAAGTGGAAGCTCAAAGCAAAGTAAATACCCAACAATGATTGTACCCATCTGTCATGCTAATAAAGCACCTTGAATTGAATTGAATTGAGGGAGAGAGGGGTGGAGGGCGAGCGAGAGAGCCAGGACAGACAGGCAAATAAGATACACTCCACAGACATTCACAACAGCGACATATCATAAAACATTTGCACATATTGTTAAGTTATTACTTGGTTTTCAAAGTGCAATGAAAAACAATATTGTTGTTGTTGCTGTTATTGTTGTTTTTATCCTGTAAAGCATTTTTGAGAAGCCACCTTTAAAGGCGATATATAAAAGCGCTGATTCTTATGGAATGTGTACCGCCGGGGATTCAAATTTTTTTAATTTTTTTTTAATTGCGTATCTAAGGAAATAGCAGTATAACTTTGTTCATGCACAAACAGTGGCATGTTACATTATTAATTTGGGTGTCTCCTCTTGCCAGAAAGCTCTAAATTGCATTTTGAGTGTGGTTTTTGACTTTTTCTAAATTGCAACCCATAAATAAAGCTGATACAGTTTAGACTTTGAATTATTTTAAACTGTATTATAGCAGCACAATGGACAACGCAACGTAAATTGCAAAAATGCACTTGGAATCTGTCCAAGCCCTACTTTGTCAGGCATTTTCTTTTACTGCAACGGACATAAAAACTCCCTTGCTTTTAACAGAGCGTTTCATAATTTCTAACTACGAAAATTATTTAAACTGGGACACTTATCATTCAACCAGAGCTCGAAATATCACAAGGACCCTCAAGAGCACAGCAAAGACTGTATTAAAAGAATCGCGTATCTAAAGAAATTAATAAGATATAATTATATTCGTGTACTGCGACAGGGCTGTGTAGGGCTGTTTCACCTCTCTCTTCATGTGACTCTATTCAGAAGCCATTTAGCAGAGAGGGGATGAGAAGAGTGACAAACAAGTATACTTTAGATCTTTTTTTCTAAACCGGGGAAAATCTGACCATGTTTCTCTATAACAATAATAAAAAACATTATTTTACATATCACCTCTAAAAGTGGCATCTCAAAGCAATACAGTAGATGGAAAAACAGTTAAAAGGACCAAAGTAAATACCAGACAAACGCAAACCCGTTTTTAATAAAATGCTTTTATTCATTCAGCAGAGAGTGAGAGGGACATCCAGCAGAGAGAGACACACACACCGGATTTCATTGACAAAAAGTAATAGTTTTTTTACATTCCTCTTGTCTAACAGGAATGTTTTGTTTGTGGACAGACTGTTAGACTAGAGGAAAAGAGCGCCTCCTTCTACGAAGCATTCCGTTGATCCGATCATAAATTATTTTCCAGTTGCACGAAGTAAGGGTTGAGAATCTCTGATTCACCATGCTACTAATGGTTTCCCAGAGATTGAAAGGCAAGGCACTTTTGCCTCTGGACCCATCGAAATTTACAGACGTGGTCCACCCCCAGTAAATTTCAAAAGTCACAAGATTTCAAAACACGAGGGCGGCGTAGCGGTCGGCTCTTGCTTTCCCGTCTATGCCGATGCACTGCAAGTACAACCCCCCCTCCTTCTCTTGAGTGATGGGTAACAGTTGGATATCTGGGAGAATTATTCGTCCCACTGGCGTATGTGAATTCCGCTCTGTAACCGGTGCTTCCTGAGGGGAGATAGACGGCGGGGACAGCATCAACCAATTCCTGCGCGGTGGTGAGCGGAGAGGCCGGGATGGAGTGTCCTGAGGCGGTGTGTGCTTTGCGGGGGGCAGAGCTTCCGCCAGGCATTGCAACCTGCGCGGCGGGGAGAGGCATTTATCGGGAGACAGCTGCTCAACTGTTTGACTGCCGGAACATACTGTCTCCTTCCTCTGCATTTTCAGGAGTGTCTCTAGCCTCCCAATCCTCCCCAGTAATGCGTCGTACTGCTCCCGCTGCTGCCGAAAAGTCTCCACACAGGTGGTGCTTCTACAGGCTGGCACCCTGGCCAGTGGCCGAGAGCAGGGACCCATGGCCTGTGGCAAAATAACATAATTCATGTAAGAAATAAAGCCACACAGTAGTATTCATCAGTCGCGGAACAGACGTCAAAATAAACTTTTCTTTTTTTCCGTCTTACCGCTTTCTTTTTTACTGTCCTGGTGGTAGATTTCGAAGATAGTTTCGCCCGTGCGGTGTTTTCTTGAAGAACAGGCTACGAAAAAATATTTATAATTGAATTTAAAATTCTAAACGGCAATAATACCCTGTAATATGCGCTATAATCGCGTATTTCAGATGAAGTCTGCTGTATTTGCTTACCCTTCGCTCTTTGGAAGCTGGGGCGGCAGAAGCACCCCGTCTCTTCCCGTAAAAGGTCTTGGTCTCCATACTGTACTGTGGTCGCTGTAGTGCAGGTTCGCAGTTTTTTTTTGTGATGGGAGCTCACCCAATCCCTTGGTGTATTTATGCTATATTCACATTGTAGAGGTTTGATCGGTTTACTGAGACAATTATTAATTGTAGCAGTAATCACGAGGTTGTTCGTTGGGGCTTTTAGAAAATCAATCGTCAGAACAACTAACAACGCACACACACGGGTTCAATACACAAGATACATTTATTAATATAAATTGTGCACCAAACATATACCAGTCTGCCTGGATACGAGCGGCAGACCTTACTGTGAAGGTTATCAATATACAAGGTATATAATCTCGAAAAGATGCAAACACAAAGAGATACACAACAGAGAATATATGTCAATATATATCGTTCGGTTACCAAATCGCTAATCAGTGTTATTACCCACTGTTACTCTAAACTCGGAAGTAAATACATTACTCATGAATTAAATTGATAACAACTTGTGTTGAGGTACAATTGAATTCTCGAGACGCAATGTAGAACATGGGGTTTACTTATCCACTGTGTATGGATTTGGAATTTCCCGGCACGAACACCAAACCAGCTGACAGGCTCTGTTGCAGCCTCTGCTCCAGCGGTTGTCCAATGGGCGTTGTCCCGGCGTCCTCTGGCTACTGGCCAACCAGTCGAGGTGCAGCTTGGAGTAGGACGGGCGGAGGAATCTAACTTCGGCGCACAGGGCAGTCGTTGCTCCGAGGGGATCTACCAGCAGTCCGGCTGGCTAGTAGAAAGTCTCTATGCACAGAGTGTGACTGCGAGTCCTCACAAGTCACTCTTTTGCCTGGGAAGAAGCTGGTTCGTTCCCGGTCCAGCGCTGCTTCTGAATAAGCTATTCAGGTTGTCGACGAGGGTCCAACTGTAGGCTGCCGTTGATCAAGCGGAGCATTCACGTTGGTAGAATTCTGAGTACGTACGGGATCCTCGGCCTCGCGCTTAGAACAAAATCCAAGTCCCTTTGCAGACAACAGCAGTTGTCACGTGATTGTCTCTGAGGATGCGCGAAAATGGCCAAGGAGAGCCCCGATCTGAGCTTGCGCTCCCTTTTTGACCAAGACACAGATGTGTGCTGATTGGTTGAGAGTTTGGCGGGCATTGGAGACCCACGTGGTATTACCACGCCCTGCCAGTCCCTGATTGGTTGGTCAAGGTGAGATATGAGTCACTCTTGACACTTAGGAATGCAGTCCAGATGTCCATTCGGCACTCCCTAGACAAATAGGCGCCAATGGATGACCATTGATCATGATAGCCAGGCTTAGCTAAGTGCATCCCCGTCTGGGAGCTGTTCCTTATCAAAAGAAAACATCTTAAATCAGCCTGCATGAATACTTTCTCTGTGGCTGCATCACAGAGATGGAGGGTGAGATGGGGCCTCATTTAGGAAAGCATACCAACGCTTAATTCTGTCTTATTAACAAGCATTGCCGCTACAACATGTACGGCTAGAATGTGTTCATTGTCTTCCAATGAAAGGCAGGTTCCTTTTGCCGAAGTCGGGAGATATTAGAGGCTTGCCACACCCGGACTGTTAAACCAACGCATTAGCACATCAAAGCCCATTGAGGAGCCGGGTGCAATAATTGTTTTGTCCCTTGATTTACTGATCTGCATTAATTACAGAAATCGAGCTCCTGCTCTTTGCAGACGACCTGGTCCTGCTGTCGCCCACAGAACAGAGGCTGCGCCAGAACCTGGCAGTGCTGGAGCAGCACTGTCAGACCTGGGCGCTGACAGTCAATCTGGACAATACCAGAGTTATGGTTTTCCAGAAAAAAAGCCAGACCTCAGGGAAACAGGTACAAATTCACACTTAACAACACATTAACACCTAACAACGGGAGCAGGGACGAATTAGGCCAGTACCCACTATTGTTAAACATACAGAAAAGAATATTAAAGTATTGAAGTATTGGCTTTAGTATTAGCCATACAGAACATTAAAGTGCCCCTTTCCATTCAGCGGGTGTCTGAGCCGCTGTGTCCTATCTTCTGACGGTCGCCATTGTGAATGTCTGTAGAGTGTATCTTATTTTTTGTACTATGTTTTTGTATTATATTCCCTATTAATTAAACTCTAAGAGTATGTATCGGCTTGTCCCCCCCTCCCGCCCCTCTCTGTGTACAGTTGAGCCTCCTGTCCAGCCAGCACATGTCCACAGACATTCACAACAGCGACATATCATAAAACGTTTGCACATATAGTTAAATTATTAGTTGTTTTTCAGGAAGTTAAAAAAAACACTTAAATTACTTATCCAGTCTCTCGAAATAAAGTTATTTTTCAAGCAATGCAACAAACGTCGGGCAATGTGTTTTTTTTTAATCCAACATTAACAGCCACATCTTAAATCTTGTCAGTCAGCTCTTTTTTCTCTATTTGAATTGTAGCGATTCAAACAACCTGGGATAACAAGTGGTCTCAAAGTCACCGAGCTCACAGAGATTGAACAACAGATGACAATTCCCTTAGTCCTTCCTTAGTCTTCCTGAAATTGTCGGATTATGAGTGAATAAAAGCATCTTATTAAAAACACGTTTGCGTTTGTTTGGGAGCTATATTATGTATTTTTCATATGTAAGATATAATGATGTGTTCCCGCTTACATATCACACAACTTTAAAAGCTAGAAAAACAGGTTTCGATTCACATTATCTGGCAAGCCTTGTTTTGTCAAAGGATAGCACAAAAAAACAGACACTACACAGGGGGGGGAGGGCAAGCGAGAGAAAGTTTTTTGCTCTCTGTCAAAAGAACCCAAATCACCCGAGGCAGAGACTCTGGGGTGATCATTGTGTGGTACAGAGCGGAGCTCAGTCACTCCAAACAAGTAGTAAAGAGAGAAGAGTCAACAGTTGATTTAAGGACGCTCTGTCAAAGTGCAATGAAATACAATATTGTTGTTGTTTCTGTTATTGTTGTTTTTAGCCTGTAAAGCGTTTTGAGACGCCACCTTTAAAGGCGATATATAAAAGCGCTGATTCTTATGGAATGTGTTCCGCCGGGGATTCAAACATTATTTTTTTTAATTGCGTATCCAATTAAATAGCAGTATAACCTTTATGTGATATCATGTTAAGGACAGCACATACAAGGGTTAATTGCACAATGAACCGCGCCAAGAAATTTAAAATAGTCTTCTTTAGGTGTGAGGGTAGGAGTGGATCGCAGCAGGCATAATCCGCAAATTAGGAAAACAAAGAACATGACAGGTGAGACGTGTATCCAGAGAGCGAGTGATCAGAAAAAGGGACAGCTGTTATGCCCAGGTTTTTGACGCAGTTGTTTTAACTTGCTAATGCATCAGACACATTTCCTGGTGTCCTGGTATTAGCTCATCGGTATGGTGTAAGTTTTATCTGTACCATACCATACAGTATATAGGTACAGAATTCAAGCTGCACCACTGTATCGCTTTGGTAAGGAGACGGACAATGGCCAAAATCAAGAAGACTCTCTCACACCAAATAGTGAAGATGAAAAGAAACGGGAAGTCAACACGGGACATTGTACAGCATTTGGCTTC
Organism: Lepisosteus platostomus; assembly: GCF_059453375.1. Taxonomy (NCBI): domain Eukaryota; kingdom Metazoa; phylum Chordata; class Actinopteri; order Semionotiformes; family Lepisosteidae; genus Lepisosteus; species Lepisosteus platostomus. The sequence goes on from NC_142620.1 coordinate 25,550,194, forward strand.
GATGGACATCTTCGTTTCTGAAAGCACAGTGAGACGACATTATAAAGGGGAGAGGAGGCAAAGAGAATCTAAACCGAGGACAATTCAAAGGTAAATAACTTTCTAAAAATACTTTTCTTGCATGTAAATACAACTACGCACATTATTTTTAAAACTAACTGTTGATCTCTTTTTTTTTCCAAGTCCTATTGTGCGAGCTATCGACAAACTGACTGATGGAAATGATGAGCTACCGGCGATGCAAGCCCAAAGACGGCTATGGGCTGACCTCGGTGCGACCGTTAGTCCGACATTGATAAGAAGAGTACGCAGGAGGCTTGGATGGAGATACAGAAAAACCAACACATGCCCCATGATAAGGCTAAAAAACAAAGAGGAAAGACTCAAACAAAGGCTCCAATGGATTGAACAGGGGGAGGCATTTCAGGATGTACTTTTCACCGACGAAACAACAGTGGCTCTGGAACAGTTTTCAACAATGTCATTTTGCAAAAAGGGGAGATATGTGGACAAGCCAAAGCCCAAACATCCACTGAAGGTTCACGTCTGGGGGGGTATATCTAGAAGAGGCCCGGGACCACTTCTTATTTTCGAAGGAATTATGGACTGTGAATTCTTCGAGGAAGTTGTGGTCACACAGCATGCCGCCCCATATATCAGGAAGCACTTTGGATCAAGGCACCGTCTCTTTCAAGACAACGATCCGAAACACACAGCAGCAAGGGCGAGGCTTGTAGCAGAAGGAGTGAACTGGGTGAAAACTCCAGCCGAATCCCCAGATCTAAATCCGATAGAGATGGTTTGGCATTCGCTGAAAGATAACGTTCGGAAAACTGCTAAGCCCGTCACAAAGCAGGAACTGATTGATGCCATCTATAAATTCTGGGAGGAAGAACTGACCGAAGAAAATTGTAACAATTTTATTAACAGGCTGTTTCGTGTTCTTCCTAGGATTGTTGACCGGGGCGGGGGACATTCGGGACTGTGACAGTCTGTCCACAAACAAAACATTCCTGTTAGACAAGAGGAATGTAAAAAAAACAATTACTTTTTGTCAATGAAAACCTGTGTGTGTGTCTCTCTCTGCTGGATGTCTCTCTCTCTGCTGAACGAATAAAAGCATTTTATTAAAAACGCGTTTGTGTTTGTCTGGGTATTTACTTTGTAATCTGTGGTTTACATCTACTGTATTGCTTTGAGATACCACTTTTAAAGGTGATATGTAAAATAAAGTTTTTTATTATTGTTATAGAGAAACATGATCAGATTTTCCCTGGTTCAGAAAAAAAGATCTAAAGTGCTACACCTAACTTTCTTAATTCGATGTATTTAAAGCAGTTAACTACTGTAGGTGTAACATAACATTCAGAAATACAATCAAGAATAGTTTTGTGGTGTTTGTATAGATGAAGCGTTCCTAAAACGTATAATGTAACAAAATTAAAGGCGATTAAAATCTGTAATCTTTCCACTCGTACTGTATGTCATTGGAAAATACAAGAAGTTTCTGCTTTGTGTAAGGATGGTATCAAAAAGTAATCTAAGTGGTGAGAAAGTTGTGCTCAATGTATTTAAGGGACTTAAAAGTAAAAGGAAATGCTTCATATTGCTTGACTAATTTTAAAAACTAAGTTATAAATGCAGACGCTCCCTCTGTGCCGCGCCGGGTGTAAATATCTAAATATACATTCGTCCCGGGCAGAGGCCGAAGAACGCCCGGCTGGGGTGCGCGGGGAAGAGCAAGACAGGAGTGAAAGTGGTCAGGGCGGGGTTTAGGAAGGCCGCCGACCAGTGCGGCTGTCCCACAGTGAAGCGGGCGTACAGTCTGGACAGGTATAGATTACACTTTCTAAAATGTATTTGAAAAATAAAAACGATTACAATCTAATCCCTCCACGTTTGATCCCAAAATCCCAAGAAAAATAAATCTAAACGGGGAGAAAGCTATGCTAAAAGTTTATTAAGATACTTAGAAGACAAAGATACTGTATCAATTTATGTTGCATTTGTCTGATTATGATAAAAAAAACACATATAATTAAACACGCGTTTGCGATTTAAATCAAAACGCGATTTAAATCAATATAAATGTTTATATTGTAACGCATACTGTCCAGCCTCCATTTCTCTATAAAAAGTTACTCTATTACAAATTTACAATTTGTTGATAATAGAAATGTTAGGTTCTCTAAAGCTTTGTGATAGTTGACCCACCCAGGCAGCAAAAGATCAGCTGCAGTGGTAAGATGCGACACCGAAGATATGATTAATAACCTTTTAAATCTGAAGGAAGATCTGAAGGGATCCCCCCCCACACACACACACAATAGAAGCAGGAAGCAGAAGCAGGGACCGTTGTCAGAAGGGAAGAAGGTGACTATTCATTGTTATCAAAAATGACTTCGACTCGATCATGTTGTCATATTTTGAAATATAAAAGTCAATTGATTGTCCATAATATTGCTATTCTATTTTTACGAAGAAATGTTTGTTAAAAGAAAAGTCACAGCGCCAGCTGGATTTGAACACTCATCCCGTGAGTTGGTAATCAGGCACATAGACAAGTGGGTTACAAGGGAAATCGCATGAAGAGAGAGGCGAAACAGCCCTACACAGCACTGTCGCAGTACACAAATATAATTATATACGCGATTCTTTTAATACAGTCTTTGCTGTGCTCTTGGGGATCCTTGTGATATTTCGAGCTCTGGTTGAATGATAATTGTCGCAGTTTAAATAATTTTCGTAGTTAGAAATTATGGAACGCTCTGTTAAAAGCAAGGGAGTTTTTATGTCCGTTGCAGTTTTTTTGCAACATGAATATTATTATATCGTTATTAATTTCTTTAGATACGCGATTCCATATTATATTCCCTTTTAATCAAATTCTAAAAGTATGCATGTTGACTCCGGTATCACGTTAGTTAAAGACTTCGATGCTTAAAATGTTTAGGGAGAAATGGAATACTGGTGTGTATGTTTTCTTTAAAGTACAGAGACCAGCCATATACCTTATGTTTAAGTTCCAAAATTAATATCGTTTATGGCCTTCACACGCGTTACAGTATGCTCCTATTCTTTTTATGCTCAGGTACTAAGATTTCCCTTCAGTAGTAAAATTCCATATAAATATTCAATACTTAAATTTAAGCACAGTTAAGACATTAAATATACATATACGTACTGTACACAGTACAGTTTGCATACAGTAATATGTTTATGTTCCTAAATCAATCTCTTTTATGAGCATGTGAAAGGCATGGTGAATCGATTCTCAAGAATTACTGGACTTTGCATGATTGGAAACAAATGCGTGATTGCGAAATGCTGTGTTGTTACTTTTACAAAGACGGTCAATGAAAAAAATAATGTGGACCAGGGAAATACTTTGAGTTTACAGCTTGTCCACGGTCATTCATTATTAATACTATTAGTAATATCTTCGTTAAAGACTTTGATGGCGACAGCTCAAACATGAGAGGTTGAGCTTTATTAGCTCCACCTTGCGGAAATTCCGGATACTATTATTTTGCTTGCGGTATTATAGGAGAATTTACGGTAACTAGCGGTATTTACCGGTAACTCGCGGTAGACTGCGTAAAGCGCACCGCAAAATAATGCGGTATCGCCCGCGCATTTTGAATGGCTGCATCTGTATATGTGCAAACGTTTTATGATATGTCCCTGTTGTGAATGTCTGTCGACATGTGCTGGCTGGACAGGAGGCTCTACTGTACACAGAGAGGGGCGGGAGGAGGGGACAAGCCGATACATACTCTTAGAGTTTGATTAATAGGGAATATAATATAAAAATATAGTACTAAAAATAAGATACACTCTACAGACATTCACAACAGCAACTGTCAGAAGACAGGACACAGCGGCTCAGACACCCGCTGAATGGAAAGGGGGACTTTAATGTTCTGTATGGCTAGTACTAAAGCCAATACTTTTATATTCTTTTCTGTATGTTTAACAATAGTGGGTACTGGCCTAATTCGGCCCTTCTCCCGTTGTTAGGTGTTAATGTGTTGTTAAGTGTGAATTTGTACCTGTTTCCCTGAGGTCTGGCTTTTTTTCTGGAAAACCATAACTCTGGTCTTGTCCAGATTGACTGTCAGCGCCCAGGTCTGACAGTGCTGCTCCAGCAGTGACAGGTTCTGCTGCAGCCTCTGTTCTGTGGGCAACAGCAGGACCAGGTCGTCTGCAAAGAGCAGGAACTCGATTTCTATAATTAATGCAGATCAGTAAATCAAGGGACAAAACTGTGCCCGGCTCTTCAATGGGCTTTGATGTGCTAATGCGTTGGTTTAACAGTCCGGGTGTGGCAAGCCTCTAATGTCTCCCGACTTCGCCAAAAGGAACCTGCCTTTCATTGGACAGGAAAGCAAGAGCCGACTGCTACGCCGCCCTCGTGTTTCGAAATCTTGTGACTTTTGAAATTTACTGGGGGTGGACCACGTCTGTAAATTTCGATGGGTCCAGAGGCAAAAGTGCCTTGCCTTGCAATCTCCGGGAAACCATTAGTAGCATGGTGAATCGGAGATTCCCAACCCTTACTTCGTGCGACTGGAAAAGAATTTGTGATCGGATCAACGGAATGCTTCGTAGAAGGAGGCGCTCTTTTCCTCTAGTCTAACAGTCTGTCCACAAACAAAACATTCCTGTTAGACAAGAGGAATGTAAAAAACAATTACTTTTTGTCAATGAATCCGGTGTGTGTCTCTCTCTGCTGGATGTCCCTCTCACTCTCTGCTGAATGAATAAAAGCATTTTATTAAAAACGCATTTGCGTTTGTCTGGTATTTACTTTGGTCCTTTTAACTGTTTTTCCATCTACTGTATTGCTTTGAGATGCCACTTTTAGAGGTGATATGTAAAATAATGTTTTTTATTATTGTTAATTGTTAGAGAAACATGATCAGATTTTCCCCGGTTCAGAAAAAAAGATTTAAGGTATACTAGTTTGTCACTCTTCTCATCCCCTCTTTGCTAAATGGCTTTTGAATAGAGTCACATGAAGAGAGAGGTGAAACAGCCCTACACAGCCCTGTCGCAGTACACGAATATAATTATATCTTATTAATTTCTTTAGATACGCGATTCTTTTAATACAGTCTTTGCTGTGCTCTTGGGGATGCTTGTGATATTTCGAGCTCTGGTTGAATGATAAGTGTCGCAGTTTAAATAATTTTCATAGTTAGAAATTATGAAACGCTCTGTTAAAAGCAAGGGAGTTTTTATGTCCATTGCAGTAAAAGAAAATGCCTGACAAAGTAGGGCTTGGACAGATTCCAAGTGTATTTTTGCAATTTACGTTGCGTTGTCCATTGTGCTGCTGTAATACAGTTTAAAATAATTCAAAGTCTAAACAGTATCAGCTTTATTTATGGGTTGCAATTTAAAAAAAGTCAAAAACCGCACTCAAAATGCAATTTAGAGCTTTCTGGCAAGAGGAGACACCCAAATTAATAATGTAACATGCCACTGTTTGTGCTATTTCCTTAGATACACGATTAAAAAAAAATAAAAATAATTTTGAATCCCCGGCGGAACACATTCCATAAGAATCAGCGCTTTTATATATCGCCTTTAAAGGTGGCTTCTCAAAATGCCTTACAGGATAAAAACAGCAATAACAGCAACAACAACAATATTGTATTTCATTGCACTTTGAAAACCAAGTAATAACTTAACAATATGTGCAAACGTTTTATGATATGTCGCTGTTGTGAATATCTGTGGAGTGTATCTTATTTGCCTGTCTGTCCTGGCTCTCTCGCTTGCCCTCCCCCCCTCTCTCCCTCAATTAAGTTCAATTCAAGGTGCTTTATTAGCATGACAGATGGGTACAATTAGTGTTGGGTATTTACTTTGCTTTGAGATGCCACTTTTAAAGGTGATATATAAAATCAAGGCTTTAACTTGCTTTAACTCCGCAAGTCTGAGTTCTCGTGCCTGTCCTATCTGAACCCAAAAGTATTACAATATGTATCTTTAAAGCAGGTGGTGTACAGCTTTTTAGTATAGATTACACTTTTCTAAAATATATTTAAAAAATAAAAACGAATACAATCTAATCTATCCACATTTGATCCCAAGATCCCAAGAAAAATAAATCTAAACGGGGAGAAAGTTATGCTGAAAGTTTATTAAGATACTTAGAAGACAAAGATATCAATTTATGTTGCATTTGTCTGATTGTGAATCAAAAAACACATATATTTAAACCCGCTCTAGTTGCTCTAGTTGATGAGCTCTAATTGAATGATAAGTGTCGCAGTTTAAATAATTATCGTAGTTAGAAATTATGAAACGCCCTGTTAAAAGCAAGGGAGTTTGTATGTTTGTTGAAGTAAAAGAAAATGCCTGACAAAGTAGGGCTTGGACAGATTCCAAGTGCTTGTACAAATGTGTTAAAGAAATTATACTTTGAGTATACAGCTTGTCCAAAGTCATTTATTATTAATACTATTAGTAATATCTTCGGTAAAGGCTTTGATGCATAAATATTTCTGATAAAGGTAGGTTGTGTACTTTTGTCCAACTGAGCATTATTGCTTTCATAAAATATACCAACATTTTAATGACTGATGATTAACCGATTAACCTATTGATACTGCGTGATACTGCGACACACCCACCGGGGTATACCGCGAAATACCCCACCCATTTTGAATGGCTGCATCTGTAGCATCCTGAAGATTGTTGGTCTGGAGGTAAATTCATGTTATTACTTTATTATTAATATTATTTTAATATTTGACATACTGTGATATATAACATTATCAGACATGTGAATATACTTTACAAGTTATTTTACTTTTACTGAAAGTCTTTATTATCCCAAAGGTACAATTTGTTAAAAAAGGTAACTTGGGTTTTGGCTAGAATCGAACTCAGACCCTATCATGTGATAGCGTAGAATGTTATCAGTGAGCCACCAGTGTGTTGCTGTGGTTCATGTTTCATTTTCCATTACAACAGTTATAGTTAAAGGAGCACTTCAACACCTTCCCAACAACCACAGCAAGTGAGTTAAAGATGGCGATGTAGAAAATGTTTATGAAGAATGTTTTAGCTACCGCTACCTGCTATATATATATTATTTTTCAATATTTTCTATTGTTAAATTATTTATGTTATTACACTTCAGTTATTTTATTTTTAGCTATCAAAATTTCCCTTATGAAGAATGTGGAATACTGTTGTTTACATTCTTTTTTATTTTTAACTACCACTACCAGCTATATACAGTATATGTATTTATAAATTGATATCATTCATGATGTTTAGAGACATTATAATTCTGTTGTTTTTTTCAGCTGCCAAAATTTCCCTTTAGTTACGTAATTCCATATTAATATTCCATATTAAGTGGATTAAAAGGTGCGAAAAATATGAGAGGGAAACAGATTAAATGAAGAAATCATTTCACTAACCATCTAACATAGCAAAACTGCCACCTATTGTCTTTGGCAAGTGAACCACATAGCAAAGCATGCCATGTTGTATTGTAATACATCTAAAACAGAATTGAATGTTAATGTGCATTCTGAGTGGGTGCATCTGGACTTTTCATCTTAGCTGTAATAAAATTTTCTGTGCAAGCAGTTGCCAAGTTTAAAAAATACCACTTTATGACATGATATAACATTTTTTTAATCACAGAATTTTCTCTCACCCCTTGTGAATGGGATTATCTACTTATCTCCATGGGTTCAAAATTAGGTGATACTTCTTCACTTTTGATGGTGTGCCAGCAATAACCTAGCTGCTAGTCCCGTATATATATGAGCCATGTAATGATTTTAATGATTCGATGCATATGTGATGTTACTTGTTCCATCTAGTTTTGAAAAAATGCTTCATTGATGTAATTTCTGATATTGGTGTGACTGATATTGCTGATGCCTCACAGTTCTTGGATCCTATGTTTGATTCTAGACTTCTGTGTTAACTTTGCACACCCCAGTGTCTAACAATCTAAAGACATATTTAATATTAATTGTCATCTCTAAAGTGTTCCTTATATGCTAGTGTGAGAGAATGTATGTCCCCTAATATGGAAAGGAATTCTATCCAGGGTACAGTCCTGGCTAGCACCTGTTGTCTGCAAAGCTAAGTTCAATTTCAATACAGTGGACACTGACAATGGTGGGATAATATAATATAATACTTCAGTAAGTTACATAATACTTTCCTTCATTCAGTGCAGGGGTGTTTTCTTGACTTTTCTCAAATTTGTTTAGTACATAAACAAAGATGTTTCTATTTTAAAAGTTACCAGTCTGTCTCAAGCTCAAGTTTTAAAAGAGCTTTCATCTATCCATTTATTTTCTATTTTGGGGGAGAAGGGGGAGGACCTTTGCTCTTCAAAAGATGCAGATGTTTAAAGAAACTCATAAGATACTTTAAAATTTTAAATCTAAATTGTATTACTTATTTTTATAGCATAGAAGAGTCCAAAAATAGTTGTGTCAGGATTTTCTCAACTATTTTCAGCTTTTGCAGTAATGAGTGTATGCCATCTTATTTATGCAATAGCTGAAAATATGACTTTTCTCATGGTATTAATGACATATCAAATGCAAAAGGCAACACACAACATTAAATCCTTATCAAGATAACATTTTACTCCTCTCTAACTGCTTTATCCAGGACAGGTAACAGTTTCACCCCTCCCCTTTCCCTCTGCCTGCCTGACCTGTTCCCATTTTTATCTATTCTGTGTCCGAATCGCAGCGGGTGAGAGAAAGTAGGAAGAGATGGAAAAAAAGTGAACCCTGGTTTTTTGATAGTCAGAAGGCTTCAACTGATGCATAAAAAATATTGCATAATGCCTTCTTGCATTATGAAGTCACTTGCACCTGGGATCTGCTTTATTCAAAGTAAGGTTTCTAAAAATGCAACCAGGTACTACATATTGTTTAAATAAAAGCTGTGAAATGTTTCACAAATCGCGATCTTTAAATCTGTAGGTTGCAGGCTCTGTGTCATTCACGTTTTTATTTCATTATTATATCACTTAAATACAAAAAAATGTTAATATAGTGTACATAATATTTACTATTTTATTTTTTTTAAAGTCTTTGTTAGTAGAAAAACTTGTGCCTGAAGCAGTTATTGAACTCAGATCACCTAGACAGGCCCACTTTTGGCAAACCACTGTACCAACAGGCTGCTCGGAAACACAGCTGAGATGAACACCTTAAAAATGTTTCTAAAGTTATCATGTGTGAATGACTCAAATTAAAAACGTTTATAAAGAAAGTGGATTACAGTAACACTACCAGCTATATAACGACATATATTTAGATCCTTAAATTAATATCGTTATTAATTTCTTTAGATAAGCGATTCCATATTATATTCCCTATTTCACGGATTCTAAAAAGTTTGAGTTTTTTTACTGCGATAACGAGCATATTCATAGAAAAAGTTAAAACATGGAATACAGAGGGAGTTTATTCCATGTTTAAATAGAGGTCTGGAACACCCTCTCTCTAAAATAGAAGTTTAATAAATTGAAGTTTGTGAAAACAGTGACAAATCACCCCGAACAAAATACAATTTTAAAATACAAGCAGTTTGAAATTATTAGTTGTTATTAATACATCACTTAACTTTGAACATGTTGTGATATTTAGAAATACCAACAAATATATAGTTCAATATAGTGTCGATAATATTTAGTATTTAACTTTTTCAAAGAAATGTTTAGTTGTTAAAAGAAAACTCATAGCATGAGCTGGGTTCAAATCCCTGACCTCCAGCATGCAAGTTAGATGCCTAAGCCATTACACCAACGCGCCGCTTAACAACTAAAGCTGTAACTGAAAAGGGCAGGCAAAAAGTTTCCAAGTAATCGCAGGTGAATGAGTAAAATTGATGTTTTCAAAGAAAGTGTACTACTGTGATAATTTGAGCTATATGCATGTAATTATATCCTTATTAATTTATTTAGATACGTGCATATTATATTCCCTGTTAATCAAGTTCAAAAAAGTATGCTTTTGTTTACTGTGATAACGGGTGCAAGTATTCATAGAAAAGGTTAAAACATAACTTTTTATGAAGTATATAAACTTAATATAGTCAGAAGGAGCACGTAAAAACTTTTCCAAAATAACCACAGTATGCAACCGAATGAAAGACTTTGATGCGTAAAATGTTTATGAATAAAGTGGAATACTGGTGTGTGTTTTTTATTTAAACTACCAATACCAGCTATAATATGTTTAGTTCAGGTGGCTAGGTGCATCAGCATGCGTAGGCTGCAAAGGAACAAATAATAGGTTTATTCCATGCTGAAAAAAGGTTTTTTTTTCAGCATGGAAAAAACCTATTACTTGTTCCATAATATGTTTATGTTTCTAAATTAATTTTGCAAGGTACAGGGTTTTATTGTGCATTTTGAGTGGCTGCACTTGAAACTAAGGCTGAACAAAAGTACTTCCTTGCATTCCTTGCCAAGAAGTGGCCCCAAATTTATGGCCTTGTCTCTGGTGTTGTTGAGTGTCTTCTCTTGACTTGAGAAGCCAAATGGTTTTATGGCCATGTCAGTGCAACTCTCATCTCTCCTTGAGTGAGAGGTTCACAGTTCTCTTAGCCTTTGGGTGCCACAAGGAATACAAATGTCCCATTAGTCAGGCATGTTCCAAGGGGGGTATGCATGCAGACTTACTTGTTAGCAAGAAATGAGTGGGCCACACACAGTGTAATATCAAATAGTATGATCATTTATTAATAGTATGTATATTCAGATTTGTATAGTCAGTCCTGCTGAAATACAAAAGCTTTATGACATTGTAATATGCTTTTAAAATAATGGCTGTTTCCATACAAATTAGTTTAAAATAAGCTTGAAATGTCTTACTTCTTTTGTTGACCAGTAAAAAAGCTGGAACAATCATTCTGCTATGCAATGGGAGATTTTGTTTTGTTTTTCTGTCTAAAAGCAAGCGGCCAGATGCTGTGAGGTCACTGTAAGCATTTTCCAAACTCATTTTTCCCATCATACATCACATCTAGATCTGTTCCTATTCCTCATTATGTGCTCATATTTACCATTAGAAGGCTGAATTGTTAAAACTGCTTCTTTCTTGGTGACGTTTATAAATGCATGTGCAGTCAGTTCGCTTGGTGAGTTATACCACTGATGCTTAGAAAGTCACAGATCACAAATCATCCAATTTCATAACACAAACTAATTTGTCTTCTGTATACTTTGTCAGAATGTATCCAGGAAGTAGGTCTAATGTTAGACTACTGGGAATCCACTACGAATTTACAGATGCAGCGATCTAGAATGCGCAAGGTTTCAGATGTTATGCCATAGAATGTGCCACAGTATGATGGTCAGCACAGTGTCACAACATTTTTTTTTTAAATCAAAAGGCTAGATTTTGTGTAATCATTCAGATCACTACTGTATGTTGCATTTGTAGCTGATATAAGTCTTCACTAAATAGAGGTTTTTTTCTTTAATCAAAATAATCAAGGTTGAATCACAATTACTCACAAGATGCATACTTATTTTGAGTTTTTGTTATTCTGCTTTATATAGTCATATGCAGGTATTTCACATACATGTAAATACCCATTGAACAGTAATTCTCACAGTATTAACTCATGTACACCGTAGTAACACTGTATTCTAGCCTGTGCATAATTGCACATAAAGAAAAAGCTAAGTTTACTGAAAATGAAATAGGTACAGTAATAGATATTTAAATAAAATATGTGAAAAATGTCCCCAATAGCAGATTGTATATTTAAATATCAGTGGTTTGAAAGCAAACAAAATTGGGAAAGCATTGATAATGTGATGTCCATTCCAAACACAGAGCAACTCTAATTTCAGTCGCTTATTTTGCAAAACTGAAAAAATGAGATATGAGATAACACAGAGGTTCTATTTTCCTGATGTTCTAATTTGGCGACACAGGAAACAAGGTTGAAACAGCCTGTAGCAGGGAACAATATTAGGAAGAACACAAAAAATCTGTTGTTATGATTATTGCACATTTGTTTGGTAAGCTCTTCATCTCAGAACTTTCCAAGTTCTCTGATGCTTTGTAGTCATCTTTTGATGGTTTGGGACTCAGGGAGTGCCAAACTATCTGTATTGGTGATAAATAGGGGAATTTTGCTGGCTTTTTGACCCAAATTAGTCTCTTTTAACTCTTAACATTGCTGTTGTGTGTTACACATCACTGTCCTGAACAAACCATTGTCTAGATCCATAATGCTCCCTATCATTATTGTTTTAAGTAAACAATACAGAAATGCAAAATGCAAATAAATTGAAAATATACCAATTTAGGAAAATACTATTTTCTAACTGGGTTTTCCTAGTCCCATAAAAATTCAATGAGCAGCAGAGATTCAATATAAGGAGTGGAAATCACACTTACTGTACTCCACACCACAGTAATTACAACACAAGGTTTTTAATTTGTAAATGGTGTGTTTCTTTTTGGTGTGTTTCTTAAAAATGAAGTTTTATAAGTTTTAATTTATATTTTTTATTTTATTTTTATTCACTATTCACTATTTTATCTATTGTTTTTTTGTTTTCACAAAGCAAGATCAAATAGTATCCTGTTAAGTAACTATAGAAACATGCTTTTCTTAACCTGCTGTTCTGGGGCAAGTTAAAGAGCATTTCCTAATACAATAGGTATTCTGGACTGTACAGATGCCCTAATTTAAGCTGCCAGAGGGCCAAACAAGGCTGATTTTCATGGATATTGCCTTGAACCATTGTTATTTCTAAAGAGGAATTTAGGTTAAACTAATCTATTAAATATTAAATCCCAAACATCCCATTGTGGTTATACCTTTTTCTCACAAAGTCACTTTTAAATTGAAAATTGTCATCTATTTAAATAAATAAGGTAATATTCCTCTTTTTTGTGATACAAACTAAATAAAAGAAATGCAATTAAAATGCTACTAATTTTACACAAATACATCTATAAGTACCATAGCTGATATTAGAGTAACATAGTTGACAACAGGAATACTTTATATTAAATTAAAGTAATTGAATTCTAGAATTTAATTAAGAACTTAGTCAGAGAAGGAACACATAATACCAAAACAACATTGGAAAAAAACAGTAGAAACTACTCAGAAAAAAAATGATTGGGAAAGTACCCTTAAAAAAACTACATCTCCCAGAAATCCAAGACTGTGCTTCCCTGGGTCCCGGACCCAGGCCAGTCCTGGCCAGCCTTAGTGTTTCATAGGTACTTACATAATTTATGTTTGTTCATGTATATGTTGTTTATTGTTTTTAATTTGAACTTTGCCAGTGTTCATGGGAAATGTAGTTAAACTGAGCATGTACAACTTAACGAGAATAACCACATACAAGTGACGCAGTTAAAATATTTGATGCAAAAAATGTTTAGGTGGAATACTAAAAAAGGTGGAATACTGTTGTGTACCTTATTGTACAGTTGTGTAACTGCAACGCTATTTTTATACTGTACATATCAGGGTTAGAAAGAATCAGCATCGATGAGTGCATTTCAAACCACAGTGAAAGTAACTTTTAAAACCTCTAATTTACATCACAGAATAGACAAAATCTCCAGGTTTACGCAGCGACATATTCTGCAATTCAGAACTAAGCAACAAAACTTCCAGTGACATAAAGCAGCCTTATTACATTGTAAACAAGAAGGCTTGTGAATACATCTGGTTTTTATTCAATAGAAATATTGCTCTTGACTTTGAGACGTTTTTTTGCGGAAAAAGACAGCATTCTTTTTAACTCTGCATGCAGATCACATTGGAACATTTCTACATTTCTACATACAGCTGTGTTGCCTAAAAGAGTACAACACAGCTTGCACACCACTCCTGCTGAAGTTGTTTGCAGATGGTGACAAGTAGGAATGATGTATGCATCAGGGAGTATCATGACTGCTGCACACGGTAACGAGGTAATGTACCAAGTTGTGTGCAGCTCCATTGTGGTACATAGTGCATCATAATGACTGTTGTAATTACTAAAATAAATTACAGGCAATACACTGTGCTGCTATTCAATTTGTTCATTTCAGATTTTGCCTAATGTTTTAATGTGATCACTAAGATGTCATGCCAGTCATAGTGTTAAGATCCCAAGTGTCTAGGGGAAAAGGAGTGTAACATTTAGGATGGTTTTGGATGCAGGAGGGTTTCTGGTGAGGGACTTAGGAAGCGTGACAACAAGTTTTGGTGCAAAACTGAAACTAGTATGTAATTAGGACACAATAACACATAGGGAAAGGGAACTAGAGCGGCGCCAAAGAAAAGAAAATAACAAACAAAATGGAGCTGGCTAATAAAGTGAGGAAAAGCTGATCTATCTACCAAAACAAAACCCGAAACACTTGGTCTTCGGCGTCTTCTAATGTCATGGCTAATTTTCACTAACTACCCAAAACCATACAAAACAAGAGGCACTCACCTGTCCTAAACTAGTGTTACTAATACAAAGATCAACTATGTGTGTACAATGTACCCGACAACCTTAACTAACCCTATACACAAAAGTTCACACAATACACAAGTGAACTACGAATACAAATAAGGGAAAACAAGTGTAGACAAGGAATAGGGTACAAAAAGCACAGCGGTTGATATATAGGGCAAGTTAACAGCTAAATAAAGGATAAATCAAACAAACTAAAGTACAAGATGAACACAAACCAACAAAGCCGAAGCTATTCGAAAACACACACAAAGCGAAACGAATGAAAATGGAGAGACAAAGCTGAAGGAAAATGAAAGTGAAACGAAGCTGAGCCAAGCAGAACCAAAGTCAAGTGAAAGGCCCCTTCATTCTGAAAACCTCCAAGTTAACTACTGAAGAAGTTGAGTTCTGATTGAATTTGATTGAAGATGATGTCACAATGGATGGATGAATTAATGAACCAATGGGGAGGGAGAACAGTCAAAGTCAGGAAGTGTGGAACATAACATCAAAACAAACACATGGACCACACTGGGATGTAACACATAGTAAAAAAATTAAGAACAGTGTAGAAGAAAAGAAAAATTCTAATCATGCCAACTACACCTTTTAACATGGTCATCTTTTATTCTCTCAAATGGAGGAATAGAATCCAGGAAAAGGTGAGTATAAGATGCTGGCAAAAAGGGCACACATGGCATGTAGAAACCCTGCGAAAGTCATGTTGACATTTACCGAGGGGAACATTCTGCACCAGTGAGCGCACAGGACAGCTGACACCCCCAGAGAAATATCATCTGAGTTTCTCCCAAGCTGCCAGAGACTTCTGGGTTGGTTTGCGTTAAGCATCAAATTTGAAATACAAAATAAAACAGATTTGACAAGCCTTTTGTGTCTATGTAGTAAATATCACTTGCTTTGCTACCTCCCTTTTGCAAAAAGTATAAACGGTTTCCATAATTAATTTTACAGGATTGTGTAGTTAGTAAAATGTGAACAATTGAAATGTCAAGATACATTACAATTTCTGCTCCCTCTTGTTTGTAATTTTATGGGGGCAATTAAATTTTACTGCAAACGTAGCTGAAATTCCGTGCCTTCAAATGAGACTTGGAAATTCCCAGTACAAATCTAAAGCTTTTCCAGCTATATGACTGCAAAAGTGGTCTAGTACAATAAAGCAAATTCAGTTAAAACAGTTTAATGAAAAAAGTAAATATTTAATTGTTAAGGTTGTTTGTTGTTTTGGACATCGGTTATTACTTTGTGGCAATCATTTTAATATCCTCTTTAAATCAAATGTTATTCACTTTTAATTACTAAGCCCAGTTAAAACATGCTATTCTTTACGTTAATTTAAAATGCATATACAGTATAATAAACAAATCCAAATTTGTGTTAGGGTTGTCAGCTTATGGAAATTGTTTTTGTGTCATAGTGCCAGTGAGCTGGATGCAATCTGTGTGTCCCTTCAGGATTTCTGTTATGCACTGCAGTGTTTTGGCCCACAGCTGTAGGATCAGAAAGGCACATATTCTTAGGTGACATCTAGAAATTAGTCATTTTCTAAGAAAATGAAATCAGTCTTATGATATTTGTGTTTAGACTCTAGAGCCTGCATCAGAATATTAGCATGTCACTCACTCTGAAGGTGAATGCAGGTTACTCTAAAATTATACTGTTGTTTTTCAGCTTGTGTATTAAGGGCCTTTATTCTGTGTTAGACATGTACAGTATACCTTCCTGTTTTTTTTTTTTTTCTGAACAGAGCAGCACATGCCTCTCAGTGAGATTGTACAGAACAGGAATCAATTGGATTTGTTCTGCTTACAGTCTTTATAGATACCTTTTGTTGATGTAATTAATGCATTTTTCTATCTTGCCGACACAGGCTGCCTTGTTACAGTATATTCAAACTGTTTTCTTTATTATATGTTTCCCTCTATGCCACATAAAATGTGATTATTCATTTTTCACACAATATGGAATAACTGTTTTATTATTAAGACATGATTATCTTTTTAAAACATGAAAAAAATTCATATACATCAAACAAAATATCAGTAATCGCTTTTAATAGTAAAATTAATTTTGTACTATTTTATTATCTTAAAATATAATAAATTCTAACTGTGAAATCACTGTGATGTGGCTAACAGCATCCCTACTTAAGGCTGTAGTTCATTAAAATTCAAGCATAATTGTTGCTCACTTGAATTGTTTTCTTTGTTTTATATTATTTATATAATATTGTTAATGTCAAAATGTCAGTTATTTGGACAATATAAAAACGGATAATGTTCTCTCACCTGATGGTCCCCTGAAACTCATAGTTTTTCAATGGGAAGGTGGCCCTTTGATGTGAAACATTGCTGCTGAGTCAAATTGAGTTTATGTGTATTTTTAATATGTGTAAAATCAGACCAGTCTGTAAGAATAAGTCTCGCCAATATGCCTTTTTTTTAACAAATAATGTACTCGGCAGGAGGTAACACAATCTTACTCGGGGGCAAAACTTTAAAACTAGCCTGAATGCTTATAGACTAAAAATTAATTGAATTATAAGCCTTGCAGTTTCCCCAAACAGTGCAACATAATCCTACATACAGTATGTATTGTAATATATTTATAAAAACAGCGCAGCTTAATCCTACATATGGAAAGTATTGTAATATCTGGTCAAATGTTAGATTAAGAGTGTCCTCAGTAGGAGAAGAAAATGTTGCAAATGAGTATATTTTCCTTGTTTTTACTCTAAAAGTCTCAAAGAATTGTATTCCTTGTTTTGTAAATGCACAGTTGTTATTATTACTGTCTTGTTTTCTAATCTGGTTTCATGACTCATGTGAGCCCAAATGGTAATCTTTCATTTTTTAGCCTGTTTGGTACTGTCTCAATAAGCTTAGCTGTTCCAGCACAGGATATATATATAAAAACATTCAGATTATGACTACAGGGAGCCGAGTAGAATTTCAGTGTGAGACATAAATGTTCTGCCAAGGACTGTGTAATTTTGCTTGTGAAACAAAATTCTCAAACACAAAATATTGCAACTAAATACTGTATAAAACCTACATGATTTGCAGATTGCGCTGAAATACCCAGAGTGCAAAATAGTCTATTAACACCTTCCCAGAGATGTAATAAAGGCTTAGGAAAGGGGTTTGAAACTGCTGAATTCTGTTTCTCTTTGCGGTGTCATACATGATAATTAAAAATAATGCAAACTCAGGTATCAGCAATTCTTATGTTTGTAATTATAAGTGTGTGGCTAGTTCTTTGTATGGTTTGGTAGTGACAGAAAAGCCTAGGGCTAGGACAGAATGAGAATCAATGTTACACAAAGTCAGTCATATTAAAAGTGGTAACAGGTGCTCTGTATACTGTATGAGGTCTCCAGAAATGATGGCTCTTTCTCTTCACGATTACCAGTAAGTGGAAGAGCTGAGGATTCCTCTGTTTGTTTTAGCTTTTTCCAATTATGTTGTTATACAGTATATCCATCCAATGACAGTCCCAGGTTCAAACTTATGATCCCTTGATCAAAGAGCTAACACTCTGCTTGGGTGATCATTCTTTCTTTGTTAAGCCACTCTGGATCCCATCTTTGTACAAGCTTTATGTCGAAATAGCTATGGCAACATCACAATAATATAAATGATAATAGCACTGCAGAGATTGGTAAAGCATGGCTAAAGAAAAGCTGTGAAATTATTAAATGTTTGTAAAGTTTGTAGGTCTCACTGGTGGAGCCAGTGAGGCCCACAGTGGCAGTCTCTGCAGACTTAAGTGTTGCTTGTATTTGGCACAGAGCAGGACTCATGAAGACTGTAATACTTCTTCACTTGGTGCAGACAGTTTGTTCAACCCCACTGCCTTCATACTACAATGCAGCCAACACCAATTCACCCCGGACATGCTTTACAGTGTTTTTTTGTCTTTGTAAAGAAAACTAAATTTAAAATGTCCTGAAAGGGGGCTAGCAGGTGAAATATGTCCACATTCATACACATTTTCTATCTTTAATATCATCAGTATTTCTCTGGTGATTCTTCTGTAAGATTTATTTTGCAGGGGAAACAGTCAACAGCACTTACACAGCAGTCACAACAAAGGAAAGAACTTGAGTACAGATCTCCGGTAATGATGAGGCATTCCCAAAACATTTAAATAGAAATCTAGGCTGTATATAATATTTAAATTCTATCAGTTGGTTAACCTGCTGTATACAGTTCCAGCCATTCATAATGCGCATGGGATACTGCAGTACTTTGCAGTTCAGGAGCTGCGGCATACCACAGCTTTTTAGAAATACTCAGTTGTGTGACTGCACTACTTTGTAAAACTGCCAGGTGGAGCAGTGAAAGCTTAACGTGGCACGTGGAGCATGTGGACTGTCACCAGAAAACGCCTGATTTTGAATCGCGGTCAATGCTGAGGGACAATCTTTTTTTTAATTCTAGAATTTAAGTTTTATACTATTTAGACTTTTATAAATTTTAAACTGTGTATTACAAAATGTTAAATATTCAACTAATTTAAAAGTAGGTTTATTTTATAAAAGCAAGATTGCTCAGTTGGGTATATAAAAAAGAGTTTATTATTATATTGTAGCTTGTGAATGTGATGTGCCTCTTTCAGGTTTACATCCACATACAGATGCAGCCATTCAAAGTGCGCGGCACAGACACGTACCCCGGGTAATTGGCTACGTCATCACGCATCATACTGCGGTACATGATTGGTTGACAGACAGGGGCACTCGTGGTGCATTGGTCAGTCGTAGAAAGATTTAAATGTCTTTACTGTGCCTGTTTTAGTATTGAATATTTATATAGAATTTTACCACTGAAGGGAAATCATAGTAGCTGAGCATAAAAAGAATAGGAGCATAACACATGTGAAGGCCATAAACGATATAAATTTTGGAACATAAAAATACAGTATTGCAGTATATGGCTGGTCCCGGTACTTTAAAGAAAAAATACACACCAGTATTCCATTTCTCCCTAAACATTTTAAGCATCGAAGTCTAACTAACATGTGAGATAACAGTGGTAGTTTTAAGCTTTTCTGCGAATATAATATGGAATCGCGTATCTAAAGAAATTAATAACGATATAATTATATTCATATACTGCAACACAATAGTACACACTATACAATGTCTGTTGATATTGATGTGTAGGGCTGTTTCATCTCTCCTCCTGTGACCTTGCGGATGGTACTGTGTTCTACGTTCCTGACTTCTGAACCACAGGTTGGGTGTTCAAATCCAGCCGGCGCCACGACTTTTCTTTTAACAAACATTTATTTAAAAAAATAAAATAGCAATAAATAAAATAGCAATATTATGGACAATTAATTGACTTTTTATGTATAAACAACATATTCGAATTTAAGTCATTTTTAATAACAATGAATAGTGACCTTCTTTCCTTCTGACAATGGTCCCTGCTTCTGCTTCCTGCTTCTATTGTGTGTGTGTGTGGGGGGGTCCCTTTAGATCTCCCTTCAGATTTAAAAGGTTATTAATCATATCTTTGGTGTCGCATCTTCCCAATGTAGCTGATCTTTTGCTGCCTGGGTAAACTATCACAAAGCTTTAGAGAACTTAACATTTTTGTTATCAACAAATTGTAAATACGACGTTTACATTGGCATTATTAATTTCTCACTTGAGTGTATGGAGGATTGTCAGCTGTCACTGAGAGCAGACCCCCCCTCTTAGGCTGTGCAAATGATCTTTTAAATTTTTATAGAGAAATGGAGGCTGTACAGTATGCGTTACAATATTAACATTTATATTGATTTAAATCGCATTTTGATTTAAATCGCAAACGCGTGTTTAATTAAATGTATTTTTTTATTCACAATCAGACAAATGCAACATAAATTGTTATCTTTGTCTTCTAAGTATCTTAATAAACTTTCAGCATTGCTTTTTCCCATTTAGATGTATTTTTCTCGGGATTTTGGGATCAAATGTGGAAATATTAGATTGTAATCGTTTTTATTTTTTAAATACATTTTAGAAAAGTGTAATCTATACTAAAAAGATGTATTTATTTAATACCAATCGATACTTATATTAATGGAGTTTAGTTGATACTGTTTAAACTTTTAATTATTTTAAATTGTATTACAGCATTGTACACATGCTTAAAAGAGAAGAGAGAAAACGCAAGCCTTCTTCAGGTGTGAGGGTCTTCTGCTCAGAATGGGTTCAATTATGATTTGGGCTTGATTAAGGTTGCTGCCTTTCATCTAAAATCCTTTTTGAATCCTTCTAAACTAAAAATTAAATACAAGAAGAAAAGAGGCTCTGGTAAAATTTCTCTTTTTTTAATTTCTCTTTCTTTCTTGGAAAAACATCTTACCCGCTGCAATCTGGGCACAGAAGAATTAAAAAAAGTCAGACAGGCAAGGGGGAGAGTGAGTTCTAAATAAAAAGGTATCCGGGTAACAGTGAAACGGGCGGACAGTCTGGGGAGATCGCCCATTTTCCATGTAAATAGTTCCCTGGTTCCGCACCCCTTGGTGTTTCTCTCGCTCTCTCTCGGGCTGGCAGGCTTGTCTTGTGTCTCTCTCTCGTCTGGGCATGGGAGTGCTGCAGGAAGGTGTTGACGGAAACACCTGATCATCAGCTCGAAAGATTTCAGTGCTTTGTGTATATTCTAATGGCAGTGGGGGCAGGGTGTGTGGGAACAGGTTTGGTTGAAATTGCATTGGAGATCTATGTTCTTCACACCTGAAACATTTTCTCTGAAAGCATTTTCTTCCCAGTTTAGCCGATCTTGTTACAGCATGTTACAGTTTACTATTATTAACCATATTAATTTTAAGTGCTTAATGCCATTTTTTGACCACGCACAAATATTCTTATGTCCATATCTTCGCAAGGGAATCAGTGCGAATTGTAATACTAATTAAATGACCGCGGGCACTTTCCACCCCCTCTGACAGCAGGAACATTCCTATTCTTAGCTCAGCAGCTTATTACAATATAGGGTGTTCAAACCGTTTTTTTTTTACACAGTGACACAGCGTCGCATTGTGAATCTGTTTTTCCATGTTTACAAAGAAAGTGGAATACAGTGATACTACCTGCTATATAGATACATATGTTTAGATATTTAGACCCTTAAATAAATATCATTATTAATAATAATGATAATAATGATAATCGGCCAGAGAAAGCTGTTATCCTTCACATGAATGCCTGAAACATTTTACCGAACCCAGGATTTTACACTATATTCCCCATTATAAAACAGATAATTCCGGTTCTGAAGTCTGATTGCCTGACATACATTCGAAGAAGTCCTATATTTTCTAATATAGGCACATCCCGGAATTTTGACTTCACTGTGTAATTAAGAAATTTTAAAGACTACTTCTTAGCGTAGATAAAAAAAGCTTGGATTCCCATGGACAGTATCTTATACACATATCTTTTTCTGTTGTGTTTGTTGATCTCTTGAGGATCCTTGTGATATTTTGAGCTCTCGTTGAATGATAAAAGTGTCGCAGTTTTAATAGCTTTCGTTGTTAGAAATTATGAAACACTCTGTTAAAAGGCAGAGAGTTCTTATGTCTGTTATAGTAAAAGAAAATGCCCGACGAACTAGGGATTGAACAGTTTTTCAGTGTACAATCAATGGAAATGTTCACATAAATGTGCTAAAGAAATAAACAAAAAAGTAAGTTATTCCTTTATCATATTGGCTAGCTAATGTCCCATCCTTGTTAGTTAGATCAACGAAATGCTGTGGTGTTACTTTTTGTCGATGAAAAAATAAGTCTTTTCATTTAAAATGACGGTTGCAAATAATGTTTACCAGATTAATACTTTGAGTTTTACTGGTGGAACTCATACAGCTGTGTCTGGATATCTTGGTCAAATATTCGGCTAGTGTGTATTGTCTGTTTAGGGTTCTGTAGCATTCCACACGGCTGGGCAGCTTGTTCTTCCCTCCCGCCCCTGTCTGTGTACAGTAGAGCCTCCGGAAGAACAAGCTGCCCAGCCGTGTGGTTGAAGCTGATACCCTGGATTCTTTCCAGACACAGCTGTATGAGCTCCACCAGCCAGGACAGGAGGCTCTACTGTACACAGAGAGGGGCACTGCAACCAGTCCAACCCCAGGATACACTCCTCGCGGACTGGGGCAAGGTAGAAAGGGTGTTTCACCCTCGCAGCCCCAAAGTGCACGGTGAGTGCCCTGGGGGTCCAGCTGCCTCCGTGCCCAGCAGGACACCAGGCCGCATCAGGGTGATGGTTAAACTGGTGTTGACGAGGGCCTGGCAGGGTCTGCCCTCAGTGAGGCAGGGAAGGAATAAGCCCCGGCTGTGGCCAACTCTTCCCACAGCAGGTGGGGTGAAGCACTCCTTCTGGCTTTCTGGAGCGGGGGTAGCATCGCTCAAGGGAGGCCTTCCCCCCTTAAGGCGGCTTTTAAAAAAAAACTTTTTTAAATGCATTTGCATCTGCACACAGAGCAGTGTTTACTTGAACATGGAGATCCCATACTGAATAATTCCTGCACACAACCATTGCAGCAGGATTTGCATTGTTTGGCAGGGTTATGATTCATATAAGTGGTGGTGGCTTTGGAGACAAAATGTATTTACATTGGGTTGCTGTAAGTGGAGCACTAATAAGCCCAAAGCTCTACTTATTATTTTACAAGAGAATGCACCTGACAAGCTGGACAGTATGCTTCTCAAAGAGCTTTACAGGATAACAACAACAATAACAACAACAATTTACAAGCTCTGGGAGGAAAAATATGATCAATGTTAAAAATAATAATAAACTTTATTTTATATAGCACATTTAAAGGTGGTTTCTCAAAGTGCTTTACAGGATAACAACTGATGAAACAACAGTGGCTGGGGGTTGAAAATACCTGTGAAACCAGTTTGTTCACAAACAATGTACTGTAGACACAGAAACTCAGTAGCAATAGCAATTACTGTAGCAATAGCAATATAGCAATATTATGGACACACAATTGACTTTAAAAACAAAAACTTTTTTTTGACAGCTGGTTTTTGTTGACAGCTTGACATAAGTTTAACAGTGAAAAGACCACGGGCATTCTTCCTCCTCCCTACATTCTCAGAGTAGAATTTATTATTAGCACAATTTATTACAGTGCTAAATTTAATATTATTGATTACTAATAATTTATGCTAACACCTAGCTTTCTTAACACGAGAAGTACTAACATAAGTAAGTACTGTACTTACTGTACTGTACTTAAGTACTACTGTAAGCAAACAAAAGGGGTTTTGGAGGTAGTGGGGAGGTGTCTTTCGCTGGAAGACTCGACCCCTTCTACTTTGAAAATACCTGTGAAACCGGTTTAATTCGTCACAGCCAGCACTCCCACAGAGAGTGATGAAAACCGCGCTGCACCAGGTGAATGCACATAATGTTGGGCTTTTGGGCTCGGGTGGATTTGCGCCCTACAGTTCAACCTGCGTTACCGCTGTGTACTGTACATACAGTACGAACGTGTTATTTTGAAATATAAAAAATGTCAATATACTGTTGTATCCATAATATTTGCTATTTTAGTTTTTCAAAGGAGTGTTTTTGTTAAAAGAAAACTCATAGCGATTGCTGGATTTCAACACCGACCTCAAGCTTATACTGTAAATCAGTCGCTTAAGCCCTGACACCACCGAGGCAAGTCATGTGACACACACTGAAACAGCAATACAGATATTACAGTAATATGGTCGGAAGGTCAACCACATGTAAGACTTTGGTGCTTAAAATGTTTAGGGAGAAATGGAGTATTGGTGTGTATTTATTCTTTAAAATACCAATAACAGCAACATACAGTTTACATAATATGTTTATGTTCCTAAATTAATATCGTTTGTGACCTTTATGACCTCCGTTATGCTCCTCTGCGTTTTATGCTTAGCTACTAAAATTTCCCTTTAGTGGTAAAAATCCATATAAATATTCAGTACTAAGCAGATTAAAATGTGCACAGTAAAGAGATTAAATGGTTAAATCTTTTCACTAACGACCAATACACCACATTATCTTCCGTGTCGCATTAACATCGGAATGTTTTTTTTACAATTGTAAAAAAAACGATACACAACCTGTCTCTTCTATAACTCTTCAGTTTACAGAGAAATTCCGCCAGAGCCTCACAACGTTGTCCAATAATACTCTTCTTGTGTCTAATTTTTAGTTAAGCAGGATTTGAGCTAGTACAGACCATAACAAAAAACAGAATCCACCTGCGATTCGGGTGTTAACAAAATGTGTTTGCAAAGAAAGTGAAATACAGTAATACTACCAGCTATATAGATACATAGATTTAGATATTTAGATCCTTAAATTAATATCATTATTAATTTCTTTAGATACCTGATTACATATTATATTCTCGATTATGAAACAGATAATTCCGGTCCCGGAATCTGACTGGCTGACACCCTTCTGAAGCAGTACCATAATCTCTGGTATACGGACACCCCAGAAATTTGACTTTTTGCTGTGTGATAAAATTTAAAGACTACTTCTTAGCGTAGATAAGAAAGCGTAGATAAAAAAGCTTGGATTCTCATGTATCTGATACAAGTATCTTTTAATACAGTCTATGTTGTGCTCTTGAGGATCCTTGTGATATTTTGAGCTCTGGTTGAATAATAAGTGTCACAGTTTAAATAATTTTCGTTGTAAGAAATTATGAAAGGCTCTGTTAAAAGCAAGGGAGTTTTTATGTCCGTTATAGTAAAAGATAATGCCTGACAAAGTAGGGATTGGACAGTTTCCAAGTGCTTGTACAAATGTGCTAAAGAAATGAACAAAAAAAAACATTTATTCCTTTATCATATTGGCTAGCTAATGTCCTGTCCTTGTTAGTTAGATCAACTAAATGCTGAGGTGTTTGTCAATGAAAAAAATAAAGTATTTTCGTTTAAAATGACGGTTAGAAAGAATGTGGACCAGCGTAATACTTTGAGTTTACAGCTTGTCCAAAGTCATTCATTATTAATACTATTAGTAATATCTTCGGTAAAGGCTTTGATGTATAAAATATTTCTGCATAATTAAAATATTTATGATAAATTTAGGTTGTGTACTTTTGCCCAACTGAGCAATCTTGCTTTCATAAAATATACCAACTTTTTAATGAATGCTGATTAACATACTGTAATACACAGTTTAAATTTAAAAGCTCAAATGCTGTACATGAGAGGTTAAGCTTTATTGGCTCCTCCTTGCGGTTTTACAGGGTGATTCCGGATACTTTCCGGTATCAAATGACGTGTTACACCGCGTGATACTGCGTGATACTGCATTTTGATGCGACACGCCCACCGCAGTGTACCGCGAAATACCCCACGCGTTTTGAATGGCTGCATCTGTAGAGAAAATCAAAAGGTAAAGTAGTAGCTGCACATTGGTGGTGGTGAAGGGGTGTCCCCATTACCTGTATAAGTGTAAGCAATCATTGTTATTATTAATTATTTTATAATTAAATTAATATTGTTAATGGCACTCAGAAACTTATTGGTAGCAAATTCTTCAAAAATGAAGAAGCTTCATATTTCGGAAAAGTTATGAATGTTACACAAGGAAATGAAACGTGACAATTTTTTAGTAATGATCAGGAAAAACAGTTTATTTTTTTACTCTTAAGTGATCGTAAATGTCAAGTAAAAATACTGAGATATATAAAATTAATGACAGTATTCATATTTGTTAATTCATATTTTCAGTTTATTTTTTAAACACGTTGTGATATATAAAATTAAAATGCCAA
Organism: Lepisosteus platostomus; assembly: GCF_059453375.1. Taxonomy (NCBI): domain Eukaryota; kingdom Metazoa; phylum Chordata; class Actinopteri; order Semionotiformes; family Lepisosteidae; genus Lepisosteus; species Lepisosteus platostomus. The sequence continues at coordinate 25,576,462 of NC_142620.1, forward strand.
TATATGGTACATAATATTTACTATTTTAATTTTTATAAAACGATTCTTATTTGTTAAAAGAAAAATGTGTGCCTTGACAGGGAATAGAACACTGACCTCCGCGTTGAGAGACAAGCACCCAGTCCACTGTACCAAACCGTCATTTAGAAACAGTGCTGAAACAGACAGGTTAAAATGTTTCTACGTAATCACAAGCAAATGAGTCAAATAAATTGATGCAGATGTTTACAAAGAATGTGGAATATGGTAATACTTTGAACTATATAAATATATTATATTTAGATCCTTAAATTAATATAATTATTCATATATTTCTTTAGATACGGCAGTAGTTATCAATTGTTATGGACCAAGTACCACCCCTGATCAAACCAAAGCATCCAAGTAGCACCTACAAGTCATCTTCTCATCTTCTCATAGGAACCCCAGAAAATCTCAATGACCAACATGAGAATTTGTGCACACACTCACATACACATATAATAAATATTATAATAATAAACATTATTGGATATAGCACCTTTAAAGGTAGCTTCTCAAAGTGCTTTACAGAATGACAAAAGGAACAACAACAATAAAAAATAAACAATAAAAATGCACCATTTCAGTGAGAGGAGTGAGCCTGTTTAGTCGAGGACAGCAGATGTGAATTAATTGGTCAAGCCTTGAAACAATTCACAACAGTGTCTTACAGATTTTAAATTGTCAGACATTTTCTTGACGGCAAAGGCCTCGCGGTGGATGCTGCAGTTCATATCTGGAGCAACCTCTCTAATTCATGAAACTGTGTTGGCTTGTCATCGTTCTAGCACCGACTGTACAAACTCCGACACATTTTATCCAGTCGATGCCATTCTCTTCGATAAATTCATTCAGAAGCTGAAATAAGTGCTCTCCTTAACGAGCACAAGTATTCATAGAAAGGTTAAAACATTATAGCTTTTTATAAAGTATACAAATTTTATATAGTCAGACTGAGCATGTCAAAATGTTTCCAAAATAGCCACGGTAAGCGACAGAGTTAAAGACTTTGATGCATAAAATGTTTATGAAGAAAGTGGAATACTGTTGTGTATTTTTATGTAAACTACCACTACCAGCCATATACAGTCTGTATAAAATATTTATATTCCTAAATTAATATTGTTTATGACGTTCAGAGACGTTAAGCTCCTGTTATTTTTATGCTACCAAAATTCCCCTTTAGTTGTAAAATTCAATATTAAGCAGATTTAAACATGCACAGTAGAGAGATTAAATGAAGTGATTGTTTCACTAACATTTAATGCACCACAAGTGCCACCTGTTGATAATTTTTGGCCAGTGAATTTCAATTGGCTACTTCTGTATTTTTTGTAAGCTGGAAATGTGCAGACCCATACCTTTTCTTGATAACCACCAAAAAACAGAACCTGGGAGAGGGCAAATGCAGTAAATGTAGGGGTGAACACTTAAGGGCTCTGGTGATATCTAAACATTCATCACAGAGCTCTACTGGATAGATTTTCTGGTAGAAAAGTGACTTTTTTGCAGGGGATTGATTGGTATGTAAGTTGAGCTCCTAACCACAAAGTCAGCCTAAGTTTGACTTAGCTTCCCTGGAGAATATGTTGCTATAGTTACTTAACCAGATACAATTAAATCTTAATAATAATAATAATAATAATAAACTTTATTTTATATAGCGCCTTTAAAGGTGGCTTCTCAAAGTGCTTTACAGAATGACAACAACAATAAATAAAACTCTCTGATATCCTTGTCACCCATACAATGTAGACGGGCTTGGGGGACAGTTAGGAGAGCAGAATTAGAAGAGCGAAGGTTGAGAGGTGGGGAGTCGGGGGATAGTAGTTCAGACAGGTACTGAGGTGCCAAGCCATGCAGAGCCTTATAGGTGAGCATGAGGATTTTAAAGCCTACACAGAATTTGACCCGAAGCCAGTGCAAGGACTCCAGGATAGGAGTAATGTGATCATTTGCACTAGACCTGGTCAGGATTCTGGCTTCTGAATTCTGGACATACTGCAGTTTGTTCAAAGTAGATTTAGATACCCCAGCGAGTAGAGCTTTACAGTAGTCAATTCGAGAGAACACAAATATGTTGATCAGCTTTTCAGCCACAGTTAGTGATAGGGCGTAGTCTAGCGATATTTCTAAGGTGAAAAAAAGATGTTTTGACAGTATGCTGCACATGTGGGTCGAATTTTAACCCAGAATCGAATATAACCCCAAGGTTTTTCAATTTAGTTTGAAGCTGAAGTACAGACCCATCTACAGATAGGGTTATAGGACTGGCTTTACGAAGTTGATGGGAGGTGTCAATAAACATGACTTCAGTCTTGTCGCAGTTAAGATGAAGGAAGTTTTGAGTCATCCAAATTTTTATGTCAGAGGTGCAATTAGATAGTGTCAGGTTTGGTATGGATGTATATTTGAGTATCGTCAGCGTAGAAATAAAAGCTGAGGCCATGTGATCGTAAAAGCTGACCAAGTGGAAACATGTAAATGCTGAAGAGCAAGGGGCCCAGTATTGAGCCCTGAGGAACACCAGACTTAACAAGACCAATTTCAAACCTGTACCCATTAAGAAAGACAAAGTGACAGTGATCAGTGAGGTAAGATTTGAACCATTTGAGAGCAGTGTCAGAAATCACAGTCTCAAGATGAGAAAGTAAGATGCTATGGTCAACAGTGTCAAAAGCAGCACTGAGATCAAGAAGGATGAGTATAGAAAGAGAACCAGAATCAGAATCTATTAGAAGATCGTTAGTGACTTTGACCAGGGCAGTTTCTGTGCTGTGAAGTTGACAGAAGCCAGATTGGAGGGGTTCGAAAAGGTTGTTTGCCATGAGGTGGTTATGTAACTGAAGTGTGACAGAACGTTCTAGAATTTTTGCAAGAAAGGGTAAGTTAGAGATGGGGTGAAAATTGGTGAGATTGTCGAGAGCCATGTTAGGCTTTTTTGGCATGGGTAATGGCAGCAGTTTTGAAGACCGTTGGTACAATCCCAGTGCTCATGGATTCATGTATAATATTGAGGACGATGGGACAGAGAGAAGAGAAACAGGACTGAAATAAAGTGGTGGGAATGGGATCTAAAATAGATGTGGTGGGTTCCATGCGTGTAACTAGTTTGTTGAGGGATGCTGAGTCAAGAAGAGAGAAGCTGGAGAGAAGGGAACCAGAGAAGTTGGATGAGGAGGTAGGAGGTATTGAAATGATATGCCTAGTGGAGAGTATGTGATGCCGGATGTTGTCTTAGAACTTAGAACTAAAGAAATCTAAGAATGTGTTGCAAAGTTGTGATGAGGCAGTTAATGTGGTGGGGCAGTTTGGCTTGAGCAGTCTGTTGATGGTGGCGAAAAGATGTCTGGGGTTGTTTTGGTGATTTTCAATGATGTGAGAGAAGTAGGTGGATCTAGCAGTCTCTATAGTAACCTTATATTCAGACAAGTAATCTCTCCAAGCCTGATAATGTACATTTAGGCCAGAAAGACGCCACCTATGCTCAAGTTTGCCAGAGACTTCCTTAATGGATCGCAGATGGTCATTGTACCAGGGGGCAGGGTGACAGAATGAGATGGTACGAGCTTTTAAAGGAGCAAAGGTGTCAAGGGTAGATAAAAGAGCACTGTCAAGTAATTGTATTTTGTCCTCTAGAGGGTCATAGGAAGAGAAACATGATAAGGAGGACAGAACAGAATTTGCAAACCTTGGGTGATCAATTGATCGCCAGTTGAGGAAATTTACAGAGCGTGGGGGGGAAGTGTTAGAAACAGGTAATTCCAGATTGAAAAGAATAGCTAAGTGGTCAGAGAGGCCTAGATCAAGGGGAGAGCAGTGGGGAAAAAAAAGTAATTGCAATAATTAGATCTAAGGTGTGTCCTTTGTTATGTGTAGGGGTACAAACAAACTGAGTAAGATCAAAACATCCCAACAGAGAAAGGAAGTCTTTAGCCAGACTGGAAGACCTTGAATTGATGTGTATATTAAAGTCCCCTAGAATAAGGATCCTTTTAAACTTAAGGCATTAAAACGAGAGAAAATCAGCAAACTCACCTAAGAAGGCTTCACTGGGTTTGGGTGGTCTATAAACTGTGTCAATAATAGAAGTTTGGGGGATAGAAACATTTAAAACAAGGGACTCAAAAGAAGAGGGAGGAGGTATAGTAATTGGACTTAGACTGTAAAAAAGATTGTAAATAACAATGATACCCCCGCCTCTGCCTGAAAGACGCGGAAGGTCAAACAAACAATTCCCAGGAGGGACTAATTGGTTAAACAGGAGTCCATCGTTTTGTTTGTGCCAAGTTTCGGTTAAGCACAGAAGGTCCAGTTTGTTTTCTTTGATAATGTCACATAAAAGAAGAGCCTTGTTGTTTATGGAGTGGGTATTGAGTAGTGCTGATCTAGCCAGTCTCGGGAATGCAGGGGGAAGCGGAGTGCGCTACAGGTGCAATAGTGAGAGAAGATTTTTGAGGTCGGCGCCGGACTTACAGTCGTGCGCCGAAAGGCAGGGATAGAGACTCCACTGGCAGGCGAATGAAAGAAACGGCATCCCGTGCTGCGATGGATGTAGCGACTCAGTCATAAAATTCCAGAAAAATGGCAATAATCGAATGTGTCTTTTACCAAGAAGTAGTTTTGTTTTAGTTAAAGAAGTTGCAGTGCAGTGTACCTCAGAGACATGATCGATGAATCCAAGACGGTGTAACAAGACGGGAAGGAAATCCAAAGTAAGGCGGTAGCAAGTGGTGGAGGTCTTCAGCTGAGCAAATTCACAATCCAAGTGGAAGTCGCATTTGTGAATTTGTAAAGTGGAGCAGATAACGTGAAACAAGCAAGCAAATCTTGCTTCATGAAACTAAAATCCTGAATTTTGTCAACATGTTTGCTAAAGTTATCCAGTTAATGTCTGTATTCTACTGTTCTAGGTTTTACCTAATCCACTAAGGACTATTCAATGAGCATCAGAGCCTGTCTTCAGGGTGTGTAAACCACACTTTCAGCACAATGCTTCAATATTTGCAATGTTTTTTTTTTCATTTATAATATGCTGGTTTTTTTTTTGGTGTGTTTATCAGTGATTTTGTGTATGTTGTAAGTATTTATTCATATAATTTTGTATTTAAACTGCTAATTTGTTTGTTTTTTCTGCCTCTGCAAGCAATTATAACATCAGTAATTTTAATGATTTGTTGTTTATATATTATACTTATATATATATTCATATATAATGTTTCTTTGCAGCATAATTCAAAATTAAACTTATGACAAAATAAACCAATCACTAGCAACACTTGTAGTTTTTAATTTGATTTGTGGCACGAAGTACATGAAGTAAGAAACTATATTTCCCAGTTTTCCACACATTAAGACACCCAATTAGAGTGACGCAGTAGCAATTCATTGGCAGAATTCACATCTGTCACACAGGAGGCCCTGTTTGATTCTAGCCAATGCACAAGCTGTACTTTCTTTAACGAATTGCTCCCTGGGGATATTAAAGGCTCTCTTTCTATTTATAAAATAAATATAACAAATAATATCTATACTGTATTGACATTTTTGTTATTTTTAAATATCACATTATTAATTATTCAATTAATATTAATAATAAATGTAGTAATAACTAAATTATAACTAAATGGAATCATCAGTTGCATATAAAAAGGATGTTTGTAGAGGCGTCAACTTCATGGAGCTGCTGCCTCCTCGTAGTAGGAGGTACTGGGGGTACTGGGGCAGCCCCTTTTATAATCCATAATGTGTGAAGAAGCACAGATTGAAAGCTCTTTACACTGTAAGACCAGCCATACTGCTTTAGAACAGTTTGTAACCATGTTTAAAATGCCACTTCATGTATAAAGCAAAGTGAATTACCTGTCAATAAAACAACGACTAGGCCAGCTAGAAATTGCAGTACATCTCATTTGATTTTTGGTAGCAGCTAGTGACTAGGATATTTTTTCCTGAATTTCAGAATTTATTACAAAATGTTTCACACAGACATGATAATGTGCCTTTCAGTCATACTGTCCTGCACCATTTCTAAAAATGGAAAAATGGCACAAAAAAAAAGAAAATTGTGGCATTTCCCCTCATAGGTAATTGCCTTGGACTGTTTAAAAGTGTAAAGACTTAGAAAATGTAAAAACTACCTGCTGTGAAGGAGATGCATCCTGTTCAGTTTTAATTAGTCCTCTTAAAAATTAAAAATCTTAAAATTATTTTAGAAATGTTCAAATTAATAAATGCCAAAATCCAAAAGTATTGTAAATCCTTTCTTATATCCCCGTCTTTGTATCCTCATATCGTCTACAATACAGTGCAACTTACAGTACACCACCGACAAAACTAATTCAAATCACTCCACAAAATGTATGTATTTTATGTAATTTAATTTAATTACATAAATCTGGACTCATTTTTATTTTAATTAGCTTTTAAAGACAATATGTATGATATATTTATAATCAAAATTTAAATAAAATGATATGTTATGTAATTATTATTTAAATACAATTACTAATAATTCTGTATACTGTATGTAATAAAAAAACTAATTCTATTTAACAAAGGAGTGTGACAATATTAGTGTTATATCATATTATACAAATATATGTAAACATTTAATACAGTACTGATTTGTCTGACAACCACATGCAGCTACATCACAGTGAGCAATTCAGAATGTGAAATATTATATTATATTAAATTATATTACTTTAGCATCATACATATATTTCTCAAATGTTTCAAACAAGGGGTCTTTCTCCAGATGTTTATAATTTTTTAGCTCCTTCAGTTTTTGATAAATGTTCTTCTACATTCATCATGAAGGATATACAAGACACTTAAGACGTGCAGTCTGCAGAATTAAACAGGAGCCCAATAGTTATTTGTAATGGTAAAGATGTAGGACTAATGATACTGACAATTTAAACTAATAAAAGGGCAGGCATCTTTAAATAATATTAAGCAACAATAAGAAAGTATCCTTAAGGCAATTATAAAAAGGTTTAAAATCCTGTAAGAAAAAAAATATTAAAGTTTGATTTTTTAAATGATACTTAATCTAAAGAATTTAGATTAAGATGAGAACAAATCTGAGGAAGATAACAGATACATGTTTTTACTTTGAAAAAGCCACATTATAATTTTTTTTTTGTTTCCAGGTGAGATGTAGATGTGTTAGGTGGCACTAAAGCTGAAAAAAAGCTAGTGTTTGCTCAAAGCTTGTCTTAAATTCTAACTTCAGCACCCTTTTTAACATAGCAGAAAACCATGCTACACTGAAAGACCAGGCATTCTGCTGTTCAAGAAGTCTATACTGCCCAGTAAAAATATGTTCTTCTAACTATCTAGTTGCATGGTACATTATGAGGCTAATTAAATAATAGCTGAAGGACCCCAGACAGTGATGCCACAATAGGGCACCTGAAGACACATCAGATAAATCTTGTGATTTAAGTGTTTGTTACCTGTATTTACAGTGTGGAGCTGCTCTCAAACAATCTTTATAAACTCAAGATAACAAAAGAAGAAATCTAACTTTTAAAATTGTTCATTAATTGCAACACGATTACAAAAGATCAAAGTACAGAAAATGCATTATTAAAAATGGCAGAACTTACTTTGACAGTAGAGATTCTCCACCTACACTGCCATCTACAGGATATTGCAGGGAATTGTGTTTGAATTGCACAAACATAGTGTGCAGCATCTCTCTTGGCAGCCATAAACAGTTGTAACTTTAAAAACCTTCAGCATGTGAAAGTGTATTTCTGCAACAGTACCAGTACCTTTTTATTATAATAGATTTTAATTTCAGTTTTTCTAAGATACAGAACACTTAAGAACAAGAGGCCATTCAATCCATCTAACTCTTTTCATTGGTAGAAGCTTAAATGTTCCAACAATTGACAGTCCATTTTATCAGCTTTAGAGTAAACTTCTACCACATGCATTGCAAGTTCATTCCAGACTCCTCCAATCTTCTGTGTACAGATTCTCCTGTTTTCTGTCTTGAGCTTTACAAAACTTAATTTATACTCTTTTCCGAAAGTTCTAGTATTGCCGCTGATCTTGAAAAATTCCATTAATTTCTCTTTCAATCCCAACAATTCCTAAAGTGCTTTAGATGAAGGAGGGCATCCACTAGTGATGAACAACACCATTGTAACACAATCTGGGCAGAAATCATTACACAGCAGATTAGGGAGAGAATTATTTTACCAAACGAATTGCGAATTACTTTCAGGATTTTGAATACCTTCATGAAGTTCTGCCGAAATCCTTAGTTCAGTGTTAAAATGTTTCAGTTCTTTAAGTATGCCATTCCCTTCATATTAATTCAGAAATAGTTCTAGTTGCTCTCTTTTCTATGGACTCTGGAGAACATTAGTGATTATAAGCACAACAAAAATAGTTCACTTTAGTGTATTTAAAAAAATACACTAAAGACACATATGTCTTGGAAATATTTGAGTGGTGATCAAGGATATAATTTTTTCTGAGGAGCCAAAAATGGTAAACAGGTGTATTGGCTTAACTTGTTTTGACTGTTAGCGATTTGTTGTATCCTAATTTAATGAATAACTGTGCTGTGATATACTGTAGAAGGCAGGAACAGATGGGGCTTCATCTACTGGTAGTATCCTGCTACTCCTCAGCTGGATAGGAGTTGTTTGGGTGGAAGTATAAGCTTGCACATCACATGGCATGCTAGAGCACAGCCATTAGCTTGTTACCAAAATGACACAGAGCACTTCAGCTGGACATAGAAAGTTGTCACTGTAATGCCTTGGTTTTGCAGTACCTCATGATCTTTCTTTTTGTCCCACTGTTGCACCATATCATTACTGATCAAAAAGGTTTCTTCTGGGGCTCAGTGCTATATGTGTTCTGGCTTAGAGCTGCAGATTGTGAACAACCCTTTTATTTTGGCGATTATTTATTGGTTGTTCTTAAACATTACTAACACTTGAAAAAACAACCTCAAACTTTACCCACACACTGTACAGTTGTTTTAATAATAGGTGGCCTGTTACTGTTGTTCATGTTAGCAAGGAAAAATATAAGCAGAGTAGAATAATGAAAATTATTGTTCGATTAAACTTTTGAATAAAGAACAGACAGTACCATATGAAGCACATAGTCATTAATAATGCAGTTCCTTTCCTGAATGTCTTAGTAGTAAAACCACTGGAGTGACTATTTTAGTGTATTGCAATTTTTAAGACTTTTTATATATCCATGTAAACATTCCAATAAAGCCGAGGTAACAGGTAATATTCTGAGAAATCGCAGAATATGGATTTATATGCAGATGTACTGTAATATTATGCTTAGAACTATACTATACTGTATGAACAATGAAAACCAGTGAATGTGAGAGCTTTTTGTGTGTATGTGAGAGGTAAAGTTTGAATAATGGCCTAAATGGCACCTCATACTTTTATGTATATCTATACAGTAGTGGCTGTATAATTTGGTGTTAAATAATCTGTGATGTGCAAGAAGTTAAAACATGTAGTCAGTCCTTTGTGATCAGGACTCTTCCAGTACACACTGTCTGCAGCTCAGTATTGGGTTTAACTTGGAAGTATGATAATTGATAATGGAAGTATCAAATATTCATGTTATAAATGTTTGACACGTGGTCTCTATTCTCAGCAATTTCTACTTACAGATTCAGCCATTCAAAATGCGCGGGCGATACCGCATTATTTTGCGGTACACTGTACGCAGTCTACCGCAAGCTACCGGTAAATACCGCGAGTTACCGTAAATTCTCCTATAATACGACAAGCAAAATAATAGTATCCGGAATTTCCGCAAGGTGGAGCTAATAAAGCTCAACCTCTCATGTTTGAGCTGTGGCCATCAAAGTCTTTAACGAAGATATTACTAATAGTATTAATAATGAATGACCTTGGACAAGCTGTAAGTGTAAACTCAAAGTATTGCCCTGGTCAACATTCTTTTTTTCATTGACCGTCTTTGTAAAAGTAACACCACAGCATTTCGCAATCACGCATTTGTTTCCAATCATGCAAAGTACAGTAATTTTTGAGAATCGATTCACCATGCCTTTCACATGCTCATAAAAGAGATTGATTTAGGAACATAAACATATTACCGTATGAAAACTGTACTGTATACAGTATTTATATGTATATTTAATGTCTTAACTGTGCCCGTTTAAGTATTGAATATTCATATCTAATTTTATCACTGAAGGGAAATCTTAGTAGCTGAGCATAAAAAGAATAGGAGCATACTGCAACGCGTGTGAAGGCCATAAACGATATTAATTTTGGAACATAAATATACAGTATATGGCTGGTCTCGGTACTTTAAAGAAAACATACACGAAACATGGTTTCATTATGACCAGAATCGGTCTTGAGATATTTTTAACTTGATTTACAGTATTTGAGAGGTATGTCTTAACACCGATACTACGTAAATACTGCTCACATATATGTTTCTAGGTTTATATTATGCATTTCATACGGTCAAATTACTTTTGAGCAACTAATAAGAAGCGCGAAACGGTATGCGTTTTAGTTTCGTTTTGTGCTGGGACCCGTGGATTGATTAGAGATATCAAGTACATACAAGTCATTTTTTAAATGTTGTAGTTCGTCTTGAAAAAATGTAACGAGTACATCATCTATCAACAATTACACAGGTTCTGTTTCCATATTGCGGATTTTGGTTACGTAATATTATTTTCTAGATTTCACGTTGTGAATATATGATTTGGGCAAACAGAGCCGCAAAGAAGTACATTATGGGTTGTTGTTTTTTTTTTGCAGTTTTATCTAGAACAAGCGATGCTTAAACCTTTGTCTGATTCTTGTGAAACTATCCACACGACAGTTACAGTACCTAGGAGTTGACTTCAGTGATGTCACTGATGGGATGTTTCTAAAAATCCATCCTCTGTAAAACGTCTTCTCTAGTTGTCCTGCATATGTATTCGCTAATGTAGCTGTGTGTTCTGAGCCTGGATCTCTACATTTCTGTATGAACCAGCTTAGAGGGCTAAAGACAGCTTGTGTTTAAATTGAGTGTAAGGCAATTTATGCTTCTAAAGTCATGGTCAGCATTTATTATTGTACTGTGCTGTAAACTTGTTCCGTGCCTAGTCACATTATTTTATAGCGTTTTTATAGCGTTATCAAATCCGGTGGCGCTGTGTGTTAGTTTCCTGACTCCCATGTCACATGGTCTGTGATTGAAACCTGTGAAACCGGTTTAATTCGTCACAGCCAGCACTCCGGCAGAGAGGGGGTTGTACTCGTAAAGTAGAAGCAGGCGAGATTTCCAGCGAAAGACACCTCCCCCTTCTTCAGGTGTGAGGGTCTTCTGCTCAGAATGAAATGCTAAAATGTAATGTAGGCTCTGAATGGGATCAATTGTGATTTGGGCTTGATTAAGGTCGCTGCCTTTCATCTAAAACCCTACTTGAATCCTTCTAAACTAAAAATCAGTGTTAGTGAGTTCTAAATAAAGAGGTATCCAGGTAACAGTGAAACGGGCGGACAGTCTGGGGAGATCGCCCGTTTTCCATGTAAATAGTTCCCTGGTTCCGCACCCCTTGGTGTTTCTCTCGCTCTCTCTCGGGTCACCTGATCATTAGCTCGAAAGATTTGAGTGCTTTGTGTATATTCTAATGGTAGTGGGGGCAGGGTGTGTGGGAACAGGTTTGGTTGAAATTGCATTGGAGATCTATGTTCTTCACACCTGAAACATTTTCTCTGAAAGCATTTTCTTCGCAGTTTAACCGATCTTGTTACAGCATGTTACAGTTTACTATTATTAACCATATTAATTTTAGGTGCTTAATGTAAAATCTTGTAAAAATATATTTTCATTGTTCAAATATACATTAAGTCTGACTATCATATAATAAGTTAAATACAAAACTAAAGAAAAAATAGGGTTAAATATAATTCAAAATATTTTGCTAACAATGTTAACTGTTTATGAATAATAAAATGTATTAACTAAGGAGTAGGATGGCACAGTTGTTAGTATGTTTTTTGTTTTGTTTCTTTTTCATAAATACAACAGTAGTACCTGATGTCTCAGTGGCTTTCAAAATTAAATTATGCATGCAAACCTGTGAACTAGAAAGATAACTAAGATATCCATCCATTTATAATGGTGGCGAAGTGGTTAGCATTGCTATCTTGCAGCACTGGGGTCCTAGGTTCAATTCCTGCCATCCTGTGTGTGTGGGGTTTACATGTTCTCTCTGGGTTACATGGTTTTTCTCCATATGTGTGATATGACTCCCTCTCGCACTCCAAAACATACTGGTAAGTTAATTGGTTTATGGGAAAACTGGCCCTGGTGTGTGTGTGTTTGTGTCTGTCTGTCCTGTGATGGACTGGCGCTATGTCCAGGGTGTATTCTGCCCTGTGTCCGTTGCTTACTGGGATAGGCTCCAAATCCTCTGTACTGGATAAAGAGATTAGAAATGGAAGTAAAGGCACTGTGTGGATGGAACTATACACAGTGTTAGAAACCCACTATGAAATGGCAGCATCTCACTGAGAATAAAATATTTTATAGTGCTGGCTTAAGGAAACAGCCTTTCCACCTCTCTTGCACATCAGTATCCATACCTAGTTATTTAAACAAATTGCCTCTAATTATAAACATCTTAATATGCTGGCTCTGTGGATCCGCATCAGCTATGTTTGCCCATTCCTTCAATTCATGTGCATCCAACACACAGTTCAATGCCAGCAACTACACATAATCTAAAATACAATCCTTATTTCAGTATCTATGTAAACATATAGTCTGTTAACTTCATCATCTTCATCAAAAGTATGCCTAACGCCATTAGGAAGTGTTCTTGTTATAAGTGTATTCCTCAGCTTTCCCCAAATTATCTTCTTCTTGCCAACATCTCTAGTCTTTTATCCTGCAATAACTCAGCCAACACTTAAATCTCCAAAAGCTGCTTGTGTTAATTTCTTTAAATCACAAATATCATGTGTAAATACTGGCCATGTAATACTCTGCATTGTGGAATAATAGTTTATTTTAAAGGGAACTAGAGAAACTAAGAACTAGAGAAATCAAGAAAGGCTTTTTTTCTAGAATTAATAAATGCACATCCTGTTCACTGGGGAAATTAAATCCACACTGAGCAATCTTCAATATGTTCAGAATATGACAGCAATAATCCTATCAGGGATGCATTACACCTGTTTTCAAGTCCTTGCACTGGTTACCTATCAGATTTCGAGTCAACTTCAAAATCCTTATCCTCCTTATATACTGTCCTACAACTGTTATTATTGATCACCGAATTATTGTACTTGATATGACTTCATTCAGCCTTTCCTGAACGTCTATGACAGGCAGAGAGAGTGCTGTTTCTGGTGCGATCTTTTGCAGCTGACATTTCACTGTTTTAAACGAACAAGAAATTAGATTGCTCATAAATCACTTATTCTATATAAACACAGCGTAATTGCCCTCCGAAAATCCTCTTTTTCTTGTTCGTTTTAGAGACCTTGATCGAAACTGATTTTAGATGTCAGAAAGGATTTATTTTCTCTGTATTTCCTACATTGCTTTGTCGAGATTTTAACTTTATATCTAACTTTATATCTAGGCTCAGATTTCAACTATAAATCGTACAGTAATTAATAGCAGTAAATACTGATGTTTTGCGCCCTCTTACCACAAAAATATATGTTTTGTAGTTGGGATTAACTTTATTTCGTACGCGTAGCTACTCCGATTCGGACACCGAACAGTTAAAGATGGCGGCAAATCAGACACCCAGAGAGGGGGGGGGGGGGGGCGTCTTCTCGCCTCCATAACTAAAATGCCAAATAGAAGTGGCTTAAGCGACATACACAGTCGTGTAACTGACAGTTTGAGGTAGCCTATCGTGTAAATTTCGCTTTGTTGCTGATAGGTTAAGCTTTCGAAACTCTGCCCCAAAGTCATGTGACTGATTTTTCGCCCTGTTTCGTTGGTTAAACGCAATGATCACAAGCACCACCATGGTAACTTGGATGTGTAGTTTTTAATTCCGTTTGAATTATAACTGTACGTACTGTCTTTATATTTGGCCAGGGCTTTAAAGAGAAGGCACGCCAAAAAATGTCGGTGCCGTCATCTCTGCTATAAAGGTACCCCCGTGCTGGAAGAATTTAACCTCAGAACGTTTGCCCAGTGTAGTTATAGTGGACATAAAAACAAGAGTTCGCTGGCATTATATCCTAGAAAACACAGACCGGCGCCAGACCGGTAACTGCTTGATGAACTAGGGACTGGACAGTTTCCAAGTGCTTGTACAATCGATGGAAATGTTCAAATAAATGTGCAAAAGAAATAAACAAAATAATCATTTATTTCTTTATCATATAGGCTAGCTAATGTCCTCTCTTTGCTAGTTAGTGGCTGTGTTTCTGCGTTGGGTAGCAACGGGTGACTGTTCTCAGGCGGAAGATGTGAACAGCTTAATTTTCGTGTTAAATAATTTTTAAAAATTAAAATTCATTCTATACAGCAATCACATATTTGGGTACCGTTTCATAAAACTTTCATGCTTAAAATGTTTAGGGAGAAATGGAAGACTGGTGTGTATTTTTTCTTTAAACTATCAAGACCAGCCATACACAGTACAGTTTATGTACATACAGTAATGTTTATGTTCCTAAATTAATATAGTTTATGACCTTCAGATGCGTTATGCTCCTCTTCTTTTTATGCTCAGCTACTAAAATTTCCCTTTAGTGGTAAAATTCCATATAAATATTCAAAACTAAGCGGATTGAAATGTGCACAGTAAAGACATTAAATGATTAAATCTTTTCACTACCAACCAATGCACCACGAGTGCCCCTGTCGGTCATTTTGGCCAGCCAATCACTTGCCCTGCGGTGCCCTACGGTGCCCTGCGGGTTGGTTACTGTACCGCGGGTTTTTACCGCTCATTTTGAATGGCTGCATCTGTATGCAAATTATTAGCTCTTTGTGTAGAGAGTAGTGAACCTTCAGGTTATTATTGTAGAAAGGGGCACAAAACATTAGTTTAAAGAAAACAATTCAGGTGAAATACTGTACTACCATACACCATATAGTAGTCTTATCCACTCTAATCCACGTCTATGGAAAAAATATCATATCCACTTTTCATAGAAAGAAGTAAAGCTTGTTTAACAAGATGGAGAGACAGAGCCAGACAAAATTGTATTTTGCTAATTTAATTTCTCAAGTTTAAAAAGGGAAATAAAATCTGTTCCCAAAATAGCAACTTGTTGAAAATGCTTGTGAAGAAAAGCAATCTGTTTAGTTGAATCTCACTAATTCCCACTGAATTTCTTTATCTTAAATTCATCTACTTTAATGCTTTATAGATAGAAGTGGTTTCCTTGAAAACTGGGTGAAAGTATCCAAGTCTTTTTGTTCAGTGTTTTAAAAAATAATCTAAAAATGTAGATGCATTGCCATTTCAGGTTTGCTGTTTTTCCTTTCTTTTCCCCTATGACAGAAAGATATGAAAAGTTATACATTGAGATAAACATTGGATATGTTTATCCATAAATAGAATTTATGATAAATAGAATAAGTAGGTAGATAAATAGAATAAGTTTATATAGGGTCTAAAAGCGCTTTACAGAACGACAACAACAATAAAAAAATTCTCAAGAAATGCAAAATGAAAATGCACAATGAGAGGAGACAATAGATGGGGGTACTGAATATAGTAGCAGCAGAGGGGTAAATAAAAGAACCAGTTAAGTAAATTCCCTTCTAAAGAATAAGGTTTTGAGACTAGATTTGAAATTTGAAATTTGAGGATAGAGTTTCAGAGCTTTGAGGCATAATGGGAAAATGCCCTGTCACCCATATAGTGTAGACAGGCTTGGGGGACAGATAGGATACCAGAATTAGAATAGCAAAGGTTGCGAGGTAAGGAGTAGGATGACAGTAGCTCAGACAGGTACTGAGGTGCCAAGTCATGCAGAGCCTTATAGGTGAGCATTAGGATTTTGAAGTTGACATGCGACCTGACAGGAAGCCAGTGCAAGGACTCCAGAATAGGAGTAATGTGATCTCTTGCACTAGAATCAAATATCATCCCCAAGTTCTTCAATTTTGAACAATCATCCACAGACAGGGTTACAGTGTTGGCTTTACAAAGTTGATGGGGGTTGCCAATAAGCATCAGCTTAGATGAAGGTAATTTTGAGTCATCCATGCTTTTATGTTGGAGATGCTAGTAGAGAGAATGAAGAATGAGGATAGAGAGAGAACCAGAATCAGAAGCTATTAGAAGATCATTTGGTGATTTTGATCAGGGCTGTTTTTGTGCTGTGAAGTTGTCGGAAGCAAGATTGGAGGGGTTCGAAAAGTTTATTTGCGATGAGGTGACAATTTGTCTGAATTGTAACAGCACTTTCTAGAATTTTTGCAAGAAAGGGTAATTTGGGGCAAAAAATGTTCAGATTGTCCAGAGCCATGTTTAGCATTTTTGACACAGGGGTAATGGCAGCAGTTTTGTGGACCGTTGGTTAACACCAGTGCTCAATGATTCATTTATTATATTGAAGACAATGGGGCAGAGACAAGTGAAACAGGATTGAAATAAAGTGGTGGGTTAGGGTTATGACTGAATTGGGCTCTAATAGGCAGGTGATGGATTTCATATGCAAAACCATTTTACTGATGGACACAGAGTCAAGAAGAAGGGAGTTGGAGAGAAGGGAAAGTTAGGCAACCAGGGAGCAGGTGTGGAAGTGACATGGCATTGTGGAGGGAATGTGATGCTGGATGTTGTCGATCTTTGAGCTAAAGAATTTGTTACAAAGTTGCAATGAGGCTGGTAGTGTGGTGGGACAGTTTGGCTTTAGCAGTCTGTTGATGCTAGAAAAAAGGTGTCTAGGGTTGTGATAGTTATTTTCAATAATGTGAAAGAAGTGGGTGGATCTAGCAGACCCTACTGTATTCTTATATTCTGACAAGTAATCTTTCCAAACCTGATAATGTACGCTTAGGCCAGATAGACACAACCTATGTTCAGGTTTCTGGGACACTGCCTTCATTGATCATAGATGGTTGGTATACTAGGGGACAGGGCGAGAAAAGAGATGGTTCGAGTTTTTAGACAAGTGAAGGTGTCAAGGGTAGATAAGAGAGCACTATTAAGCAAATGTATTTTGTCCTCCAGAGCATCAGAAGTAGAAAAACATGATAAGGAGCATAGAACAGAATTTGTGATCCTAGGCTGATCAACTGATCACCAGTTGCTAAATCTTGTGAGGGGAAAATGTTAAAAATAGGTCATTCCAGATTGAAGAGAATAGCTAAGTGATCAAAGAGGCCTAGTTCAAGGGAAGAGAAGTGAGAAACTAAATTATTTGCAATTATTAAATCAAGGGTGTGTCCTTTGTTATGTGTTGGGCTAAGAAGAAACTGGGTTAGAACAAAGCATCCCAACAGAGCTAGGAAATCCTTAGCTGAACTGGAAGACCCTGAATTAATATGTATATTAAAGTCACCAAGTATATGTATCCTCTTAATTTTGAGGCATAAAAATGAAAGTAATTCAGCAAACTCACCTTAAAAGACTTCATAAGGTTTGGGTGGCCTGCAGACCGGGCAATGAAGGTAGTGGGGAATGGAGACATTTAAAACAAGACACTCAAAAGAAGAGAGCAGAGGTACAGTAACAGGACTTAAACTATAAAAAAGGTTATAAATAATAATAATGCCCCCACCTCTGCCTGAGAGACTTTGTGTGGTCCTACACTCTTTGTGACAGCGCAAGCAACACTTGTACTGTATTTCTTGTAGTGTCTCCCAGTAATGAATTGCAGCACATATGCATTTTTGTTCTTCTCTCAAACCTTCAAACTCAAGAATCCAGTTGCAAATGAAGTTTGCAAAGAGACATGGGATATGGGAACAAGTGACACTTAACATTTAAATCATTAAGACTTTTCAGTTTGTTGTTGAGCAGCTATTTAACCTTTAATCAATGTACAGTACCTTTGCAGATAGCAACCCTGTGGCTACCAGCTAATTTAAGAAAGAAATTTTGCATTTCCTGTTTAGTGTATTTTATTCCATTTTTCATAGTGAAATCATCTACTAATTCTGTTTTTCATTCATAGAAAAACACAAATATGTGGATTAACATAATTGAAATAACTATATAATAAACATTATGAAAAAGAAAAATCACTTTTTGTACTTGTTCCAGAGAAGTGTTTATTATTTCTGTTCCTTGTCATTTGCATTTCACAGTTTGAATTTGAATTTTTTGTCTTATGTTTGTCTTTTCTTTTTGTTTTTATTTGAGGAAAGGATATAATGAAATCTGTTCCTAGCCTCATTTGTATAAATGAGATCCCGGGGCCTCAAGACACACTTCCTCTGCATAGTGTTCTTGGAATGCAAAGCATAGTATGATTCTTGAGGTTAGTAAGAGGGGTGATACAGAGCTAATTCATTATGTCACTAGTTTCTATTCCTTGATACGTAATGCCATCTGTTACAATCCATGTACAAAATATTTATGATCATCGCTAAGAAATTATGGTTAGCTCTGCCATGGAAACATGAAAAAAGCTTCCTCCATGAAAGAAAATAAAACTTAAATTCTTTTTACAGAAAAGAATAGAAGGGAAGCCTGGGCTAGGGTGTAAAACTAGAAGTTCAGCAGGTCACAGATCATGTTTTACTGTATATGAGATTACTTGTAAACCAGCAATGTACCAAAATCCAACATCTCCACAAACAGTTGAGCAAATGTTTTCTGTGAGTTGTTGTAAAGTTTAGATCAAATTCAGGACTGGGTGAACACCTTGCAACATTTAACATTCAAAATAGACACATGCAGTGCTTTGGTAGTAAATGCTTGAACTACAAATATGAGATTTTAAAAAAGCTATGAAAAAAGACTCCATCATTTAAATCTTCTAGACACTGTGGGAAAGCAAAAAGCCAATCAGTGTTGGAATATATAGTGAAAAGTGTGGAATTCAAATCAATGGATGTGCAATTTAGTCTGAAGTTTATAGAAAGACGGCTCAGTCCAGAGAGGTGCAACCAGATGAATTGCTGGGCAGAACCTTTTTAATCTAAGAGAAGATATCAAGGTAACTTGATACAAGTATTCAAGATCCTTAAAGGCATTGACAAGGTCAAGCTTTCAAACATCAGTCTTTCAGAGGCACTACCCAAGAGATCAACAACATGGGTGGGTAAGGCAATACCCTAGAGCAGTGGTTTTCAACCTGTGGGCTGAAAACCTGAGGTACTGCAGGGGGGCTGTGAAATGATTGTTGTATTGAGGGCCAGAGCTACAGCAGTTGCAATGAGTGCAATTGCACCCGGGCCCAGATCTAAGGGGGCCTGTTGCTTTTATTGAGAAAAGACCATCTGTAAAATAAACGAGGGTTTGTATGTCTGGGGCGGGGAATGCAGTGTAGTTGCCAAGAGCCATATTAGTCTGGCATATTTAAAATTAAAACACAATGATCTAGGAAACACGGCTGTGCAGATTTGTAATTGGTCATTGGCGTGTTAATTCCAAGTTATGTAGAATTGGATAACGTGACCTGTTCCTCTGCAAGACTGAACAAGAGACAGGCTTACATTTAACTAAGTTATGTTCGTTAGTGTGCAACATGAAAGCGATCCAGAAATGTAACTCAGGCAGCGAGAAACGCAAAGAACAGAAAAGACCATTAGAGAGGAAAAGTTTAAAGTGGACTTTATCAATTGCTTACTGGGCACTGTCATCAGTGAGACAGAAGGACTTTTTTTTTTCTTGAGCGAATTCAGGCGTCTTTTTGGCATTTTGTTTGACATTAAAAATACCGGAGATAATTCAACTGAAGCTGCAACGAACTTGCCTTGTTTTAGGAGACATGGTGGAGATTTGGCAACTGAATTAAGGATTTTGTCTGATCTTCGCCCCAATGAAGTCAACACTCCATTTGAAGTACTGTAGTATTTGGTCAATAAAGATATGAAATCCCCTATTCCAGACACAGTGATAGCATGTCAAGTGTTTTTAACAATTCCAGTTGCTGTCCCCAGTGCTGAATGCTTGTTTACCAAACTGAAATTGAACAAAACTTATCTAAGGTCCACCATGACACAGGACAGACTGTCAGCTCTGGCTTTGCTGTCTATAGAGAACAGTACTGCAAGGCAGGTGGATTTCAGTGATACCATCGCTAAGTTTGTTGCGACGAAAGCACGACGAGTCAAGTTGAAAACTTTTAAACAGCTCATTACTAAGTGTCAAGTTCAGTATGTTAGCCTGTTTGAATTCTGCTCTCTTGCATTGTGTACACCTGTGGAGGCAAAAGGAAGCCGGAGGGGATTTTGTATTTACTTGCACCCGAGCCCAAGTATGGGTTCCGCCAGCCCTGGCTGTAATTGTAAAACAGTCGTAAATATATACAGTAACATTATATATAATATAAATAACATAATATAAACATTTGTATATATTATGGTTTAGCATGCTGGCATGATGTGACCGCCATTTAGCGCTATTATATGTGACATGACAAGAAAGCTAATGCAGAATGTAGTATAACTGCCTAACTACGCTTCATGTCATGGATAAGTGCCTTGCGTTTGGTTCTCTTACGAGGACACAGAGGAAGGCCCATCTACAAGCAAAGAAGCACCGCTTCAGTGTCTTATACCGATAACCCAAAATCCAAACCCAAACTAAAAAAGAGAAAATGGGAACTGAGAACGAGCCGCTGCCACTGTGTGCTGTGTTCCGAAGTGTTATCAAATGAGGCTTTAAAGTCAAACAAAATACGTCTCTGCAGCCCAACATCCAGCATTTGATATGTATCAAGGAGAACCAGCCCTCTCACTAAGTGAGCCAGAAAGAAGGTGTGTTTACAGCCGGGCTAGTTGCAAGCTATTGAGTGTGCATTCTTGCGTCCACTGGAAAATCTACGTGTTGAATATAATGTAATGGATGGAAAGTTAACATATACTTCTGATTTATAATTATTTTGTTATTTATTGTGCATTTTTTGTTTCTCAATGTCCTCATAAGTTCATTGGTACAGAAGGCTACCCCGCACTTGTGTACAAATATTCAGTTCCTTTTGATTCCTCTCGTTCAGTTTTGTTTCTGACAAGGCTAACGTTAAGTATGAGAGATATCATAATTAAGAAATTAACTTGTACTGGTGCCTTAGTTTTTACAATATTTTTCTTATTTTTATTTAATTTTTTGTGAGGTGCTGACTGGACTCCTTCTGTAATCAATAAAACGTCTTTGTAATGCCATGTTTGTAGTTTGTACAGTATATGTGTATTTTCTCTGATTACCGGTGTCGATTATGCTACTGCTGAGGTATAGAGCTAGCCCGTTTCAAACGGTGAAGACTGCCGGGTCCTTGTGTTTTTATGGTCGGTCAAGTGGGCCGCATGCTGTAATAGGTTGCGAACCTCTGCCCTAGAGGGTAATGTTCAGCTGCTTCTGTACCTCTGATCATTTGTCTCTTCCAGTCTAGTGCATAAAATGAGCAGTGGTTGAAGGAAGCATTGGACACGCTGATAAAGGAGAGACGTGAAAGGGTAAATGTACAGTAAAAGAGTATGAACAGAAGAAAGACAACCAACATAATAATGTGTTTCACAACTGGTGCTTATCAGGCTAATACTGCTGGAAGTTAGCAGGTACATCTAATTTAAAGCAAAACATCTAATTCAAAAAGTTTCAAGACCCAATAGGGAATGGAAAGTTTAATTTGTCAGAACAGCAATGTTTGTTGTTGATTGCAGCAATAGGGCATTGGTATAATTTCTAATAAACTGTTAAAAAATTGCAAAACAGTAAAACATAAATTAGCTTTATATTAATGCTCCTAAAAACAAAATGATTTTTCTACAGTGCAAAGAAATAGTTTATGAAGCACCAATATAATTTTTGGAATTACAGTTTCTTAATATGTCAACGTTGTTAAATTAAAATTAATGCTTTTCTTGAACTTCCAAAATGTATACTAATTTCAGGCTGTTAGGCCTCAAAATGTGTTACTTTGGAAAAGGTGCATAGATTTTCTATAAGCACTATATATATACAGTACTTACTGTATATAGTTTCTGCAATACATTTTTAACTGCTCTCATAAGGCAGTTCAGTAGAGCCAGTATACAGTCATGTGAAAAAGAAAGTACAATCACCTATATAGTATGAATCTTTCAATTAAAAGATATCAGGGAATAATTAACAATCGTCTGGTCCTCACCAACTTCTATATTTAGATAAATCTAGCCTCAGATAACAAACAACACAGAAGAGATTTCACTATGTCATTATTCATATTAAGTAAGCCAAAATGCAGAAACCATGTGAGACAAATTAAGTAATTAGCAGCCAGGTGCTCCTAATCAAATGCACTTGATTAGTTGATCATCAGGAAGTGTGACCACCTCTATAAAAGCAGAACTTTTGGCAGTTTGGTGGTCTGGAGAATTCAGGTGTGTGTTAACACCATGCCAAGGAGAAAAGACATCAGCAATGAACTCAGAGAAGCAATTGTTGCTGCCCATCAATCTGGGAAGGGTTATAAAACCATTTCCAAACTATTTTAAATCCATCATTCTACAGTGAGAATGAGGTTTGCAAAGTTGCATCTGAACAAACCACAAGATTTTTGGAACATTGTCCTTTGGACAGACAAGACCAAAGTTTTGTCATTTTGCACAATGCCATGTTTGGCAAAAACCAAACACAGTGTATCGCCATAAACACTTCATACCAACCATCAAGCACGGTGGTGGAGGGGTCATGATTTGGGCTTGTTTTGCAGCCACAGGACCTGGGCACCGTGCAGTCTGCGAGTCGACCATGAACTCCACTTTATACCAAAGTATTCTAGAGACAAATGTGAGGCCGTCTGTCTGACAGCTAAAGCTTGGCCGAAACTGGGTCATGCAACAGGACAATGATCCCAAGCACACCAGCAAATCTATAGTACAACTGAATGGCTGAAAAAGAAAAGAATCAAGGTGTTGGAATGGCCAAGTCAAAGTCCAGATCTAAACCCCATTGAGATGCTGTGGCTGGACCTTAAGAGAGCTGTGCATAAACAAATTCCCTCAAACAGCAATGAACTGAAGCAATGTTGTAAAGACGACTGGGCCAAAGTTCGTCCAAAACGATGTGAGAGACTGAGAAACTCTTGGAAAATGATTACTTCAAGCTATTGCTGCTAAAGGTGGTTCTACAAGCTACTAAATCATGGGATGTGCTTAGTTTTTCACACATGGTTTCTGCATGTTGGCTTATTTTTTGTTTATGAAATAATGACATAGTGGAATCTGTTATGTGTTGTTAGTCACCTGAGGTGAGATTTACCTAATTTTTGGACCTGGTAAGGACCAGATAATTTTTTGTTATGTCTTGATATATAAAACCATAAAATTGAAAGAGGGTGTACATTCTTTTTCACATGACTGTAGGTTTACATAATGGGCTCTGATTCTATCATAAGATTTATCACTGGCATCCCCTACTACGCTCATTATTGGGATCTTTATTCTTTGACTGATCGCTGCCTGTGTATGCTAGAGGATAGTAATTTGAAAACACCTTCTTATCTAAATATACTGACGTGCTGTCGAGAATTTTGCAATATATAATGTAATACCTATCAAACTGAAACTCCCAGGACGAGCTATCTCCTTTGCATTCAAGTCATTTCAGTTTGCATCTGTTAATACTGTTATCTAATGTTAGGTTATTTTATTTTTAGTTGATAGAATTTAGTTGATTCTATTATTATTTTAGTGATAACATCAGGAATAAAATCAGGGTAAGCCTCTTAGCCAAGACCCAAAATACAATTAATGTGTGTTGTTAAATAAAGTATATATTAATAATCTGCTTAGCAGATGCTTAAATAAAAAATGCATTATGTATATACAAAAAACAATCATACCGGTATGATAAGGTAATGTGAATAAATTATTAAAATGTAATTAAAGCTAAAACATACTGATGTACAACGTACATGCAAGCAAACAAAATATTTGGTATTGTATAAGCAAATTCTCACCGAGAATGTCAGGCCATCCATTTGTCACTTTTAAGCAACATTTAAGCAAATAATGGTTTGAAATTCTATCTGTCCAGTTCTTTGCTTTCAAGCTCATATTGATTAATTCCAATCTAAAGTCTAGATCTGGTTTTCTTTATTATTATTTTATTACAATAAATTGTGTTTTGCACATTTATATATGCATACATTAATTTACAGTAAATAATTGTTCTCCCAATCATGAACTATGGTAATGTGGTTTAAATAATTGCTTCTAATTCTGTCATAAGATTTATAACAGACACTCCATTCTACACTCATCATTGTGAATAAATTAAGAAATTGACATTAAAGCTAGCACATTGGTCAAAGGCTCTGTCTAAACCAATGAGTCTTGAACAGATTCCAAAGGGTGGTTAGGGACTGATCAGTTCTGAAGAAGTTCATCTTCTGTGAATGGTTCAGTCC
Source organism: Lepisosteus platostomus (assembly GCF_059453375.1). Lineage (NCBI taxonomy): Eukaryota > Metazoa > Chordata > Actinopteri > Semionotiformes > Lepisosteidae > Lepisosteus > Lepisosteus platostomus. The sequence continues at coordinate 25,601,010 of NC_142620.1, forward strand.
ATCACTGAGGATTGAGGGCGGAGAATGGAGATCGGGTACAGAGAGTAGCAGTGAGATGGAAGCTGGGGATACAGAGAGAGATGAAAGAGTAAAGATTTGAAGTAATTGAGACAGTTTTGGACTTTGAGTTGGATGTTTGGAGGCAGGGAAGAAGCCAGTGGAGAGCCTAGAGTCATGAAGTAACATAAGAAAAGCAAGCAAAAGAAAAGATTTGACAAGCTGCAAAATTCCGGATGGGTTGGAGTTGGTAAATGACTTTGGCAAGGCATCTGGTCATCAAGATGTTGCAGTAGCCCAGATGGGAGAGTACTAGGAACCTAAGAGTTATGTACACTAATTAGTAAGGAACACTATATTCTACTAACTGCTTAAGAAATAAGTGGCAGGATCATACTGCCAAAAATGTTGGAAGTAGGAGAGAGAGAAGTAAATCTGTTGTGAGGATGAGTTTAAGATAACGAGAGTGCATCCGGGATGAGATGTCTACCAGACAGACAAAGACATAAGAAACACGAGTATCAGTGAAGGAAAAGGGGAATATATGAACATTGTGCATATACAGTGCCTTGCGAAAGTATTCGGCCCCCTTGAACTTTTCAACCTTTTGCCACATTTCAGGCTTCAAACATAAAGATATAAATTTTTTATTTTATGTGAAGAATCACCAACAAGTGGGACACAATTGTGAAGTGGAACGAAATCTATTGGATTTTTGAAACTTTTTTAACTAATAAAAAAATGAAAAGTGGGGCGTGCAAAATTATTTGGCCCCCTTGCGTTAATACTTTGTAGAGCCACCTTTTGCTGCGATTACAGCTGCAAGTCGCTTGGGGTATGTCTCTATCAGTTTTGCACATCGAGAGACTGAAATTCTTGCCCATTCTTCCTTGCAAAACAGCTCGAGCTCAGTGAGATTGGATGGAGAGCGTTTGTGAACAGCAGTTTTCAGCTCTTTCCACAGATTCTCGATTGGATTCAGGTCTGGACTTTGACTTGGCCATTCAAACACCTGGATACGTTTATTTGTGAACCATTCCTTTGTAGATTTTGCTGTATGTTTGGGATCATTGTCTTGTTGGAAGATAAATCTCCGTCCCAGTTTCAGGTCTTTTGCAGACTCCAACAGGTTTTGATCCAGAATGGTCCTGTATTTGGCTGCATCCATCTTCCCCTCAATTTTAACCATCTTCCCTGTCCCTGCTGAAGAAAAGCAGGCCCAAACCATGATGCTGCCACCACCATGTTTGACAGTGGGGATGGTGTGTTGAGGGTGATGAGCTGTGTTGCTTTTACGCCAAACATATCGTTTTGCATTGTGGCCAAAAAGTTCGATTTTGGTTTCATCTGACCAGAGCACCTTCTTCCACATGTTTGGGGTGTCTCCCAGGTGGCTTGTGGCAAACTTTAGACGAGACTTTTTATGGATATCTTTGAGAAATGGCTTTCTTCTTGCCACTCTTCCATAAAGGCCAGATTTGTGCAGTGTAAGACTGATTGTTGTCCTATGGACAGACTCTCCCACCTCAGCTGTAGTTCTCTGCAGTTCATCCAGAGTGATCATGGGCCTCTTGGCTGCATCTCTGATCAGTCTTCTCCTTGTCTGAGCTGAAAGTTTAGAGGGACGGCCAGGTCTTGGTAGATTTGCAGTGGTCTGATACTCCTTCCATTTCAAGATGATCGCTTGCACAGTGCTCCTTGGGATGTTTGAAGCTTGGGAAATCTTTTTGTATCCAAATCCGGCTTTAAACTTCTCCACAACAGTATTACGGACCTGCCTGGTGTGTTCCTTGGTCTTCATGATGCTCTCTGCGCTTTCAACAGAACCTTGAGACTATCACAGAGCAGGTGCATTTATACAGAGACTTGATTACACACAGGTGGATTCTATTTATCACCATCAGTCATTTAGGACAACATTGGATCATTCAGAGATCCTCGCTGAACTTCTGGAGTGAGTTTGCTGCACTGAAAGTAAAGGGGCCGAATAATTTTGCACGCCCCACTTTTCATTTTTTTATTAGTTAAAAAAGTTTCAAAAATCCAATAGATTTCGTTCCACTTCACAATTGTGTCCCACTTGTTGGTGATTCTTCACATAAAATAAAAAATTTATATCTTTATGTTTGAAGCCTGAAATGTGGCAAAAGGTTGAAAAGTTCAAGGGGGCCGAATACTTTCGCAAGGCACTGTATGTGCATTGTGTACTGTACAAAGATAAGTGAAAAGGTGCCAAAGCAGTTAGGGAACACAGGATAGAACTCAGGGGAGTAGAGTTAACCACAGTTACAAAAACCAGGAGAGAGATTAATATTTATTGAGATTAAGGGGGTGGGGGGATTGGGAGTACAAGGCAAGTCAAGAGAATCAGTGACAGAGTGAAGTTTCTATCAAGTGTGCCAAGTGAAAGCCAGACTGGAAAGAAGAAGGTCAAGCAGCAAGTGCTGCATGAAAATCCATTATGAAAGTATAATGTGAATTACAATATTTCTGTATACCATGTGTGTGCCTGGATAAATGATTACTGCTGCCTATCAAATATTAAACCTTGAACATGCAATTGGGAATATATTAAATTATTTTCAAGTAATGGTATACAGTAATTTGCAGAAGTATTCACCCCCTGCAACGTTTTCACATTTTTCATCGAGCATACTTCATAATGCTTTCAAATTTATTTTTTTATGTTAAATGTAGACAAAGTACTACAATTTGCTAAAGTGACAAATATGGACTGAATATACATACAATAATTTAATTTAGCAGAGTAAACAGATTGTTCTCAATTGCATTATTATCCATGGTATTTCAGCAGCACTGTGATCAATCACATGGAAGATTACATATTTAAAAGTGCATCCCAAGTCTGTTGTATTCTTCGTATGAGATTTGGGTGCTAGTTGTGCAAACTGCAACTGGTTCAAGTAGATTTTTAACAATTGTCGTTCTTATGTAAATTTGTGGGGTGCACTGTATTTTTTTAAGATGATGTTTAGCACTTTTACATACATGTATTGTGTATGTAAATATACATTTAAGTTTCCTAATAAACCTCTAACAATAGACTGCAATAAAAATCCATATCTCATACAAATCTTTGCATGAGAAGTCTTTAAGAATCATGCATGGATTCACAAGCGTATGTAAACAAAAAAGGGTAAGAAATATTTCAGGGTTTGAAGAGCTTATCCTTGAAGAATATCTTATGCAGAAATGTTTCCTCCTGAACAAAAGTTGTAAATTATAGCCATTTGACTGTATTTCAAAATGCTGGCTATACGTCAGCAAAGCTCAATATATTTTGCTGAATTTGGCTAAAAGATTTTCGCAAACTCAGATTGACTTCGTATAATACTGATGTTTGTTTTACACATTTTTTAGTGGTAACAATTTGTAATCTAAATTAATTTTAGGTAAATATTGGTGAAAGTAGAATTATTCTTTTTCAGTGTTTGAATTTATGTCAATTGCTTAAACATTACATTAAATTTCTTGTCATTATTTTCATTAAAGGCTTTATCTTTTTCTCTTTAGGATGGGAGGAACTGTATCTGCCTACAAAATTGTTCCAGATGAAATAGATGAAATTAAGGTAATGGGATATTTATTTTCCATTATAGTATAAACTGTTTAAATGTTTACTGATAACTGTTTATTGTTTTTTCTGGGAGTCAGGGTGGCATTGACAGTAGTCTCAGTGTCCTCAATGTTACAGTCTACACTTGACTCTGGACCTGGACTAACAAATAGATGGATGCAGCAAATGTGTTTCTGTGCCATTAGGGAGTTCACTTCATTCTAGAGCTGAACACTAACCTGCGTCTTTACATTCACTGCTTCAAATACCTTAATTTGCAAAAATTGTATTGGTAATGAACGATTCAAAAAATGCACCTCAGCCTTACAAGATTAACTGGGTCATACTAAACATTAAACTTTAAACACATTCTGTTTTTTTGCTCCTTCTTTAAGTGATGAAAAGAAGCAAGGCAAATGCTACAGCTATAGTAACATGGTGATAATTTGTTACATGAGACATTAATCATTTAACTTTACTTAGATATCCAGAATTTCAATAAATATCAGATGCTGGAAAGTGTTATCCACTGCACTACTCACTCACTGCACTATCCACTACTGTGAACGTTGAAGTTTTCAGAAAACATGCAAATGAATAGCATTTCTTATTAACACACAAGTGCTCTTTTCAAGTACCAGCAAAAGTATCAATATAGAGGTAAAATGAGATTTCAGAATTGTCATTTTTCTTAGTTGGTCCGCAAAGGCTGAGGTCTTTGCAGAAGCAGAATTAACCAGATTGTAAATGTGCTTTTATGTTTTTGACAGGAAAAATAGAGACAGATTTATTAAGGAATACTCTGCTTGGTCAGAGTAATGGGGACGTCTGAATAGTCCTACTGAGCTAAAAAGGGAGAAGAGTAGCTTTCTCAAAGGAAAAGGCAACATACTGTACTGTATGTGATGTGTTGTGTCTGCATTTTACTTCAGCTGCTCACATCACAGTAAGAGTTCTTGTTAGTATTTACTGGTGCACACAACTCATTCTGTCATACACCCTTGTCAGAGTATCAGCACTGACTTGTCTGTCATGGAACATATGAATGCTTGATACTTTTCTTTTCCACTCACCTCTCAAGCTTATCTAATATCATTACAGTGGGACAGTAAGACTGGTCCAAAGATTTTCAAAGACCTTTTTTGAATGAGAGCTTAAGAGAAGTAAAATGGGATAGGGTGGATATAGTATTAAAACAGTGGAAGATAGATGGCAAGTTTTAATTTACAATACAGAAAAAATATCCAAAAGGTAAGTAAATCAAAAGCTATAAAACAATAACCAAAATGGTTCAACAAATCAATTAGGAAAAATATAAGTGAAAAGGCACTTTATAAAATGATTGAAAAACATCTTGATCCAGTTTTAAAACGTACACTGCCTTGCAAATGCGTTTATTATTAACAATATTACAAAGGTCAAGAAAGAAATGAAATGGGGATTGAAATAAGTTCTTTCAGTACTACAAAGAGCAAAGGAACTGTCAAGCATGACAGCATGAAAATATATATGAGAAGAAGTGTCTATATAATGAAAGGAAAATGAGTGATGTATTAAAAGGAAATTTTCTCAGATTTAGTAAAACGTCCACAGAAAGGACAGAATTCTGTATTGGATAGTACCAGTATAGAAGAGAGAAAAATGTTTTTGGTACAAGAAACACTTAGGATTAATAAATCCTGATGTATTTTATCAATTGTACTTAAGTAACTGCTAGATGTTATTCAGAAGCAATTGACACAAACAAATGACACAATTGGCCAACTGTCTCATAAGGCAAGGGTAGTACCTAAGAGACTGGAGAATTGCTGAAGTATTGTTCTACAATACAACAGTCATGAACTGTGAAACACAAACCAGAGGATACAAGTGGAAAGTACAGATGCAGCCATTCAAAGTGCGCGGTACACACACGTACCGGAGGTAATTGGCTACGGCGTCGCGCATTGTGACGCACGATGACACGCGGTACCGCGGTACGTGATTGGTTGACCGACAGGGGCACTCGTGGTCCGTTGGTCTGTCGTAGAAAGATTTACAGTAAACGTCTTTACTGTGCCCGTTGTAGTATTGAATATTTATATGGAATTTTACCACTGAAGAGAAATCTTAGTACCTGAGCATAAAAAGAATAGGAGAATACTGCAACGCGTGTGAAGGCCATAAACGATATTAATTTTGGAACTTAAACATACAGTATATGGCTGGTCTCGGTACTTTAAAGAAAACATACACACCAGTATTCCATTTCTCCCTAAACATTTTAAGCATCGAAGTCTTTAACTAACGTGATACCGGAGTCAACAAGCATACTTTTAGAATTTGATTAAAAGGGAATATAATATGGAATCGCGTATCTAAAGAAATTAATAATGATATAATTATATTCATGTTGCAAAAAAACTGCAACGGACATAAAAACTCCCTTGCTTTTAACAGAGCGTTCCATAATTTCTAACTACGAAAATTATTTAAACTGCGACACTTATCATTCAACCAGAGCTCGAAATATCACAAGGATCCTCTAGAGCACAGCAAAGACTGTATTAAAAGAATCGCGTATCTAAAGAAGTTTCTAAGATATAATTATATTTGTGTACTGCGACAGGGCTGTGTAGGGCTGTTTCACCTCTCTCTTCATGTGACTCTATTCAAAAGCCATTTAGCAAAGAGGGGATGAGAAGAGTGACAAACTTGTATACAGTACAGTACTTTAGATCTTTTTTTCTGAACCGGGGAAAAACTGATCATGTTTCTCTATAACAATAATAAAAAACATTGCCACACCCGGACTGTTAAACCAACGCATTAGCACGTCAAAGCCCATTGAGGAGCCGGGCGCAATAACTGTTTTGTCCCTTGATTTACTGATCTGCATTAATTGCGAAATGCTGTGGTGTTACTTTTAAAAAGACGGTCAATGAAAAAAAGAATGTGGACCAGGGCAATACTTTGAGTTTACACTTACAGCTTGTCCAAGATCATTCATTATTAATACTATTAGTAATATCTTTGTTAAAGACTTTGATGGTGACAGCTCAAACATGAGAGGTTGAACTTAATTAGCTCCACCTTGCGGAAATTCCGGATACTATTATTTTGCTTGCGGTATTATAGGAGAATTTACGGTAACTAGCGGTATTTACCGGTAACTCGCGGTAGACTGCGTACAGCGCACCGGAAAATAATGCGGTATCGCCCGCGCATTTTGAATGGCTGTATTTGGAAGCGCATTTAAAACTGAGAAGAGGTGGTACTTCTTGTCCCAAAAGGTTATGGTAGTATGGAAAGTACCGTAGCCATGTTGATGAAGCCAGTGATTTCTTTGATAGACTCTGTTTACTTTCAAGAATGGCTGTAAGAGATATTTGTATTAATAAATTTCTAACTACCAAATGGGCTAGATGGGCTTAATGGCCTCATCTCATTTGTAATATTTATTTCCTGGGGTTCTTCTATGAGAATTGCTGATATAGTGCCCATTCTTAAAAAGAAAACCTTATAGAAAACCTTATAGACCAATAAGTCTGTCTTCTGTTACATGTCAATTAAAATGCAAATGAAATTCATATTTTTTATAAAACTCCATGACTGAGCAAACAGATGGCAGATTGTGGTCAATTTAGACAAATGCAGTGATTTTCTTGCATGTAGTAAAAAATAAAATATGCATACGAATGGGAAATGCTGAGCTAGAAGAGGCTACATATAAAAATACTTTGGTAATTGTTGACAGGTCATTTTCATCTTATAGACAAATAAAAAGCAAATAAAAAGGCAAACAACATTCTGGGCTATACTGCATAGCTGAAAGTGTAAAATTTAAACTAAGTGATATGTTAAAATTGTCTAACACACTATTAGGCCTCATACAGAATATTGTGGAAGATGTTGGTCATTATAGAAAGACTTTTCTGCTCTGGATTCAGTCCAGAGCAGAGCAATTAAATCCATTTCAGGGCTTAAGGGAAGACTGGCAGGCTGAAGGGTATTGAACCTTTCAAAGTTCTATGATAACTATGATACAAGTGTTCAAAATGAACTGTGAAACAAACCAGAAACAAGCACAAATATGGGCACAAGCAAAAAATATGGTTTATGGTTTCATTCAAGAAACATGTGTAGGAGATCTTTGACTCAATTAACTTATAATTACCAAAATGGGCTATATGGACCAAATGGCCACCTCTCATTTGTAATATTTAATATTTGTAAAATGTATTTTCTTAAGCTCTTGAGGTTGCCAAATGATAAGTTGTAACAAATTCAGGGAATTTTGGTTCTACTGTGCTATTGACTTGTCACAATTGATAGTGTGGTGCTGTCAGCTTCTAAACTAAACTAAGATAAATTTTCTTTGAGACATCTACCACTTTTTGTGTAGAGACGTGCTTCTTGTTCTCTAAGTGCATAACCATATCATCTTGCATAATAGTATCTTTGTTTTCTTTGTTGTGTTATCTAAAGAATCCAAAAGTGATGTTAGCCACATAAAGAAGAAAATTGTAAGGTATTATACAACAAATGCCTTACAACAAAGTGGTGTTGAAGTGAAGTGCCGTTAATTATATTTCTATTTTAAATCTATAATTGATCAGAAAAAAAATGGCATTTCATTTTCAGACAAAATTAATTATTCTTATAATGCTAACAAATAACAGAAAACTATAGATCTGATCAAGTGATCAAGCAGGGGATGTGGAGCTCATGTGCTTTATGTCCTCTATGGTGTATTATTTTAACAGTAGATGAGCTGTGGGAAGAACATAAGATTGAGTGGTCTAACATAGGCAGTGATGTGTACACTAACAACAGGGATTTCTATTGAGAAAAGTCTTAAATATATTGTTAGCAAATAAAACACCCTTTGTTGTGTTTTATTTTCTAAAAAGTAAGTGTTATTTCATGTTTGTTGCTTATGTTGGTTTAATCTTTTCTTAGTTGGATTTAAGTAAGATTTTGAAGCTGTCTTTTTGATTACTTAAGACACAGCTTGACGCTGGTAGTGTATTTTTTCTTAACCATTCAGCTTCAGTAGATACATTATTCTTTATTGCCACACAATAAAAGTTGGTGGAATTTGCTTTTGGTACAGAAAAGAACACAGATGAGACATACATACAACATATACAGTACAAATATAAATAGGACAGAAGACAACCAAGAATCGTCACATACATATGTAAAAAACTTTCCATGTAGCAGAATATTTATACAATGGAATTCAGATTTCATCATGAATTCTTAGTTCGTATGGCAGTGGGAAAGAGGCTGAGGTTGAAGCGGGCAGTCCTTGAGAGGAAGGATTTGAAACGTTTTCCAGAAGGGAGAAGCTGAATAAGATTATGAGCTGGATGAGAGGGGTCTGAGATGATTTTCTTGGCATGATTGGAGATACGGCTTGAATAGAGAGATGAAATGGAAGCCAACAATTTTTGCAGCTTTGGACACAATCCTTTCCAGTTTCCCTTTTGAGTAGTTATCCAAGTTCCCATACCAGACAGGAGGTTGTCAGAACACTTTGGATTATGGCTCTGTAAAAGTGAAGGAGGAGTTGTCAGTTCACTCTGTGTTTTTTGAGTTGCCTAAGAAAAAAACATCCTCTGCTGTGCTTTCTTAACTGTGTGGTCAGTGTTGGTGCTCCATTTAAGATCACTGTTTTTAGAGGAGTTTGTTGTCTCTATTGGAAGATGATTAATTAAGATTGGAAGTTTTGTGTTCTGGATGCATCGGAAGTCAATGATGATTTCCCTGGTTTTAGAAGCATTGACTAGGAGGTCATTGTCCAAACACCTGGCTGTTCACAAGTCAATTTAATTGCTTGATCCATGGGACATGAGTCGGGTAAAATGTTTTTTTTTTAATTGTTAGATGTTAATTGACCCAAGTTATGTACTGGAATGGGAGCTATCTAAACAAAAACAGATAGTATATTACATTGATGGACTAGTAGGTGTCAGACTGGAGAGACACTGTGCTGTAGGATGCTGCAGATAATACATTAAATCTAGGCTCTTAATTTACTTGGTGCAGCTGTTTCTTACTTCTCTGACCCATCCTATATGTAAAGCAACTTGAGATCCTTTTAGATCAAAATCACTATATAAATCCAACGTATATGATTATTATTTGTAGTAATAAAAGTAGTATTAAAGGCCATTCCTTGCAAAGTCCAGATGAATCAGCTCCCACTATAAGTGCACATACCTGTTACGTCCTAGTGTAGTCCATGTGTGTTTGTTTTGATGGTAGCTTCCACACTTCCTGACTTTGGTTGTTCTTCCTCCTCATTGGTTCATTAATTCATCCAGCTTGCCGTATTACGTCATTCGTAATCAGCTTCTCGACCAATCAGAACTCAACTTCTTCAGTATTTAACTTGGAGGTTTTCAGAATGAAGGGGCCTTTCGCTTGACTTAGGTTCTGCTCGGCTCAGCTTTGGTTTAGTTTTGCATGCTTTCATTTTGCTTTGGCTTCACTTATCTTCAGTTTTGTTAGTTTCGCTTCGTGTGTGTGTTTTTGTATAGCTTCGGCTTTGTAGGTTTGTGTTTGTCTCCTCGTACTTTTGTTTATTTGTATTATCCTTTATTTCACCCAACCTTGCCCAAACGTGTTATATCAACCTCTTTGCTCTTTTGTACCCTATTCCTTGTCTACACTTGTTTTCCCTTATTTGTATTCCTAGTTCACTTTTGTATTTGTGTGAACTTTTGTGTTAAGGGTTAGTATAGGGTTAGGGTTAGGTACATTGTGCACACTTAGTTGGTCTTTGTATTAGAAACACTAGTTTAGGACGTGCCTTTTGTCTTGTATGGTTTTGGGTAGTCAGTGAAGGTTAAGCTATGGAGTTAGAAGACTCTGGAGACCAAGTGTTTCAGGTTTGTGTTTTGATACTTAGGCCAGCTTCCCCTCACTTTATTAGCCAGCTCCATTTTGTTTGTTATTTTCTTTCCTTTGGCACCGCTCAAGTTCCTTTTCCCTGTGTGTTATTTTGTCCTTTTTACGTACCAGTCTCTTATTCACTTTTTTAAAATAAATATGTCTTATTTTAGCATTTCCATTTGTTGTATCAGAAATGAGTACACTGTTGTTTACTTTCATTCATCACTACCACATTTAATCTCTTTACTATGCATGTTTTAATCCACTTAATATTGAATTTTAATATGTAATTTTATAACTAAAGGGACATTTTAGTAGCTGAGCATTGAAGGTCATAAACAATATTAATTTAGTAACATAAATATATTATGTAAACTATATACAGCTGGTTTTGGTAGTTTAAATAAAAAATACACACCAGTATTCCACTTTCTTCATAAAAATTTTAAGTATCAAAGTCTTTCATTTGGTTACATACTGTGGTTACTTTGGAAACGTTTTTACGTGCTCCTCCTGACTATATTAAGTTTATATACTTTATAAAAATGTATAATGTTTTAACTTTTTCTATGAATATTTGCTCTCGTTATTGCACTAAAAAATGCATACTTTTTAGAATTTTATTAAAAGGAAAAATAATATGGAATCGCGTATCTAAAGAAATTAATAATTATATAATTATATTCATATAGCTCAAATTATCACAGTAGTACACTTTCTTTGTAAACATCTGCATCAGTTTAACTCATTCTCCCCTGATTATGTGAAAACATTTTGCCTGCCTGTTGCAGCTACAGCTTAAGTTGTCAAGTTGTGTGTTGGTATAATGGGTTAGGTGTGTGCCTTGCATGCTGGAGGTAGGGGGTTTGAACCCAGCTGTCGCCACGAGTTTTCTTTGAACAAATAAACATTTCTTTGAAAAACTAAAATAGTAAATATTATCGACACTATATTGAATTTGTTGGTATTTCTAAATACCACAACACATTCAAAGTTAAGTGAGTAAAGAGATTAACATTTTCCATGAATACTTGTGCTCGTTATCGCAGTAAAAGAAACGCATACTTTTAGAATTTAATTAATAGGGAATATAATATGGAATTGCGTATCTCTTCTTCTTCACATTTTCCCACTTATGTGGGGTCTGCTTTTTTGCACCGATTTTTCCACTTCGTACGGTCTGCGGCGTCTCGGCAGGTGACTTTTGCGAGGCGCATGTCGTCTTTCAGCCGATCCAGCCAGCGCGTAAATGGTTGTCCACGGGGCCGGCAGCCTTCCACATTCAATTCGAGGGCGGTCTTTGCCATTGATGTGTCATTGCTGCGGAGCACGTGTCCATACCAGCTTTTAAAGTCACCCAATGTTTGAGTTAGGCAGGAACTCATCATTGTATCTTATTTTTTATTTCATTTTTAAAAATAAATATAAGGTAACCAGCAATCAAATTAATTGATCCGATCACAGAATTACGCACTATCGCTACGTCTGTGAAACATCTGATCATCTACTGTAAAGCTTACATGCTAACCAATGAAATCTCTATGGCATAGAAAACCACTAATCATTTGGGTTATACACTGCATTGTTTTAAGCAGAGCTAACCTATTGTTTTCACTAAGATGTACACTCACTTGCTCAGTTTCACCTATGGTTTCCTCATTTTTTATATCACAACCTTGTTGCAATACACTAGCACTTTGTTACAGAAAAGGCCAAAAGAATGCTCCACATTTAGACAAAAATACCACAAATCAGGTTGTATTGTTCAACTGAAGGTTGGATGAGCTGTATAATGGGCTCTAACATTGAAGAAATCACCTGACCTGAATTTGGCTTCTCATACTTGTTTTACCGCTTGATACTATTGGTTGGATTTCTTAAGATTTTAGTAATTTATTTTTAGTGTTATTATTGGTGTCATTATAATGTTTTTGATTCTCTCTGTGATTCTATGGGCCATCTCTCGCCACGCTTTCCTGTCTTGGACTTTCTCTTTCAGCTGTTCAATGCCTAAGCCAGTGTCCGTTTTGATGGCGTCGAGCCACCACGTTCTTTGGCAGCCTCGTCTTCTTGTTCCACTGACCATTCCAAGCATTCCAAGCATCATTGCTTTCTCCAGTGAATCTGATCGCATCATGAGACCAAAATAAGTGAGCCGGAATCTGGTGTCTTTCCCAACAAGCGAAATTTCTGGCGTGATGTGCTCCAGAGCCTCTTTATTGGTGACCCTTGCTGTCCATGGTATCCGCAACAGTCTTCTCCAGCACCATAGCTCGAAAGCATCCATCCTCTTTTGGTCAGCTTTTTTCAGGGTCCAGCTTTCACACCCATACATTGATATAGGGAACACAATAGCATGGACCATTTTGCATTTGGTTGTGAGGCTGATTTCTTTGCTCTTCCAGATTTGGTGCATGCTCAGCATCGCACTACAGCCTAACGCAATTCGTCGCCTGATTTCAGGGCCGCAGTCTCCAGTTTGGTCGATCATGGATGCCAGGAAGCAGAAAACCTTGACGCATTCAATCTCTTCACTATTGATGGTTATTTTGACTGCTCCATTTCCAGCTGTTGTCATGATCTTCGTCTTTTTGATGTTGAGGTGTAGACCAATCTTTTCACTTTCCTTTTTGATTCTTAATATGAGGTATTTCAGGCCATCTTCCATTTCCGCCAGTAATGTTGTATCATCAGCATAGCGGAGATTATTAATATTTCTGCCTCCAATCTTGACACCGATTTCCGATTCTTCCAGATCTAATTTCCTCATGATCATTTATACGTAAAGATTGAAAAGAAAAGGGGACAGAATACAGCCTTGTCGCACAACTTTCTCGATTTTGAACCATTCAGTGTCTCCATGTTGTGTTCAAACAGTTGCTTCTTGGTCTTTATAAAAGGATCTTATCAGCTGGATCAAGTGTGCTGGCCCTCCCAGTTCTTGCAGGGCCTTCCATAGCTTATTGTGTTCGATGCAGTCGAATGCCTTACTGTAGTCGATGAAGCAAATGTAGATGTTTTTCTGATGTTCATGACATTTCTCCATAATCCACCGCAGATTTGTGATATGGTCACGAGTACCACGACCTCGTTTGAACCCTGCTTGCGAGTCAGGTAGTTCTGCTTCAATGACTAGGCGCAGACACTGCTGTATGATCTTCAGAAGGACTTTGCTCGCATGAGGAATCAGGGCTATTGTACGATAGTTGCAACAGTTCCTTGCGTCACCTTTCTTAGGCAGCGGGATGAATAATGATCTCTTCCAATCCTTTGGCCACCTGCTGGTTTCCCAGATCTTCTGGCAGATTGCTTTGATAGCCACTGGTGGAACAGGCCTCAACATTTCTGCTGGGATGCAGTCAATACCAGGTGCCTTGTTGTTTGGTAACTGCTTCAGCGCCCATACGACTTCCTCATCCAGGATAGCTGGCTCCATTTCCACTGGGTCGTCGTGGGGTTGCTCAGGGTCGCTAGTGCTTGCATACAACTCTTCCGTGTATTCTCACCATTTGCTTCTGATGCATTGCTGGCCAGTCAGGACCTTCCCGTTCTTGTCTTTGATTGCTCCTTTGCGGGCAGTGAAAGAAGTTTGAATTTTCTTGACCTGCGCAAAGAGATTTCTGGTGTGACCTTGCTGATCCCAGTATGCTTCTTTGTCCTTCCTTGCTGCTCTTTGAAATTCCACATTTAGCCTCCTAGCCTCGTCTCGGTCCCCAGCAGCTTTGGCTGCTCTTCTTTGATTGGCGATTTTGATGGTTTCTGCCGACAGCCACTTGCTCCTTTTCTCTAGCTTCTTGTATGGTATGTGTTCCTGCGCTGTTTTGATAATCGTGGATTGGAATTCCTGCCACAATTCGTCCGGCTGTTTGTCTTCATTGCCAAGCAGTTCGAATCTGTTCTTCACTGCGACTGCGTATGAAACAGGTACCTTGGAGAAATCAAAACGCTTTGATGGAGCATTCTTTTTGATGTTGCAGAATTTTACCTTGATGGTGGCTACAAGCAGTTCATTGTCAGAACCGCAGCCAGCACCAGGGAAAGTTTTGATGGCGAGGACTGAACTTCTCCAGCGTTGACTGCAAAGAATGTAATCTATCTGATTGCAATGCTGTCCATTGGGGGCTGTCCAGGTGTACAGACGGTGTTTCGGTTGCATGAACCACGTATTTGAGACCCTGAGATGGTTTTCATGACATAATTGGACCAAACGATCACCAGATTCGTTCCTTTCACCCAATCCACACCGGTCTATGATGTTCGCCTCTTCCTGACTGTCGACCTTCGCGTTGAAATCGCCCATGATATAAATGATATCCTTTTTGGGCACTTGTTGCAGTGCTTCCTCGATTTTGGCATAAAATTGTTTGCTTTCATCTTCTGGAGCATCTGTTGTTGGAGCATAGACTTGTAAAACCGTGACATTTAGCGGTTTTCCATGGATACGGATGGCCATTATGTGGTCTCTGATGGTGGTGTAGCTCTTGACTGCATGGGCTATGTTATTCTGTGCTATGAGACGCCACTACGTTTCTTCTAAGTTCTTGATGCCCAGAATAATACACTGAAAAATCGTCCAATTTGAAGTGGCCGTTATCTTTCCAGTGTAATTCACTAATTCCAAGCAAATCTATGTTGAGTCTGATCGTTTCTCGCTTGATGATGTCCAGTTTCCCTTGACTCATTCCACGGACGTTCCATGTTGAGATCTTGTGCGTTTTCGTGCAGCGCAGATTCTTTCTTTCATCGCAGGCAGCATCAGCATCTGGGCTTCTCGAAGGATTTCCATCATTTGTGTAATAAAATCCCGGATTACTCGCAAATGATCCTTGCTCTTCCCCAGTCGCTTTTTGGATACCTGCTGGCCTGGGGGGCCTACCATTGGGTACCATATTTGAAACGTGAGAGATTTTCCATGAATTTACATGGCGATGTTTTTCTAGGTTAGGTTGCCAGGTCTTTCCCCAACCCTCCCTATTTGTCCGGGCTGGGGACCGGCATGCAGGAGTAACCCTGCATGGCTGGGTTGGTGTCATTATAATCTTTGATAAATTACTGTATATATTTTTCTGTTATATTAGGATTCAATATGAATCTGTAAAAAGTATTTAAATCATGTAAAAAATTAAATTCAAATTATATGTTATTTATAATATATGATATTATATATTATTTTAGTATCCTGATGGAATATTGTTTTACAAATATACAGTAGTGTATATACCGATCTATGATCATGACTTGGGCTAACACGTCATGCCAATGGGAGGGGTCAATAAAAAAGCCAAACAGCGTGTTTGTGTATAATATGAAAAATAGAAGCAGCTTTAATCACAGTAGTTAATGATGAACCAGATATCTCAAAAGACCACACTTGATCAAACTACAAGACAATTTGCTAATTTAATGTTGACTTTATTTATCACCATTGGCCTCATGGAAAATAGTAATCTTCAGCCATGAGGGATAGTCAGTGAAAAAGTTTAAACAAGGAAGAAAATAGTTCATAAAAATATTTTTATCACCTCTGAAACACCATCAATCATTTCAGTATTACTTTGAAAACCTCTGGTCATTATTATCTGTTATTTATGAATATCTGGAAATTGTATTCTAGATAGTGTATAAGATCAATCACAAACCCAAAGTGAAGTACTGATGACTTTCAAAATATGACTTTAGAATGATATATATAAACCAAGAATTAGTAATAAACAGCCCTGATGCATTTTAACTTACTAATTTGCCTAATAATCACTTATAATCATATCACGACTGCACCTACCGTAATAAAAAAGATCAATACAGATGCAGCCATTCAAAGTGAGCGGCAAAGACACGTACCGGAGGTAATTGGCTACGGCCTCGCGCATCGTGACGCGCATTGATGCAAAATACAGCGGCACGTGATTGGTTGACCGACAGGGGCACTCGTAGTGTGTTGGTCGGTCGTAGAAAGATTTAAATGTCTTTACTGTGCCCGTTTTAGTATTGAATATTTATATGGAATTTTACCACTGAAGGGAAATCTTAGTAGCTGAGCATAAAAAGAATAGGAGCATACTGTAACGCGTGTGAAGGCCATAAACGATATTAATTTTGGAACATAAACAAACAGTATATGGCTGATCTCGGTACTTTAAAGAAAAAATACACACCAGTATTCCATTTCTCCCTAAACATTTTAAGCATCGAAGTCTTTAACTAACGTGATACCGGAGTCAACAAGCATACTTTTAAAATTTGATTAAAAGGGAATATAATATGGAATCGCGTATCTAAAGAAATTTATAACGATATAATTATATTCATGTACCGCAACACAAGCCGGAATGTAGGAGTTATCAAAATGTGCAGAAGCATCATTTAGTTAACAGCATCGCATGGTTGACATCGCATGCTAGACGGAAGAGCCCAAATGAAATTATAAAGTAAGTTCTGTGATTATAGAATGGATTTATCATGTGAATCTGTTACAATCGCAGCCAAAAACAGACAAAGCAGTCAGCTTTTCAACAGTTACATGTTAATGTCCAGTCTTGGAGGAGACTATTCAAATACTGTATCTTCTGAGCTCTTGGTACAACAAAAGAGTTCTTGATTTCATATGCAGGAATGCTAGTTTCAGGACAAGGCATTTTGTCCTGGACCTTTTATATTGTCTCTTTTCAGAGTCATGGTGTTAAGGCAACAAAGTCAAGCATATTGATTTGTGAGATGTGATTGTAAGTGGTTCAGTTTTCAAATACATGTAATAAATATATAATGATTGTTGCCTTCTACTAGCTTAATACCTAGTCCTACAGCATCAATGTGAGCACTTAAAAAAACTACTGACTTTGAAGAGTTTAATTCACATATATCACAACGCTCATCAAAGTAACGAGAGGCTAATAACAAAAACCTCAATCTATCCATGCACAAGAATGTTTTGTAAACTTAATATAAATGAAATATTTTAGATTGGCATTAACATGATAGGATGCATAATGAGAGAGAGACTGCAAACACAAACCTTAGCCCATTATTTTATTGCTAGTAGATTCTCATCCAGCCATTTCCTGAGAGAAGCTAGGGTGGTAGTTTCCACATAATGGCTGCATGACTTGTTTAAAACTTCTTCAATGCTTGGTGTAAAGAAATGCCTCATTAATTGGTTTTAACTCCACTTTTCCTTAATTTTCTTTTTCATGTTTCATTCTTCATTTTCAAGAATTCTATTGGGTTGACTTTAATCATTTTAACTCTGAGGGCTTTGATTACTTTGGAGTCAAGTATTTTTTACACAAGACTAAAAAGATTATTTTGTGGCCTCTATTTAGATTGTGTAACACATCCCTTCAAGCCTAGGAGTGTATCTGGTTATTATATTCTGGACAAACTAGCAATTCATTTTTTGTAAAGTGGTGATCAAAATCACACACTTTTCTACTGTAAATCAAATACACCACAAAATTCAATTACTCTTTTTTAATAACTATGATCTAAAATTGTTGTATGCTTTAATACTAAATAAAAAGAATACAAAAAAGCAGAACACATACTTTTCAAACAAACATATGTAAAAAGTAACTATATAATGATTTCTTTGCTCTTTTTCCAGATGTACATTTAGGAGGGATTTGGTTCATTTAATGCTGAAGTAACACCCCAAAATAATTTAAATGTAACATTTTTTATACATTGCTGGTCGTGTTTGTCTCAAATGTGCAAATTATCTGATTTACTGAAACTCATTTTGGTCAGTTGATGTGGTCTTTAGAGGGTCCTGCATAAAACCCCATTAAAAATTGCAGATGTCAGATTTCTACAACTATAACAAATATAATTGATAGTTGCTCTGTTTCAAGACTCCCTACTTCAGAAATTGCAACTCCTCAGAATAACATGATTATAGCCATATCAGTTGAGTTAGCATTGAATGGTTCAGTGATTTAGAGAATTATATTTTATTTACAGTGCACTTTTCACTAATTTCTGGAGGGGGCAAACGTATCTCGGTGCAGTGGAGTCTCGTAATTAAATGTTTGTCCGAAAAAGATTTATTGATCCCTTTATTGAGACCTTATTAGCATGCCAAAGCTTTTTGTGGCAATGAACTGTTCAGCTGCTGCTGGGTTTGTGTTATTTGGTAAAAACCAAATATGTCATTGTTTTCACAAATGCCTTAGCGTATTTCCTTGAAATACACCACTTTAAATGAGAAAATGATTTTCCTGAATTCACAGTTAATGAGATATTGATCGGGCCATGACGACTTGCTATGAACTGCAGAATTAAAAGGATATGAGCCTTCATTAGAATTACTAAACTCCAAAGGAGTATGTGGAAAATGTTGTGCCCATAGTGATAAACCAGATAAGTATATTTATATGGTTGAACTCTATTGATGTTAAACTGTCCTGTACATTTTATCTGTGAAGAAGCACAGGTATTTTGGAGGAGCAGACCTTATACTGTGTAATGGGTGTAGAATACCTATTTTACAGTATGAGCCATCATTATACTGCAGCCTTTACTAACCTGTCTACCTTGTCAGTAGAGTATTAACTGCAGTTGTTTTTTAAACATTCTCAAAGGGGATCACCACTTTTATAAACCCTGGATCACCAAACATCCATGTACTGTATGTTTTACTCTTTCCCCTGTTTCTTTCTCATTCTATTTTGTCAGCAACAAAGAAGTCTAGATTTTTTGCTTGTAACCTTAAAGCAGAAAGAGAAGTAGTAGTCATGGTATTTTTCTGTCATGCAATGCACAGATCACCGGTGTGGTCCAGAGTTCTATGTGAATTTAACTTTACCCTCAGCTCTCTTTTTTAAGGACAGCATTAGAACCACAACTCATGCCCAGGTTTCCCATGATAAAAAAAGAGAATTGGTAAGAAATTATTTAGACATAAAAAATTTTATACAGAGAGATTGATTTTGATGTTATTCGTGGTCGTGGTCTGCTTTTAGATTTTAGAGCTCACATCCTCATTTTGAACTTTTCCTTAGCTCCTGGCAAATGAAATGGTTAACAGTGTGATACAACATGGTACCAACTATATACTTGTAAGTTAGAATATGAAAGCATTAAAACATATAAGGGATGTGATGTAGATTCTCCACCTAAAGAAATGAGGTTTTCTCTGTGTGGCTCAACTGCAAAATTTTCTGCCGTACAGCCCTTTTTAAAGTTCTTTAAGAGCTTGCAGAGCGACCCAGATGTATGAAAGACCTTGACGACTGTGGCTTTCCTATTCTGTCCTTGTGCTACCTTTTTTCTTTCTTTTCCTTTTCCTTTTGTTTATCTCTTTCACATCTCTGTTTTTCTTTTTTCTACTCCTTTAATCCTGTTTTATATTATTGTAGGATTTACAAAGTTTGTTTAGGTACCAAGCCTGTTATACCATGATGATTGTTCACATTTGTTCATTACTGGTCTTGAAAAAATAATAAATAAATTGAACATAGAGAACATAGAGAGATGAAAGTTGAGGCACATGTACTGGGAATTTTGCCAATAGGAAAAAGTGTGAAGTTCCTAGGACATTTAGAGTCCATCTGTTCACCTTTACAAGGTTCAAACAGTGCTATTAATTTAGAAGAAATATCTGTCTGATCCAGATGACCTCATGTAACTACTTAAGACCACCTCAGGAATCATTTTCAGACAGCAACTGTTTTTTGAGATATTTGGGTGTTGTGGAAGGCTTGTTGACTTGCAATGAGTTACCTACAGTATACCCACGGAAGACACCCCGATATTATTAAGTTGTGACTCAGTCTCACCTAGTGGAACATATACAGTGTATATGTTAATGTGGACATCAACCCCTGGATGGTGGAAATGATTAGTCTTTTTTGTAAGATAGAACAGAGCTTTGTGTAGAGGAACAATATTACTTTGGTGACAATGGTGTAATGGTGTGGTTCATTTGAGAGCTTGTCATTCATCATAATTTTATTGTACTGATTGTATTTTGAGACCCGTGGTTCTTTAATATTAGCTTCAATGTAATATCTCTAAATATCAAAATGCTTGTGCTCATATTGGAAGGGTCACTCACAACTTCTGTTCAGCATAAGGTCACTTATCTACTAAATTTAATAAAAGAGGGAATTTCAAGACAAATGAATACTACCTAAAGAATTCTAGATAATCAGACCACTTGTAAATTTGTAAATTGTTTTTTTAAAAGATGCAAAGATGTAAAGAAAATATTATTTGTGAAACAATCCAAAAAACAAAAATAACAAATGGGTTGGAAGGGGCTACTTCTGAAAAACACAGTTTAGGTTGACACATAACTTCTAAACAATGTGAGCAAGCTATAAAATAGGCAAATAATAGGAGCCAGTTTTGAATTAAAAGTGTAAAATTTAAATCTAGGGTTGTTAAGTTAAAATTGTACAATGCACTAGTAAGATCTCGTTTAGAATACTGTGTAAAGTTTTGGTCAGTATTGTAGCGGCAATGCTTGTTAATAAGACAGAATTAAGTGTTGCTGTGCTTTCCCAAATGAGGCCCCATCTCCCTCTTCATCTCTGTGGTGCAGCCACAGAGAAGCTATTCATGCAGGCTGATTTAAAGATGATTTATTTTGATAAGGGACAGCTCCCAAATGGGGATGCACTTAGCTAAGCCTGGTTATCATGATCAGTGGTCATCCATTGGTGCCTATCTGTCTAGGGAGTGCCAGATGGACATCTGGACTGCATTCCTAGGTGTCAGGAGTAAGTGACTCATATCTCACCTTGATAAACCAATCAGGGACTGGTAGGGCCGAGTAACCCATGTGGAATTCTGATGCCCAGAAACTTTCAGCCAATGAATGAGCTGAAGTTCCTCCAGTTGAAAACAGGCAACACAGAGAGCCTGTAGGACTATTTCGGACAATTCTAAAGGGAATTAAAAGGAGAATTCCAGGGCAGGACGGCCCAGGAGCAGAAGGCTCCCAAGGGCAGGACATTCTCGCAGCGCGCCTCCTGAGCATCCTGAGACTCAGCCAGGACCACCACGGAACAGCCAGGGTGTCCGAGTGCCAGAACTTTCCTTTGTTCTAAGAGTCTAGAGCGGAGGTTGCCAGAGAGTAACCAGAGGATCCACCCGAGGTTAGCATCAGCAGCAAGCCTCGTGAACAGGTTGGAACTGTGGACAGCTGAATCACTATTCAGAACTAGCTCTTCGTCAGGAACGAACCGGTCCTCTTCCTCACTTGCTGGGACCCACAGTCATCTTTTCTCCTGTGCACAAACTTAGCTAGTTAAAGCCAACACTAACTAGCCGGTGAGTGAGCATCTGCAGTGCACCGTCACAAGCCGCACAGCACAGCCTGGCACCGAGCCAGAGAGCACGGATTGGACAGCTTAGAAGCCTGCAACTGCTTCTTTGTGCTCACAGGAGATCTGAATCCCCAGAGATTGGATGAGTATTCAACTTCACTGCATTACTGCTCGAGAATTCAATTGTTATCCCAACCAGTTGATATCAATTTAATTCCTAAGAGTTATGTACTTGTTTTGAGTATCTAATGTAGAAGTTATAACCAAGTTCATTTACGAAACGGTCTAAATGAATGATATACTGAACGTATGTCCTCTTGATATATGTAACTCTTCATAACTGAATACAGATGCAGCCATTCAAAATGCGCGGGCGATACCGCATTATTTTCCGGTACGCTGTACGCAGTCTACCGCAAGTTACCGGTAAATACCGCAAGTTACCAGTAAATACCGCGAGTTACCGTAAATTCTCCTATAATACGACAAGCAAAATAATAGTATCCGGAATTTCCGCAAGGTGGAGCTAATAAAGCTCAACCTCTCATGTTTGATCTGTCGCCATCAAAGTCTTTAACGAAGATATTACTAATAGTATTAATAATGAATGACCTTGGACAAGCTGTAAGTGTAAACTCAAAGTATTGCCCTGGTCCACATTCTTTTTTTCATTGACCGTCTTTGTAAAAGTAACACCACAGCATTTCCCAATCACGCATTTGTTTCCAATCATGCAAAGTACAGTAATTTTTGAGAATCGATTCACCATGCCTTTCACATGCTCATAAAAGAGATTGATTTAGGAACATAAACATATTACCGTATGAAAACTGTACTGTATACAGTATTTATATGTATATTTAATGTCTTAACTGTGCCCGTTTAAGTATTGAATATTCATATGGAATTTTACCACTGAAGGGAAATCTTAGTAGCTGAGCATAAAAAGAATAGGAGCATACTGCAACGCGTGTGAAGGCCATAAACGATATTAATTTTGGAACATAAACATACAGTATATGGCTGATCTAGGTACTTTAAAGAAAACATACACGAAACATGGTTTCATTATGACCAGAATCGGTCTTGAGATATTTTTAACTTGATTTACAGTATTTGAGAGGTATGTCTTAACACCGATACTACGTAAATACTGCTCACGTATATGTTTCTAGGTTTATATTATGCATTTCATACGGTCAAATTACTTTTGAGCAACTAATAAGAAGTGTGAAACGGTATGCCCAGGGCGTTTTAGTTTCGTTTTGTGCTGGGACTCTGCTTTAACAATGTCGCCGTGGATTGATTAGAGATATCAAGTACATACAAGTCATTTTTTAAATGTTGTAGTTCGTCTTGTAAAAATGTTACGAGTACATCATCTATCAACAATTACACAGGTTTTGTTTCCATATTGCGGATTTTGGTTACGTAATATTATTTTCTAAATTTCATGTTGTGAATATATGATTTGGGCAAACAGAGCCGCAAAAAAGTACATTATGGGTTGTTGTTTTTTTTTGCAGTTTTATCTAGAACAAGCGATGCTTAAACCTTTGTCTGATTCTTGTGATACTATCCACACGACAGTTACAGTACCTAGGAGTTGACTTCAGTGATGTCACTGATGGGATGTTTCTAAAAATCCATCCTCTGTAAAACGTCTTCTCTAGTTGTCCTGCATATGTATTCGCTAATGAAGCTGTGTGTTCTGAGCCTGGATCTCTACATTTCTGTATGAACCAGCTTAGAGGGCTAAAGACAGCTTGTGTTTAAATTGAGTGTAAGGTAATTTATGCTTCTAAAGTCATGGTCAGCATTTATTATTGTACTGTGCTGTAAACTTGTTCTGTGCCTAGTCACATTATTTTATAGCGTTTTTATAGCGTTATCAAATCTGGTGGCGCTGTGTGTTAGTTTCCTGACTCCCATGTCACATGGTCTGTGATTGAATCCCATGGAACTATGACTTTATTTTTTAACAAACATTTCTTTGACAAAATGAAACGTTTCCCTTGGTCAGAGATTAAATAAAACCTCACTCGCACCAAACAAATTTATATTTCTAAATATCACAACATGATCGAATTTAAGTCTTTTTAATAACAATGAATGGAGGAAAACTGAAACAAGTTGATGACTTTAAATACCTTGGATCAAAACTGGTAAAGGGAGGAGAAACACTGGAGGCAGTAAAACAAAGAGTGAAAGCTGGATGGAACAAGTGGAGAGAAATAACTGGAATAATCTGTGACAGGAAAATTCCAAGAAAGTTAAAGTGCAAAATGTACAAGACTGTGATTAGACCTGTATTACTATATGGAGCTGAATGCTTGGCAGTTGGAAAGAGGGAAGAGAACTTGATGAGAAGAACTGAAATGAGGATGTTGAGATGGATTCTGCAGATTTCAATGAAGGATAAGATCAGAAATGAAGAAATCCGTAGACGATGTAGGGTGGTGGATGTGGTTGAGAAGATGCGAGAAGCGAGGTTACGGTGGTATGGACATATCATGAGGAGGGACGTTGAGGAAGTAACAAAGAGGGTAATGGAATTTGAGGTGGAAGGTAACAGAGGAAGAGGCAGGCCTAGAAAGAGATGGATAGATTGTGTGAGAAAAGATATGGAGGTATGTGAAGTGAGTGAGGAAGATGTGCTCGACAGAGACAAATGGAGAAGAGCAACCAAAGCAGCTGACCCCAGGACAGTCTGGGACTAAGGCTGTGAAAAAGAAGAAGAAGAAGAAGAAGAAGAATAGTCACCTATGCGTTACAAAATAAACATTTATATTGATTTGAATCGCGTTTTGATTTAATCGTAAACGCGTGTTTAAATATATGTGTTTAAAGGCGATATACTGTATAAAAGCGCTGATTCTAATGGAGTGTGTTCCGCCGGGGATTCAAAAAATTTATTTTTTTTAATCGCGTATCTAAGGAAAATTGCAGTATAACTTTGTTCATGCACAAACAGTGGCATGTTACATTATAATTTGGGTGTCTCCTCTTGCCAGAAAGCTCTTAATTGCATTTTGAGTGCGGTTTTTGACTTTTTCTAAATTGCAACCCATAAATAAAGCTGATACAGTTTAGACTTACTGTATTCTAAACTGTATTACAACAGCACATTGGACAATGCAACGTAAATTGCAAAAATGCACTTGGAATCTGTCCAAGCCCTCCTACGAAAATTATTTAAACTGCGGCACTGATCATTCATCTCTAAATAAACTTTATTTTATATAGCGTTTTAAGCGAATAGGTAATTAGATTGCTCATAAACCTAATCGCTTTTTCTACATAAACACAGCGTGATTGCTCTCTGAAAATGCTTTTCCTTTATAATTAGGCTCAGATTTCAACTATAGATCATATTATTACAAACTTTCTTTGAAAAATGTATTTTATGTAAACCATGTATGCTATTAATTCATTTAGGGCTAAAATACGTTCATTATCTTCCAATCGAGTCGAGTTGACATTGGAAGCTTGCCACTCCTGGACTGTTACACCAACGCATTAGCATGTTAAAGCGATTTCATTGAGGAGCCCAGCTACCAGTTTACACTGTACTTCGTACTTTGAAAATACCTGTGAAGCTGGTTTAATTCGTCACAGCCAGCACTCCGGCAGAGAGGGGGTTGTACTCGTAAAGTAGAAGCAGGCGAGATTTCCAGCGAAAGACACCTCCCCCCCCCAAAAAAAAAACCCAGTAAGTACAGTACTAGTTAAGAAAGGCGAGGCTCCTCAATGAAATCGCTTTAACATGCTAATACGTTGGTGTAACAGTCCGGGCGTGGCAAGCTTCTAATTTCAACCCGACCACGGCGAAAGGAACCCTTCTTTCATTTGAAGACAATGAACATACTTTAGCCCTGAATGAATTAATAGCAAACATCGTTTACATAAAAGCCCTTTTAGCCTTTGTCACTAATGAAAGAAAGGTCACTAGCTTTTGTCACTAATGAAACCACTAAATAAAGACATAAATATAAAAATCTTAAGATTTTTAAAATACATGACTTTGCTAAAATTTATTTGAAAATAAAAACGATTACAAACGCCAGGGGAGAGAGAGAACAGGGGAGGGATGTTGGTTTTGCATAAGGGGCGGGGCTATGGAAATGAGGTCTGTTTGGGAATGTGGAGTTACATGTTCTGGCTGTTTGTGAATTATCGTTGTTGAGTATGGAGTGTTGAGGTATTTGTGTAATGCTTTATGTTGAAAATTGAGGTGGATTTTGTTTATGATAAAGAGGATAAACTGGGATGGGAGGAGGGTTTGGTTTTGCATAAGGGGCGGGATTATGATAATTGGAGGAATTTGTGAGAGTATAATGGTTTGATATATTTGATTTTGTATTGTGGTGGTTATCTATGTTTTTGGTTGGTATTATGTTTATATGGTTGTTTTTGTTGGTTGGTTGTTATTATGGTTATTAATAATACGATCTATAGTTGAAATCTGAGCCTAAATAAAAAGAAAAAGCAAGTGATTAGGTTTATGAGCAATCTAATTACTTATTCGTTTAAAACGCTATATAAAATAAAGTTTATTATTAATTTGCTGGACAGAGTGGTGAACATTATTATGCATAAGACAAAGATAACGATCCTGATCAGTTTAGAAATCTGTGTACGCTGTAAGGTTTTTACTTCTTAAACTTTTAAAATACACGTTTCGAATAGAAAGAAATCCTCTTCCTGGTACAGTCGCATGAAGAGAGAGGCGAAACAGCCCTACACAGCCCTGTCGCAGTACACGAATATAATCATATCGTTATTAAATTCTTTAGATACGCGATTCCATATTATATTAGCAGAAAAGCTTAAAACTACCACTTTTTCACACGCTATTTCACGTTAGTTAAATTTAATTTATTTATATATTATATATTTATATCTCTGACCAAGGGAAACGTCTCATTTTTTCAAAGAAATGTTTGTTTGTTGATTGTTATCAAAAATGACTTAGAATCGATCATGTTGTGATATTTTGAAATATAAAAGTCAATTGATTGTCCATAATATCGCTATTCTATTTTTTCGAAGAAATGTTTGTTAAAAGAAAAGTCCAGCACCAGCTGGATTTGAACACACAACCCGTGAGTTGGTAGTCGGGCACGTAGACCAGTAGGCTACAAGGGAAGTTGCATGAAGAGGGAGGCGAAACAGCCCTACACAGCCCTGTCGCAGTACACGAATATAATCATATCGTTATTAAATTCTTTAGATACGCGATTCCATATTATATTCCCTATTAATCAAATTCTAAAAGTATGCTTGTTGACTCCGGTATCTCTTTAGTAAAAGACTTCGATGCTTAAAATGTTTAGGGAGAAATGGAATACTGGTGTGTATTTTTTACTTTAAAGTACCAAGACCAGCCATATACTGTATGTTTAAGTTCCAAAATTAATGTCGTTTATGCCCTTCACACGCGTTGCAGTATGCTCCTATTCTTTTTATGCTCAGGCACTAAGATTTCCCTTCAGTGGTAAAATTCCATATAAATATTAAATACTTCAACGGGCACAGTAAAGACGTTTACTGTAAATCTTTCTACGACAGACCAACCACGAGTGCCCCTGTAGGTCAACCAATCACTATCCCTATCCATAAAAATGCACCCTAAACAGAAAAGACATTTCCAACTGAGGTATCTTTTACCCAAGAAACCCAAATTCCCTTAAAACACAGAATAGTATGCTCTCTCTAGCAAGGTTCAAATTCTTAGCTCCAGTCAGGTTTGGTTTGGATGATCATGAAGTAGGGGTTCTCACCTGGTGCAAGCTTCAAGTCTTAACTCCTCTCTTTTCTCCCTCTTCCCTGCTTCTTGTTCTTTTTCCTATACTCTTTATGTGATCTTATATTGTGTGTTTCTGTACTGCCCCTTGACAGCCATTAACCCACAACTTACCTAGATATACTAAGGCAAACTTGACAATTCTTTTTGCCAAAGGGACCCCCCCCCCCTCCAGACCTCAGTAAACATCCTCTCTGCTTTGAAACAAGAAGTGTTTACTCCTCCAAGTGTCACAAACTTTATCTAAAAGAGCCACTCCTCAATCACCTAAAGCTGTACAAATATTAAAAAATAGATATTGCTGTTCTGGAATCAGTCCAGAGAAGACACACCAGATATATTATGGGAATTAAGGAAATTTCCTATATTGACAGTCTGAAGCAATTTTTCTGAATACTCAGACATTAAGAAAGTTAACAAAGTAGACTTCCCCAAAATAAACAATGAAACACAAAAACACTCATGGAAACTATGTAGAAGTGGTTTTGAGAACCAAAGGTTCTTCTGTACCAAAAGGGTTATTGGAATATGGAACATATGAATTGGCTTTAGTGAAGGAACGGCTATGTAGTCCTTAGACCAATTAGCCAATGAGTACAAAACAGGCTGTGACATATAAAAATAAAAAACAGCACTACAGCTGTGGACATTTCACACATCTGTAGAAAGCTTCACAGTTGAATCATTCTTGTTGTATTTGTAGGTTATGTTTTTATGATATATAATGTTTCCAGAGGGATGGTTTGTTCTGCTGTTTTATCTGTAAAAATATCCTATATCATGATCAACCAATATCATGGTGGGTGTTTTTTTAGTATAAATTTTCCTTCAGTTTTCCAAAGTTTTTTCACTCCTGTCACAGTGAATACTAGGCATAACCTCCTTTCTTATCTGATGTTAACACAGTTTTATTATGACAGGGGTTGCTTTATTTGCACTCTAACTTGAAAGATCACAGCTGTTTTATTGATTAAGCTTTTATAGTTAATTATGTTTTCTCTGTCTTTCTGATTATTTAATTCATTTTCCAGGAGACCCTGGTAGACTGGTGTGATGAAAAAGAGCTGAACCTCATCTTAACGACCGGGGGAACTGGATTTGCCCCGCGTGATGTGACTCCTGAGGTACAACTTTTTCTTTGGTGTCCATTTAAGGCCTGTTACTAAAAGGGTGAGCACTGATATTCACTCCTGGTCCTGGATAGTGATTGGTAGCAAACAATTGCTAACAATAACTGTTAACAATTTAGAGTTTTACTTGGCAAAGAAGACAAAACGACAAATACAACAAATACTTCATAACTTAAAAGTTTACACTGTACAGAAAAATGTGAAAAAGAAAAGATCATCTGTTTGGTATAGACCCCTTGTTATGTATTAAGGCTGTTCTTTGAAACATTCTCTATCTTTATCTTTCAATTGCTCCCACCAGTGGTACATAATAAGGTGGTCGGACACCTGATTTGTGGTTGATAGTTCCACCTAGGCTTTACTTATATTTTAGCTATAAAAATATTTCTGGTTATGTCCAACATGTTTTGTAAAAAACATGCAGCTGAAATATGTAACAATTTTAAAGTTTGCCTTTAAACTGGAAGGTGTAGTTAGGTGTCATTATCCAATGATGTGACCTTTTTGGCATATTCAAGATGTGACTTCATGTGAGTTTTATTTTTATTGTGACCTAAAGAATAATTTCCATTCGCATCTGGCTTTTGCAACTTGCAAACACTTAAATCTTGAACTGTGGTAAAAAAATGGATGTAATTAGTGCTTAATTCTGATCCTAACTAACTGTTCTAGCTTTGTATAAAAGTTCTGAATTTTACAGAATAAAAATTGCATTTAGCATTTTTATAATTATATTTAGCAACAGCTTCTAACTAAAAAAGATTGCAGTGATCACAATAAAACGTTTTGAAAATTTGTAGAAAACCAGGGATTTGTAGTCACCCAGACGATATTTGAATATTATTTAGTTCAATATCCCTTAACACTTTTGAAATTATTGTTGTGGAGTAAAATTAAATTATTTCTAAATTTGTAAATGTACAGTGGGTGTAAAAAGTAATGACCCCCCCCCCCCTTGGTCCTCTACCACATTTTGCTGGCTTACAACCTTAACTTGCAACAATCGAGAAAAACATGTTTTTTTGCATGATTAACACAACATACTCAACATTTTGATGAGGCATAATAATTTTTATTGTAAAAGAAAATTTGTTGAAAAATGGAAAACTGAAAAATCTAGCTTGGAGAAGTATTCACCCCCTTAAGACCCTAAAGCGTTTAATTTTTAGTTGCTCCAATTACAGCCTCAAGTCTTTTGTGGGATTTTCACATATTGTACAGTAGGTCATCAGTCTTCCTTGCAATATTGCTCCGGCTGTTGCAGGTTGTTGGTGAAGTGGTGATGTACCGCAATCTTCAGTTCTTGACATAGATTAATTTGAGATTTAAATCTGGGTTTTGACTGGGCCACTCAGGACCTCCGCCTTCTTCTTTTTAAGCCACTCAAGCGCTGCTTTGGCTTTGTGTTTGAGGTCATTATCCCGTTGAAATATGAATCGTCATCCCAGCTTTTGCAGACTGTTCCAGGTTTTGCTCCAGGATCTACCTATATTTTGCTCCATCCACTTTGCCTTCTATTTTGACAAGGCTACCAGTCTCTGGAGATGAAAAGCAACCCCTCAATATTACTCTGCCACTGCCATGCTTTAATGTGGGGGATAGCATTTTGTGAAAGTGCTTTTCTTTCACCAAACAACATTTGGCATTAAGGCCAAATAACTCAATTTTTTTCTCATCAGACCATATAGTTTCGGAAGCTCCTACATGCCTTTTTGTATATTTAAGACAGGACCTCATGTCAGCTTTTTTCAAATGTTGCTTCCTTCTCTCCATTCCATCATGCAGGCCAGATTTGTGGAGTACTGGAACTATTTTTAAATCACTCACAGTTTCTTCCATCTCAATTATGAGACTTTGTCTTTGAGGGTTGTTTTCAGCCTCCTGACTGCTTCTCTGACCATTGTTCTTCTTGCCTGGCTGCTGAGTTTTAGAGGCCAACCTAGTCGTTGATAATTCTGAGTAATTTATCTGTCCTCCACTTCCTGGTAGATTGAACAGTGCTCAGTGGGATACCCAGAGCCTTTGAAATCTTTTTATTATATCCTTTACTTCTCTTGTGTCAGTATGCACTCTATTCATTAGTTGTTGCAGAAACTCCTTTGTCTTCATATTACTTTGTGTGCAATGTCCAAAAGTGGGAACATGCATAGACAAGTGTATTTAACCTTGCAAAATCAAGTGTGGTCAACCACTTTAATTGCACATGGGTGAATTCCAGTCAAAATATTTTGCAAATTCCGAATGCTACTGGTTAAGGAGAGCTTATTTAGGGCAATAATGGTAAAGGGGTGAAACCTTTTACTACTAAGTTTTTGGGGGTTTTATTTTTAGCTATTTTTTAGCCCCAGACTGTTAAACACATTGATATTGTAGAGGATGTTGTATAGATCAAAAGAAAAAAAATACAGATGCAACCATTCAAAATGCATGGTAAAACCCTGTAGTGCACAAAATTATCTGCAGTTTACCATGTTATACTGCAGTATGTGATTGGCTGGCCAAAATGACCAATAGGCGGCACTCGTGGTGCATTGGTAGTTAGTGAAACGATTGCTTCATTTAATCTCTTTACTGTGCATGTTCCCCCTTCCCCCCATGGACTGACTGATGAAGCAATTTGAAGTGTTAACTATCCGGCCATTGCAAGCCACTGCAACAGCCACAAATAAATAAAAAACTTTTTTTTCTCCTGATGGTAACTGTAACAAATTGTCACGTTTCATATCCTTGCGAAATAATCAGGACATTTTCATCCAATCAAAGATTGATGTGTTTTTTATTTTGAAAGCATGATCTTGACATACAGGTGTGAAGTAGAGTTAACAGCTTCAGATTTAAAAGGTTATTAATAATATCTTCCGTGTCTCATTTACATTGGAATGTTCTTACAAGTGTAAAAAGAGGCGATACACAATGTGTCTCTTCTATAACTCTTCAGTTTACAGAGAAATTCCACCAGAGCCACACAACATTGTCCAATAATACTCTTCTTGTGTCTAATTTCTAGTTTAGCAGGATTTGCGCAATTGTTAAATGGGGATGACATTACGCACATATACAGATGCAGCCATTCAAAATGCACGGTACAAACCCACGGTACGGTAAACTACCCACAAGCCACCGCAGGGCACCACGGTAAGTGATTGGCTGGCCAAAATGACCGACAGGGGCACTCGTGGTGCATTGGTTGGTAGTGAAAAGATTTAATCATTTAATCTCTTTATTGTGCACATTTTAATCCGCTTAGTATTGAATATTTATATGGAATTTTACCACTAAAGGGAAATTTTAGTAGCTGAGCATAAAAAGAAGAGGAGCATAACGCATCTGAAGGTCATAAACGATATTAATTTAGGAACATAAACATTACTGTATGTAAACTGTACTGTGTATGGCTGGTCTTGGTAGTTTAAAGAAAAAATACACACCAGTCTTCCATTTCTCACTAAACATTTTAAGCATGAAAGTTTTATGAAACGGTACCCAAATATGGGATTGCTGTGTAGAATGAATTTTAATTTTAAAAAATTATTTAACACGAAAATTAAGCTGTTTACATCTTCCGCCTGAGAACAGTCACCCGTTGCTACCCAACGCAGAAACACAGTCATTAACTAGCAAAGAGAGGACATTAGCTAGCCAATATGATAAAGAAATAAATGATTATTTTGTTTATTTCTTTTGCACATTTATTTGAACATTTCCATCGATTGTACAAGCACTTGGAAACTGTCCAGTCCCTAGTTCATCAGGCATTTTCTTTTACGCTGCGGGCATTTTCCCGGTCTGGTGCCAGTCTCTGTCTTCTAGGATATAATGTCAGCGATTTTTTGTTAAATTTGGGTTTCCAATAACGCCGCAGCAAACTCTTGTTTTTATGTCCACTATAACAGATAATCTCCTTTGCTTTTAACCAAGCATTTAATAATTTCCTAAAATGAAAATGATTTACTTTATTTCCCTCACAGGATCAATAAAAGTATCTATCATCTATCTAAACTATGGGACAGAATTCTGGGGTCTCCCTATACCAGAGATTACGATAGGGCTTCAGAATGGTGATTGGCTGACACCATCTGACACCCCTCTGATTGGAGAAAAAAGACGTGCTGGTCTGCTATACATACTGTACCAGGAAGAGGATTTCTTTCTATTCGAAACGTATATTTTAAAAGTTGGAGTTTAAATAAAGTTGATGTTTTATCTAGGGGCTGCTCGCTCGCCTGCGTCTGAAGAGCGGCTTCTAAACTGTGAAAACATGTGTCTGTCTTTCCGTAGGGGAAAGGGAATCTGATCTGCAAGGCCCTTTGGCTACAAAAGTAAAAAGAAGGCGCTCGCTCTCTCTCTCTCTCTTTTGATTATTACATCCAATAATCAAAAATGACACAGTAAACATAATAACCATAATAACGACCAACCAACAAAAACAACCATATAAACATAATACCAACCAAAAACATAGATAACAACCACAATACAAAATCAAATATATCATACCATTAAACTCTCTCAAATTCCTCCAATCATCATAATCCCGCCCCTTATGCAAAACCAAACCCTCCTCCCATCCCAGTTTATCCTCTTTATCATAAACAAAATCCACCTCAATTTTCAACATAAAGCATTACACAAAATCAATACCTCAACACTCCATACGCAACAACGATAATTCACAAACAGCCAGAACACGTAACTCCACATTCCCAAATAGACCTCATTTCAATAGCCCTTATGCAAAACCAACATCCCTCCCCTGTTCTCTCTCTCCGCTGGCGTTTGTAATCGTTTTTATTTTTAAATAAATTTTAGCAAAGTCATGTATTTTCAAAATCTTAAGATTTCTATATTTATGTCTTTATTTAGTGGTTTCATTAGTGACAAAGGCTAAACTTTCTTGGAAAAATGCATTTTATGTAAACCATGTTTGCTATTAATTCATTTAGGGCTAGAATATTTTCATTGTCTTCCAATGAAAGAAGGGTTCCTTTCGCCATAGTCGGGTTGACATTAGAAGCTTGCCACGCCCGGACTGTTACACCAACGCATTAGCATGTTAAAGCATTTTCATTGAGGAGCCTAGCTTTCTTAACTAGTAAGTACTGTACTTCCTTGGTTTTGGAGGGGGGAGGTGTCTTTCGCTGGAAATCTCGCCCCCTTCTACTTTGAAAATACCTGTGAAACCGGTTTAATTCGTCACAGCCAGCACTCCCGCAGAGAGGGGGGTTGTACTTGCAGTGTATACAGTAGATGGGAAAGCCAGAGCCGACCGCTACGCCGCCCACGTGTTATGCTCTTCGTTAATGTCTAAGCCGGAACATATCATTATATCTCATTTTCTATTTCTTAAAAAAAAATCGTTTGCCCAGCCTAACAGTATTGTTGTTATTGTTTTTATCCTGTAAAGCGCTTTGAGGAGCCACCTTTAAAGGCGCCATATACAATAAAGTTCTTTATTATCACTATTGTTAATTTGCTGGACAGAGAGATGAACATTATTATGCAGAAGACAAAGATGGCGACTTACATTGCATTGTGCATTGTGCTGCTGTAATACAGTTTTAAATAATTTAAAGTCTAAACAGTATCAGCTTTATTTATGGGTTTTAAATAAAGGCGATTTAAACGCGATTTAAATCAATATAAATGTTTATATTGTAACGCATAGGTAACTATTCATTGTTATTAAAATGACTTAAATTCGATCATGTTGTGATATTTAGAAATATACATTTGTTTGGTGCGAGTGAAGTTTATTTAATCTCTGAGCCAGGGAAATGTTTTATCGTACAGCATGTACAATTCTTGTGTTGCGGTACATGAATATAATTATATCGTTATTAATTTCTTTAGATACACGATTCCATATTATATTCCCTTTTAATCAAATTCTAAAAGTATGCTTGTTGACTCCGGTATCACGTTAGTTAAAGACTTCGATGCTTAAAATGTTTAGGGAGAAATGGACTCCTGGTGTGTATGTTTTCTTTAAAGTACCGAGACCAGACATATACTGTATATTTATGTTCCAAAATTAATATTGTTTATGGCCTTCACACGCGTTACAGTATGCTCCTATTCTTTTTATGCTCAGCTACTAAGATTTCCCTTCAGTGGTAAAATTCCATATAAATATTCAATACTTAAACGGGCACAGTAAAGACATTAAATATACATATACATACTGTATACAGTACAGTTTGCATACAGTAATATGTTAATGTTCCTTAATCAATCTCTTTTATGAGCATATGAAAGGCATGGTGAATCGGAGATTCTAAAAAATTACTGTACTTTGCATGATTGGAAATAAATGTGTGATTGCGAAATGCTGTGGTTTTACTTTTACAAAGAAGGTCAATGAAAAAAAGAATGTGGACCAGGGCAATACTTTGAGTTTACAGCTTGTCCAAGGTCATTCATTATTAATACTATTAGTAATATCTTCGTTAAAGACTTTGATGGCGACAGCTCAAACATGAGAGGTTGAGCTTTACTAGCTCCACCTTGCAGAAATTCCGGATAGTATTATTTTACTTGCGGTACTATAGGAGAATTTACGGTAACTCGCGGTAGACTGCATAAAGCGCACCGCAAAATAATGCAGTATCGCCCGCTTGTTTTGAATGGCTGCATCTGTATATCACTGTACAACATACAACACAGGTTTGAGTTGGAGTGTCTGTTAATAAAACAGAGCACCTTCCAATTCATATAATTACTGCATGATTTCTTTATCCATTTCAGCTAAATGAGGGGTTTAAATCATTCAGAATCTCAGAGTGCCAATTTTAAAAATCACCCTTCTTCCCTCCTTTGTTTAACTTGAAGAATTTCGCGAATAAATCACAATACCACCACTTAATTTATCCAGATACACAAATTCACGCCAGAGCCAACAACAAGCTTATAATAGTGGACTATTTTTATTTATTCACTGTATAAGAAACAAACCGAACGTAATACTCTGATCGCGCTTTGAACTATTGCGTGCGGTGATTTTCCATTACCACTACAAGGACAATAAAAGTTTTTTAAAAAGAAACGGATGTCAAAATGTTTTTTAAATGTCCACCTGTGATACTTTAGCTGCAAAGTTACACGATTCCATATTCATATAACTATCAAGTGATGTTAAATCACTACAATATTTATCTTTTTACAATAACTGCAAGTGGTGTTCTTACTATGTATTCTTAGAAAAGGATAAAACATTATAACTCTTTATGAAGTACAGAATATAAGCTTAATAATGTTAGAACAAGCACGTTAAAACCAAAACCCACTAAGTTACCAAGTTAAAGACTTTGATGCATAAAATATTTATGCATAATTAAATTATTTATGATGATGGTGGAAGGTTGTCTACTTTTGTCTGAGTGTATAATATATATATATTATAAAATATTTTCCTGATCCCCCAGGGTTGAGGGTAGATAGTTCCTCTATAACTCTTGAATTTATGGAGAAATTCCACCAGAGCTTTACAAAATTGTCCAATAATACTCTTTTTGTGTCTAATTTTCAGTTTAGCAGGATTTGAGCTACAGTATATGAATATAATTATATTGGTATTAATTTCTTTAGACTTAAGATTCCATATTATATTCCATATTAATCAAATTCTAAAAATGTCAATATTGTGTCCATAATATTTGCTATTTTAGTTTTTCAAATAATTTTTTATTTGTTAAAAGAAAACTTATGGCGACAGCTGGGCTTGAACACCTGACTTCCAGCACGGAAAACACACGCCTAACCCAAGGACTGAAACTGAAGCAGACATTTCGAAAGAAAGTGTACTACTGTGATAATTTGAGCTACAGTATATAAATATAATTATATAGTTATTAATTTCTTTAGATACACGATTCCATATTATATTCCCTATTAATCCACTTCTAAAAAGTATGCTTTTGTTAACTGCAATAACGAGCTTATTCGTAAAAAAGGTTAAAACATTATAACTTTTTACAAAGTATATAAACTTAAGATAGGCAGAAGGAGCACGTAAATGTAAATGGTTACAACCACAGTATGTAACCAAGTTCAAGTTCACGTTTATTGTCATTATACTCATATACAGGTATATGGTATAACCAAATACTATTTAGCTAACTCTCAGACGATACGTAGTCCAAAAAACAACAAGAATACAGTTGTATAAAAAAGAAAGACAGAGACAACAGGCAGTGTGCAAAGACAACAACAGGCAGTGTGAAAAAACATCAACAGGCAATGTGCAATACAACAACAGGCAATGTGCAAAACAACAAAAAGGTAACAAGTAATGTGCAAAAACAACATCAGATGTGCAAAAACATGCATCAACAGAATGAAAGGAAAAAAATTATGGGGAGTGAGCTTTTTGACATGTAAGGTAGCGGTAGATTTCAATGTGTGAGTTTTTGGTAAGAAAGAAGGCACTGTGAGGTTCAGATCATAGGTGAGAGGTGAAAGTGAGAGAGTCTGGGAGTTTAATAATTTGATAGTGCGGGGGTAAAAACTGTCTCTGAGTCTGGTAGTCTGGGCCCGAATGCTTCGGTACCGTTTTCCAGATGGTAGAGGGTCATACAGTCTGTAGCTGGGATGTGTGGGGTCTTTGATGATGCTTAGAGCTTTCCTCGAGCACCGTCTGTCATAAATGTCCTATACAGATGGGAGGGCAACCCCAGTGATGGACTGGGCAGTTTTCACCACCCGCTGTAGGGCTTTGTGGTCAGCAATACTGCAGTTGCCATACCACACTTTGATGCAACCTGTCAGTAGCTTTCTGTAGTGCTTCTGTAAAAGTTAGTGATTATCTGGGGACATATCTTAGCCTTCTTTGACCATCTTAGGAAGTACAGGTGCTGTTGTGCTTTCTTGATCAGACAGGTGGCATCGAGAGACCATGTGAGGTCTCCATATCACCAAGGACATGTGAGGTCCTTGGTGATATGGACACCAAGGAATTTAAAGTTATTGACCCTTTCCACTTCAGTCCTGTTTGTTTTTTGCAGTGTGCAGTACCTCTAGTGCTTCTTTGCTGTTAGGGTCAGGGGGGATGTAGACGGCAGTGATAATAACAGATGTAAATTCCCTCGGCAAATAGAAGGGGCAGCACTTGATCATTACAAATTCCAGAGCAGGTGAGCAGTGTTTTGTTATGGTAGATTCATTGTTGCACCACACATTGTTAATAAAAATGCACACTCCCCCACCCCTGGTTTTACCAGACTCTGTAGTTCTGTCCATGCGGAAGGCAGAAAACTGTCTTAAGTGCAGCATTCTTTAATTTTTCGTTGTGTGGAGAGTCTCAGTCTGAGATCATCGAGTGTGTTGTCGAGGGATCAGACATTGGCGAGTTAAATGGTTTGTAAAGGATATTTGTTCTGTTCGGTCTTTAGTCTTGTTTGTAGCCCAGCTCTCCGTTTTCGTTCACATCGTTTGCGACGCTTCCTGGCTTGGTTACCTTGTTCAGGTGATACCGTGGTTTCCAGGCCTTGTCGGAGAAGTCCGTGCGAGCTGATGCAGTCCAGATCTTCCAGACTAAGTGATAGTCCTGCGGATCTTGTTCCGATATCTAAAAGTGTTTGTGGATCATAAGTTATGTACGTGAACATTGTGGAGAAGGACTAAGAACAGTAGCAAATGAAAGAACGAAGAAAAAAACAATGATAAAAAATTCAGTTTAAGAGAGCTCGCTGGGCTGCTGCCTGCGTGGGCGCCTCCACAGGAAAAGAAATGAAAGACTTTGATTCTTAAAATACTGGTGTGTATTTTATATTTAAACTACCAATACCAGCCATATACAGTTTACATAATATGTTTATGTTCCTATATTAATATCGTTTATGACCTTCAGATGCGTTATGCTCCTCTTCTTTTTATGCTCAGCTACTAAAATTTCCTTTAGTTGTAAAATTCCATATAAATATTCAATACTAAGCGGATTAAAACATGCACAGTAAAGAGATTAAATAATTAAATTGTTTCACTAACAACCAATACACCAAGAGTGCCCCTATCAGTCATTCTGGCCAGCCAAATCACGTACCGCAGTACACTGCGGTGTACTGTGGGTAATTGCATGCGGTACGGGGTTGTACCGTGCATTTTGAATGGCTGCATCTGTAATTGTTTACTTTTGTTTTGTCCCTTGTCTTGTAACCACACTAAACCTGCATACATGTCGTATTCACAGCCCTTGTGAGTGTGTTAACCCAAGGAGTTGGTGTGTATGCCTCTTTTGCCTGATTGCCGGCTGATGGAGAGTTATCAATAAAGAAAGTAGAATCATAACAATGTTTGGTGGTATGTACGTATGCAAACATTTTTTCTCATCAATGAAGATTAACCAGTCAGTTTTTTACGCTCAATACTCACCAATGAACATTGTAATTGGATACTACACGTGATATCAGGCCTAATATTGACATTCTGGTCTCTGCAAAACGCTATCAACGAAGCAGCCAGAATGAGAACTTCAGAAATAACCTCACATTATGTCGAGTACCTTGAGTAAAGTTAACCAACTTATGTTATGTTTCAAATACAAATGTCAGTTTCAATTAATTTTTTAACTTATGATGCATTTTGTATGTGTATGAATGCAGCCTGCCAATTAGCACATTTTATCTCATGTGGCCCCCATATTCATTTGAGCTTGAGACCCCTGGCATATAGTACAGTACATTATACAGATGCAGCCATTCAAAGTGCGCGGTACAGACACTTACTGGAGGTAATTGGCTACGGCGTCGCGCATTGTGACGCAAGATGACGCGGGGTACCGCGGTACGTGATTGGTTGACCGACAGGGGCACTCGTGGTCCGTTGGTCTGTCGTAGAAAGATTTACAGTAAACGTCTTTACTGTGCCCGTTGTAGTATTGAATATTCATATGGAATTTTACCACAAGGGAAATCTTAGTAGCTGAGCATAAAAAGAATAGGAGCATACTGCAACGCGTGTGAAGGCCATAAACGATATTAATTTTGGAACATAAACATACAGTCTATGGCTGGTCTCGGTACTTTAAAGAAAACATACACGAAACATGGTTTCATTATGACCAGAATCGGTCTTGAGATATTTTTAACTTGATTTACAGTACTTGAGAGGTATGTCTTGACACCGATACTACGTAAATACTGCTCACGTATATGTTTCTAGGTTTATATTATGCATTTCATACGGTCAAATTACTTTTGAGCAACTGATAAGAAGCGCGAAACGGTATGCCCAGGGCGTTTTAGTTTTCGTTTTGTTTTAATGCAGTGCAGTGGATTGATTAGAGATATCAAGTACATACAAGTCATTTTTTAAATGTTATAGTTCGTCTTGTAAAAATGTTACGAGTACATCATCTGTCAACAATTACACAGGTTCTGTTTCCATATTGCGGATTTTGGTTACGTAATATTATTTTCTAATTTCACATTGTGAATATATGATTTGGGCAAACAGAGCCGCAAAGAGGTACATTATGGGTTGTTGGTTTTTTTTGCAGTTTTATCTAGAACAAGCGATGCTTAAACCTTTGTCTGATTCTTGTGAAACTATCCACACGACAGTTACCTAGGAGTTGACTTCAGTGATGTCACTGATGGGATGTTTCTAAAAATCCATCCACTGTAAAATGTCTTCTCTAGTTGTCCTGCATATGTATTCGCTAATGAAGCTGTGTGTTCTGAGCCTGGTTCTCTACATTTCTGTATGAACCAGCTTAGAGGGCTAAAGACAGCTTGTGTTTAAATTGAGTGTAAGGTAATTTATGCTTCTAAAGTCATGGTCAGCATTTATTATTGTACTGTGCTGTAAACTTGTTCTGTGCCTAATTACATTATTTTATAGCTTTATCAAATCTGTACATTGTCTGTCGATAATGTTTCTGTAGTGCTTTTTCAGCCCTCAGCATGTGACCGCGCCGGTGGCGCTGTGGGTTAGGTTCCTGACTCCCATGTCACACGGTCCCACGGTCCTGCAGATACAGGGTACCTCATAATTTTAATGAAATCAAATGTGTACTGTACGTGTAAAACTGAAGCTGACCTAACAACCATCCCCTTTTCTGCAGAGCGTGTTTAATTGTACTGTTTCAGCACATCAGTTTTTTTTCCCCCAACAACTTTCCAGAGGAGCTATAAATATTTTAAAT
The DNA here is from genome assembly GCF_059453375.1 of Lepisosteus platostomus. Lineage (NCBI taxonomy): Eukaryota > Metazoa > Chordata > Actinopteri > Semionotiformes > Lepisosteidae > Lepisosteus > Lepisosteus platostomus. The sequence continues at coordinate 25,641,808 of NC_142620.1, forward strand.
AAATACACACAGTATTGCTCATAAGGTCTGCTATTTGAGGTCCAGTTATTTAGATGCATACATCTTATTTTATCTTTTATGATACACAGATCATACATAAACAATGCAGTAAAAAATGTCTCATCAAGTATTTAATCATTAGGTATAACAGTTTCCCTTTAGGCCTCTGAAAACACCACCTTCTACCTTGTGAATACCAGTACCTCCTAATTGTCTAAAGGGTTTATTTAAAAAATTAAAAAAAAAAACTGATGTGCTGAAACAGTACAATTAAACACGCTCTGCAGAAAAGGGGATGGTTGTTAGGTCAGCTTCAGTTTTACACGTACAGTACACATTTGATTTCATTAAAATTATGAGGTACCCTGTATCTGCAGGACTCAAGAGGCTCTCAGTCATGTCACTTTGCAGTTGATGTCTCCTAGAGGTTCCTAGATTCTTATTGTAAATAAAAGGAACAGCATACAGTGGGACTTTTTCAAAAACGGGGAACAAATTTCAACATCCGACTGCACCGAGCACACAAATATTGGTTCTAGGCTCCTGAATCACCTTTGGTCCCTGGATCATTGCTTTTAACCATTTACACAAGGTTTTTACTGTAAAGCACTTTCACAGCTCAACATAAATGGACCTTCTGGGGCACAGGCTTTAAAGGAGCTTTTTAAAAAAAACAGACTTTGCCTTTCCTGTTATAAGCTATTCTTTTAGGATATGACAAGCATGCCCTTATTATGGCGATATCCTCCTAAACATTGGAGAAATAACTCTAGAAGTTCAATTAAAACAGAAATGCTTCAAATCACTTGGGATACAACAAAAAAGTGGTATATTATAAAGTGTGTTAAAAATGTAGCTAGTTTGTTTTCATACCTTAGATTATAATAAAACCTCACCATTTAACACCAACAGGTGTTTTCTTGAAGTCTGCTAGCTTCAAAGTTTACGGTTTGGCTTTTGTGTATAATGATAGTGAACTGCATTGGAAATGTAGGAAAGTAAGCATTAATAAGCAGGAAAATTAAACCAAGAAACACCTAAAGTACTGGACTATATTGCAGATAAACTACCGATCTACCTTTTAAGCCTGTACAACCTGCAGACCTCCAGCTTTAATTGATTGGACTCAACAGCCTAAGTTTTAAGGTTATCCTTACAAGTGTGGAAAAGCATGGGCGTAATGTTGCAGCCTTCACTGTTGTTTTAGAAGTTGTTTTTTCCAGCTGTACATGAACATTTCTGTCTTGAGTCTTTCTTAACAATATGGTGTAAACAGTGTCTGGTTTCTACTGTGATTATTATTTCATTACTGAAGTAGCCTTTTGATATTTGCACAGTAATTTTTGTTGTTATGGCTGTTTTCATATTCGTAATTTTCTTCTGTTAAAACTTAAAATCTCTCGCATTAAATTGGCTACAAATGCAAGAATTCAACCAGATATTCTTGTAAAATGTATACTGTTGCATTGCAGTTAGTTAATGTAGTTAGTCCATAGTCAGCAATCTAAACTTTATTGTTAAGCTTTAATGATTGATGTTGCACCAGTAACCTTTAGAAATACTATAGTACTTCACAAATGCTTTGTGTGTTTGGAAATCTTTTGAGTAAAAGCCTTATAAAAATAGGTTTAGTTTTTACAGGACATCACAAAGAAATAGGATGGTATAATTCTTATAATTGCTTAGTGATTGTATTTGGAAGGTTATGGACTAAACAGACTTCAGGGATGCCAGTGGATCATTGTGCTATTTGGAATTATTCCAAAAATCAAGTGACCTCTTTGCTGTACTATTTTTAGTATTATTTATTTAGTATTAATAAAGAATAGATTTATTAAAGTCGTGCGATGTGTAAGCGGGATATGTAAAATAAAGTTTTTTATTATTTTTATAGAGAAACATGATCAGATTTTCCCTGGTTCAGAAAAAAGACGATTAAAATCTGTAATCTTTCCACTTGTATGTCATCGGACATTAACGAGTACAACCCCCCTCTCTGCCGGAGTGCTGGCTGTGACGAATTAAACCGGTTTCACAGGTATTTTCAAAGTAGGAAGTACAGTGTTAACTAGTAGCTAGGCTCCTCAATGAAATCGCTTTAACATGCTAATGCGTTGGTGTAACAGTCCGGGCGTGGCAAGCTTCCAATGTCAACTTGACTCGATTAGAAGACAATGAACGTATTTTAGCCCTAAATGAATTAATAGCAAACATGGTTTACATAAAATACATTTTTCCAAGAAAGTTAATAATAATACGATCTATAGTTGAAATCTGAGCCTAAATATAAAGGAAAAGCATTTTCAGAGAGCAATCACGCTGTGTTTATGTAGAAAAAGCAATTAGGTTTATGAGCAATCTAATTACCTATTCGCTTAAAACGCTATATAAAATAAAGTTTATTTAAAGATGAATGATAAGTGTCGCAGTTTAAATAATTTTCCTAGGAGGGCTTGGACAGATTCCAAGTGCATTTTTGCAATTTACGTTGCATTGTCCAATGTGCTGTTGTAATACAGTTTAGAATACAGTAAGTCTAAACTGTATCAGCTTTATTTATGGGATGCAATTTAGAAAAATTCAAAAACCGCACTCAAAATGCAATTTAGAGCTTTCTGGCAAGAGGAGACACCCAAATTATAATGTAACATGCCATTGTTTGTGCATGAACAAAGTTATACTGCAATTTTCCTTAGATACGCGATAAAAAAAAAAAATTTGAATCCCCGGCGGAACACATTCCATAAGAATCAGCGCTTTTATGCAGTATATCGCCTTTAAACACATATATTTAAACACGCGTTTTACGATTTAAATCAAAACGCGATTCAAATCAATATAAATGTTTATTTTGTAACGCATAGGTGACTATTCATTGTTATTAAAAAGACTTAAATTCGATCATGTTGTGATATTTAGAAATATAAATTTGTTTGGTGCGAGTGAGGTTTTATTTAATCTCTGACCAAGGGAAACGTTTCATTTTTTCAAAGAAATGTTTGTTAAAAAATAAAGTTCCATGGGATTCAACCACAGACCGTGTGACATGGGAGTCAGGAACCTAACCCACAGCGCCACCGGCGCGGTCACATGCTGAGGGCTGAAACAGCACTACAGAAACATTATTGACAGACAATGTACAGATTTGATAAAGCTATAAAATAATGTAATTAGGCACAGAACGAGTTTACAGCACAGTACAATAATAAATGCTGACCATGACTTTAGAAGCATAAATTACCTTACACTCAATTTAAACACAAGCTGTCTTTAGCCCTCTAAGCTGGTTCATACAGAAATGTAGAGAACCAGGCTCAGAACACACAGCTTCATTAGCGAATACATATGCAGGACAACTAGAGAAGACATTTTACAGTGGATGGATTTTTAGAAACATCCAATCAGTGACATCACTGAAGTCAACTCCTAGGTAACTGTGGTGTGGATAGTTTCACAAGAATCAGACAAAGGTTTAAGCATCGCTTGTTCTAGATAAAACTGCAAAAAAAAACAACAACCCATAATGTACCTCTTTGCGGCTCTGTTTGCCCAAATCATATATTCACAATGTGAAATTAGAAAATAATATTACGTAACCAAAATCCGCAATATGGAAACAGAACCTGTGTAATTGTTGACAGATGATGTACTCGTAACATTTTTACAAGACGAACTACAACATTTAAAAAATGACTTGTATGTACTTGATATCTCTAATCAATCCACTGCACTGCATTAAAACAAAACGAAAACTAAAACGCCCTGGGCATACCGTTTCGCGCTTCTTATCAGTTGCTCAAAAGTAATTTGACCGTATGAAATGCATAATATAAACCTAGAAACATATACGTGAGCAGTATTTACGTAGTATCGGTGTCAAGACATACCTCTCAAATACTGTAAATCAAGTTAAAAATATCTCAAGACCGATTCTGGTCATAATGAAACCATGTTTCGTGTATGTTTTCTTTAAAGTACCGAGACCAGCCATAGACTGTATGTTTATGTTCCAAAATTAATATCGTTTATGGCCTTCACACGCGTTGCAGTATGCTCCTATTCTTTTTATGCTCAGGCACTAAGATTTCCCTTCAGTGGTAAAATTCCATATAAATTTTCAATACTTAAAAGGGCACAGTTAAGACATTAAATATACATATACATATTGTATACAGTACAGTTTTCATACGGTAATATATTTATGTTCCTAAATCAGTCTCTTTTATGAGCATGTGAAAGGCATGGTGAATCGATTCTCAAAAATTACTGTACTTTGCATGATTGGAAACAAATGCGTGATTGCGAAATGCTGTGGTGTTACTTTTACAAAGACGGTCAATGAAAAAAAGAATGTGGACCAGGGCAATACTTTGAGTTTACAGCTTGTCCAAGGTCATTCATTATTAATACTATTAGTAATATCTTCGTTAAAGACTTTGATGGCGACAGCTCAAACATGAGAGGTTGAGCTTTATTATCTTCACCTTGCGGAAATTCCGGATACTATTATTTTGCTAGCGGTATTTACCGGTAACTCACGGTATTTACCGGTAACTCGCGGTAGACTGCGTACAGCAGTCTCCATTGTAGTTTAATTGCATTGATATTTCTCTGATCTCTTGCCCCAAATTCTGTTGTTTGCATAAGGTAGCTTGTTTCTATATCTATAATACTCTAGAAACCTGTTAAAATGGTCTGTTATCCATTTAAAATAGTATAATCCCATAATCTGTTATAGGATTTTGCAAACCCAAGAGTGTGACCAATAATGTAACATGTAGGTGAAAAGAAGTAAATCTTGTTATCTCAGACAGGCCTCACCCCTACCAAGTGAGTTACCTTTTTACAGACCGGCCTGTGCATAGTTTATTATTACTGTACTCACTCACATATTACTAACAGTTTTACACTAGTATTACTCATAGCCATAGTCTTTTTCTCCACATTTTCCCACACATTTTCGCACAACTCGTAACATAGTTTAACATCTCTCCAGTGATCACAGCCTCTGCTGTCCAACATCTTCATGGCACTTACATCTGACAGTTTGACCGTTTTCCTGTTACTCAACCACATCGCCTCCTGACAACAACATACTGTACACACAGAATACCTCTACAACCCTTACGGACATGTTCTCTGAGGATACAACTGACAGCCATTGTACCCCTCAGATTGCTATCTTTATGCTTCCACTTCAGCTGCCACCAGCAGCACTCGGATACCCAGCCATTCGGTTTCCCCTGCGAACACAAACACATGGAGACCATTGGGCAGCTTTCTGCAGCTTTCTTAACTACCAATCCAAAACTTGTGTGTGCTTCCAATGTTATTACATCAATAAATTCTGTACATAAACTGTGGCCATATCATAGATGTTTAATGTAGTTTAAAAGTGGAGTTAAAATGTTGAAGAATCACACAATATTTGTTTCCAAGGAAGTCTTCGTTGATTTTTTTTCAAGTTAGTGTTTATGTCGGGATATGCAAAATAATTCGCTTTCATTGATAAATGCTGAATAGTTTTCTTATGGTGCAGTTTGAGTCCAACCTATTTAGTATCTTGTAAAAGAGGGAGGCTTGAGGTACAGTACAGTGATTGCGAAAAAAATATTCAGACCCTTTAAAAGTCAAATGTTGCTGGATTACTAATGATACTTACACATCTTTTTCCAATCAGTATTTAAAAAATATACATCTGTTGTAGTGTGTTAGTGGTTTTATAAAAAATCGAATACACTTTTATTTATTCATGGCATAATTTTTCTTACATATTATTAAGTCACATTGTTAGACAATGCAATATGCTGCAACAAGAGGGAAAAAAACAAAAATTATATGCAGGAATTTTTTCTCCCAATCAAGATTTTGTATCTCATCATTAGAACTTCATAAACACCTACAGTATGTAGAACATTTGATACTACTCTTGTATAGGGCAGACTTCATTAAGCACATATTTGTTAGTAGTATAAACCTTTGTTTCTGTGGCAAAATGTTACTTTTCAAAATTTTTCACGTACAAACACAATAGCTACTATGTCTAATAATTGAAATATTGACATTTTCGATGAAGCACTGCATGTCAAGCACTTTTATAAAGTGTTTTATAAAGTGTAATCAATACACAAGCAGGAAAGTTAGCAGTAGCCACTTTAGCATCAATGGGGTAAACTTGACCTTGAACCACCTGTTTAATCGTATCACAGTCACCTTACTAAACACTTTGTCAAGCTGAGTGTTAAAGAAGCGTTTTGTATGACATTGTTTGAGTTAAAGAAACTTAAACAGAGTGCATTCCAATACGATAAACTACAGTACATCGTTTTCTGTTTCAGGTAAATTAGACAAATAGAAAGTCAAATCAGTCAGGATCTCAGAGTTTAATAAGGGACCACATGGTTTCCCTTTAATTTCACATAACAGGACCGTCAAATAATTAAACCTTAAGTTTAGATCAGATGTCAAAGTAGATGTTGGAACTGTTGAGGTTTTAGCATTTCCCTGAGAGGTGGGTTGAGCAAAAGTAGTTAATAATTTCTTATGTGTTAACACAAACTCATCTGTTAACACAGCCACTTGTGACAGAAAGGTAACTTTATGCTCATTCAAATAAGTTACAATATGGTCAGGTAGCCAGTTTTAAATTCTTATAGTAAAATTAGCTGTTTAAGTATGTCAAAATCAGCTACTTTGCCATCAGTACACAGCCACTAAACCTGGAGATGGTGAGGCTTTTACATCACCCCCCACTTCCAGCTGAGCAATATCTGCATCCCTGGCTTTTACATCAGGAGCAGGTAAAATCTGCATCTCCATTAGTTTGCTAAACAAGGTAAGCCTTAGCTCTCCTTTCTTAGCATACTGGAAACCCAAGATACTAAAGACCTGCTATTTCTCAAAGTGCTCAAAGTTGGGTGCAGAGTAAAAATTTCTAACTGAATGTCATGACAGGGACACCATCAGTTACCTCTACACAGCATTTGTAATACAATTTTCCATTAAAAACTAAAACAATCACAAGTGCACATATGCACCAAGAAAAAAAAATTGATACGCAAAACGGATTAAATATCCCAAACTAGCCCTCAGATATGTCACTTTCCCTCCATAGTTACTATATGTCTAAGGGCACGTGGGGAGCAACATACTGTAAAGGCCAAATGGTTTTATGGCCATGCAAGTTTTATCTCCGAGAGTGAGGTTCACAGTTCTTCTAGCCTTTGTAGTGCTACAAGCAATGCGATGCCCCATTATTCAGGCATGTTCCAAGTGGGGTATGCATGCAGACTTACTTTGTTAGCAAAGAATGAGTACACACACTAATATCAAATAGTATGACTTACAACACTTACTCCAAAATACTCCAAAAATAAGCTGTGATTGCAGCAAATTGTGGCTCTATCAAGCACTATGGCTGCCGTCGCATCATCCAGGTGGGTGCTGCACATTGGTGGTGGTGGAGGGGAGTCCCCATTACCTGTAAAAGCGCTTTGAGTGGAGTGTCCAGAAAAGCGCTATATAAGTGTAAGCAATTATTATTATTATTATTATTATTATTATTATTATTATTATTATTATTATTATTATTATAAAAACATATCCAAGTAGTGTATTTTAGTTTTGACTTTCTTTAAGATATCCGTTGAGAGATAACTCATTTTGTCTTTAAAAATGTTCTATTTGAGCATGTGAGTTTGCAATAAAATTACTGATTGGAAAACATTGTGTATCATTTATTATCCAGCAACATTTGAAAACTTTCAAAGGTTCTGAACACTTTTGCAAGACATTGTACAAATATTATCAGTTATTATTATTGTTGATCTACAGTATTTGCAGAATTCTCATGTTCGTTCTATATTGTAATTTCAGAGAGGAATTATTTTGTGTTGCTTGCTGAAATTTAACAAAAAGTTAACTTTGAGGTCAGGTCACATCTTTTTTTTTGTTTCAATGAAAGCTGTGAAATTCACTAATGACAATGAGAGTATAAATCTTAACTAATCAACTTGACCTTTTTGGTTTCCATAAATTTTATCTTTTAGTTGGGACTGTATCTTCGTCCCTTGTGGCAGTCATATATTTACAATTACAGCAATCTTATGCTTATTGAAGTCTACCGTTTCTCTCATTTAGCTAAAATCTGGGATTGAAATGGCAGTCTTGTTTTTATCCACACCTCATCATTCCTTTCAGGGGAGTTCATGTTGGTCACCACAGCACTTAATGCTGTGGTGGATGCTGCACATTGGTGGTGGTGGAGGGGAGTCCCCATTACCTGTAAAGCGCTTTGAGTGGAGTGTCCAGAAAAGCGCTATATAAGTGTAAGCAATTATTATTAATTATTATTATAATTAATGATGACTTCCTTTAAGTCACATTTCACCTTCAGCAAGAAATTTATCAGTTCAGGCTACCCTGCAAATAAAATCTTGTTAAATAAAACCTTCTTAAACAGGAGCTACTTTATTTTTGCATTGCTTATCTTCCATCACAAAGGTCTGACTGCCATAGGTGTTGTCATCTTAATAGGACCATAGATAATAGGGAACTGTATGGCCGTTATTGTTTCTCCTGCTGTGAGTGATCTTGACTCCACTTTGAGGCTCTTTTCAAGCAGATACCCAAACCAAAGAGCTTCTATCCCATACTTATGCAATTTCTTACCGACCTCCTTTGACTTTTCACTGCATCAGTGTGATATTTATGGACACTTGATCATTTTGTACATATATTAATTGGAAGTAACCTGAATTCTGAATGGGAACACAGAGTAGTAATGTGATACTGTGTGATACACACAAGTTTATCGCCACAAGTTTTCTTTTAACAAACATTTCTTTGAAAAACTAAAATAGCATTAGCAAAATAGCAATATTATGGACACTCTATTGACTTTTTTATATTTCTAAATATCACAACATGTTCGAATCTAAGGTATTTATTAATAACAACGAATAGTTTCAAACTGCTACTGATATCATTATCATCAATATGTGAAAAAAGTGAATCCTGTTTTTTTATGGTCTGTAGCTCAAATCCTGCTTAACTAAAAATTCTACACAAGAAGAGTATTATTGGACAATGTTGTGAGGCTAAAGAAATCAATAACGATATTAATTAAAAGGTCTAAATATATTTAACGCACACGCCTGACATTAGAGGGTAAGTCTGCTCGTCTCCGCAGTGACATCACCGTCTTTCCCTCCGAATAGCTACAATAGCAGGAACCTGTACTGTGTGGATCCCTTTAGATCTCCCTTCAGATTTAAAAGGTTATTAATAATATCTTCAGTGTCACATCAACATTGGAATGTTCTTCCAAGTGTAAAAAGAGGCGATACACAACGTGTCTCCTTCATACATTTTCAGTTTACAGACTGTACAAGATCATTTTTTATTAATAATGTCTGCTGTATCGCATTAAAACTGGAACGCTGTTCACAGGTGTAAATCCACATGTTTTCTAACCACTTTATCCAGGACAGGAAACAGTTTCACAACTCACCTTTCCCTATGCCTGTCTGACTTTCTTTTTAACCCTTCGGTGCCCGAATTGCAGCGGGTTAGACATTTTTCCAAGAAAGATCTGATGACGATGAAGAAAAATCACCCGTTTTTCGTGCACAAAAAGTGGTTATTAACTATTGAAACCTGTTTTTATCGCTTTTAAAGTCATGCAATTTCTAAGTTGAGCAGGAACACATCATTACATCTCATTTTTTTTAATTAAAAAATTCAATTGCCCAGCCTAAGGGGCATTTATAATATTGTGGCATTATTATATAGGACGGACACAGTGACTCCTGCACTCGTTGAATGAAAAACGGTGCTTTATTTTTCAGTACAGCTGAGTACAGAGAGACACACACTTTTTCATATATAAGATATATTATATATTTTTCATATATAAGATACAATGATGTGTTCCTGCTTAGACATTGCACGACTTTAAAAGCTATAAAAACAGGTTTCGATAGTTAATAACCACTTTTTATACGCGAAACATGGGTGATTTTTCTTCCTCCTGATCAGCTTAGAATCTGTGTACACTGTAAGGTTTTTACTTCTTAATTAAACATTTAAAATACACATTTCAAATAGAAAAAATAATATTCTGTTGTCTTCCTGGTATGTAGAACAGATCAGCAGGTCAGAGGCTCACCACAATTCACACTCAACCACATCACAGATCTGCCACACGCATACGCCTCAGGACGGTGACGTCACTGCCTTTCATATGAATCCTTTCATATGGAAACATTTTGACACTGCGCTTAACAATCTTAGGAAGATCACAAAGCAAGCTTGTTAGCCTGATTTTTACCTAAAAAAATCACGCCCGAGAAAGTGAAGTGTAGCATTAACTAGCAAAGGTGTTTCGCAGACGTAGGCCTAGTGCATAATTCAGGCTTTATGAACTCTAATAATTAATAACCCTAATTAATCGAATCCAAGGTGTGAGTTTATAAAGCCTGAATTACGTACTATTCCTACGTCTGTGAAACATCTGATCATCTACTCTAAAGATTTCAGTGCTTTGCGTATATTCTAATCGCAGTGAGGGCAGGGTGTGTGGGGACAGGTTTGGTTGACATTGCATTGGGGATCTATGTTCTTCACACCTGAAACATTTTCTCTTCCCAGTTTAGCTGATCTTTTGCTGCCTACGCATGCTTACACAACTCCCTAGGTAAATTATCATACTTGACTGAGAAAGCTTTAGAGAACTTAACATTTTTATCAACAAATTGTAAAGACGACGTTTACATTGGCGTGATTAATTTTTCACTTGAGTGTATGGAGGAGTGTCAGCTGTCAATGAGAGCAGACCCCCCCTCTTAGGCTGGGCAAATGATTTTTTTCATTTTTAAAAAAAGAAATAAAAAATGAGATATAATGATATAAACATTTACTGCAATACATTTACTTTTGTGGGTAGCCGCATCAGCCTGCAACGTTTCAGCTGTGAATGGTGTGAGGGTCTTCAGCTCAAAATGAAACACTTGGAGTTTGTAATGTAGGGTGCTCTGAATGAGTTAAACTTTAATGCAGGAAAAATGTATTTCCCAGAAGCTATATTGATTCTTATGGAAGCCCATTTCCGCCAGGGAGTAAAAAAAAACGCGCTATGGTATTCTCTCCAATGCAGTGCAGTTAAAAAAATATCTGTGATGCTTTTCCTAAATTAATATAGTTTATGACCATCAGATGCTTTATGCTCCTTTTCTTTTTTCCAATGGATTGAACAGGGAGAGGCATTTCATGATGTACTTTTCACTGATGAAACAACAGTGGCTCTGGAAAAGCTTTCAACCATGTCGTTTTATAAAAAAGGGAGATATGTAAACAAGCAAAACCCAAAACATCCACCGAAGGTTAGCCTATTCTATTCTGAGAAGAGTAGAGGGGGTGGAAAGTGCCCACGGTCATATAATTGGTATTAAAATTCGCACTGATTCCCTTGCGAAGATGTGGACTATTCGTGCATCAAATGGCATTAAAAAATGGCATAAAAACAGTGAAGGCCGTGAAAACATTCACAATGTACTTTATACACAAAGGAAGTGTTCTCACAACTTTAGGAGGTTTCATGAAAATGCTACAGGCGTGCCAAAATCGTTTTTGAACTTCATGCTAACTTTACCCCAGTTTTCAATGTCAGATTGTGAATCAAAAAAGGCATTCAATTAAACACGTGTTTGTGATTTTAATCAAAATGGGGTTAGATCATTAGACATGCAATACACTTCCTCATGATCATGTTTGAATCTTTGTGTAAGCTTTAAGTTTTTTTTTACTTTTTAATTATACACTTTAAACACTTTAATTTTGTAAACGCAACACACATTCTGTACAGATACAGTACAATCACATTCTCCTAAAGCCTGAATTCCTGTCTTCGTGTGGTGTAAAACGAATTAGTAGGTGATTGAGATAATGCATCGCCCACTGAGTGGAATGTTCTCATTTGTTCTCAAGTGTAAAAAGAGGTGATAATTCTTAATAATTCCGTGTTGCATTAACTAACTCTTCAGTTTATTCCGCCAGACAGTACATTATAATTATATCATTATTAATTTGTTTAGATACGCAATTCCATATTATATTCCCTGTTAATCAAATTCTAAAAGTATGCGTTTGTTTAAGCCGATAACGAGCAAATTCACAGAAAAAGTTACAAGACTAACACTTTTCACAAAGTATATAATCTTAATATGTTCAGAAGGAGCAAGTAAAAATGTTTCCAAAATAATGTAAGACTTTGGTGCTTAAAATGTTTAGGGAGAAAGTGGAATACTGGTGTGTATTTTTTCTTTAAAATACCAATACCAGCCATATACAGTTTACATAATATGTTTGTGTTCCTAAATTAATATCGTTTATGAGCATGTGAAAGGCATGGTGAATTGGAGATTCTCAAAACTTACTTGATTGAAACGATGATTGGAAACGAATACGTGATCGGATCAACGAAAAGCTGTGGTGTTACTTTTTGTCAATGAAAAAATAGTCTTTTCGTTTACAAAGACGGTTACAAAGAATGTAGACCAGGGTAATACTTTGAGTTTACAGCTTGTCCAATTTCATTAATTATTAATACTATTAGTAATATCTTCGGTAAAGACTTTGATGCATAATTAAAATATTTATGATAGAGGTAGGTTGTGTATTTAAGTCCAACTGAGCAATCTTGCTTTCATAACATATACCAACTTTTTAATGACTGATGATTAACATGCAGTAATACACAGTTTAAATTTAAGTCTAAAGAGTATACAACTTAAATTCTTAATTGAATAAAGATTGTCCCTCAGCAGTAATCAGGATTCGATTATTTTGCGGTGCGCTTTATGCAGCTACCGCGAGTTACCGGTAAATACCGCTAGTTACCGTAAATTCTCCTATAATACCGCAAACAAAATAATAGTATCCTGAATTTCCGCAAGGTGGAGCTAATAAAGCTCAACCTCTCATGTTTGAGCTGTCGCCATCAAAGTCTTTAACGAAGATATTACTAATAGTATTAATAATGAATGACCTTGGACAAGCTGTAAACTCAAAGTATTGCCCTGGTCCACATTCTATTTTTCATTGACCGTCTTTGTAAAAGTAACACCACAGCATTTCGCAATCACGCATTTGTTTCCAATCATGCAAAGTACAGTAATTTTTGAGAATCGATTCACCATGCCTTTCACATGCTCATAAAAGAGATTGATTTAGGAACATAAACATATTACCGTATGCAAACTGTACTGTATACAGTATGTATATGTATATTTAATGTCTTAACTGTGCCCGTTTAAGTATTGAATATTTATATGGAATTTTACCACTGAAGGGAAATCTTAGTACCTGAGCATAAAAAGAATAGGAGCATACTGTAACGCGTGTGAAGACCATAAACGATATTGATTTTGGAACTTAAACATACAGTATATGGCTGGTCTCGGTACTTTAAAGAAAACATACACACTAGTATTTCATTTTTCCCTAAACATTTTAAGCATCGAAGTCTTTAACTAACGTGATACCGGAGTCAACAAGCATACTTTTAGAATTTGATTAAAAGGGAATATAATATGGAATTGCGTATCTAAAGAAATTAATAACGATATAATTATATACATGTTGCAAAAAACCTGCAACGGACATAAAAACTCCCTTGCTTTTAACAGAGCGTTCCATAATTTCTAACTACGAAAATTATTTAAACTGCGACACTTACATTCAACCAGAGCTCGAAATATCACAAGGATCCCCAAGAGCACAGCAAAGACTGTATTAAAAGAATTGCGTATCTAAAGAAATTAATAAGATATAATTATATTTGTGTACTGCGACAGGGCTGTGTAGGGCTGTTTCGCCTCTCTCTTCATGCGACTTCCCTTGTAGCCCACTGGTCTACGTGCCTGATTACCAACTCACGGGTTGTGTGTTCAAATCCAGCTGGCGCTGTGAATTTTCTTTTAACAAACATTTCTTCGAAAAAATAGAATAGCAATATTATGGACAATCAATTGACTTTTATATTTCAAAATATCACAACATGATCGAATCTAAGTCATTTTTGATAACAATGAATAGTCACCTTCTTCCCTTCTGACAACTGTCCCTGCTTCTGCTTTCTGCTTCTATTGTGTGTGTGTGTGTGGGGGGGGGATCCCTTCAGATCTCCCTTCAGATTTAAAAGGTTATTAATCATATCTTCGGTGTTGCATCTTACCAGTGCAGCTGATCTTTTGCTGCCTGGGTGGGTCAACTATCACAACACTTTAGAGAACCTAACATTTCTATTATCAAAAAATTGTAAATTTGTAATAGAGTAAATTTTTATAGAGAAATGGAGGCTGGACAGTATGCGTTACAATATAAACATTTAAATTGATTTAAATCGCGTTTTGATTTAAATCGCAAACGCGTGTTTAATTATATGTGTTTTTTTAATCATAATCAGACAAATGCAACATAAATTGATACAGTATCTTTGTCTTCTAAGTATCTTAATAAACTTTCAGCATAGCTTTCTCACTGTTTAGATTTATTTTTCTTGGGATTTTGGGATCAAACGTGGAAGGATTAGATTGTAATTGTTTTTATTTTTCAAATACGTTTTAGAAAAGTGTAATCTTTACCTGCCCAGACTGTATGCCTGCTTCACTGTGGGACAGCCGCACTGGTCGCAGCCTTCCTAAACCCCGCCCTGACCACTTTCACTCCTGTCCTGCTCTTCCCCGCACACCCCAGCCGGGCGCTCTTCGGCCTCTGCCCGGGACGAATGTATATTTAGATATTTACACCTGGCGCGGCACAGAGGGAGCGTCTGCATTTATAACTTAGTTTTTAAAATTAGTCAAGCAATATGAAGCATCTCCTTTTACTTTTAAGTCCCTTAAATACATTGAGCACAGCTTTCTCACCACTTAGATTACTTTTTGATACCATCCTTACACAAAGCAGAAACTTATTGTATTTTCCGATGACATACAGTACAAGTGGAAAGATTACAGATTTTAATCATCTTTAATTTTATTATGTTATACGTTTTAGGAACGTTTCATCTATACAAACACCACAAAACTATTCTCGATTGTATTTCTGAATGTTATGTTACACCTACAGTAGTTCACTGCTTTTAATACATCGAATTAAGAAAGTTAGGTGTAGCACTTTAGATCTTTTTTTCTGAACTAGGGAAAATCTGATCATGTTTCTCTATAACAATAATAAAAAAACATTATTTTACATATCACCTTTAAAAGTGGTATCTCAAAGCAATACAGTAGATGTAAACCACAGATTACAAAATAAATACCCAGACAAACACAAACGCGTTTTTAATAAAATGCTTTTATTCATTCAGCAGAGAGAGAGAGAGACATCCAGCAGAGAGAGACACACACACAGGTTTTCATTGACAAAAAGTAATTGTTTTTTTTACATTCCTCTTGTCTAACAGGAATGTTTTGTTTGTGGACAGACTGTCCACAAACGTGAGACTGTCTTTCTCAGACTCACATTCCCGAATGTCCCCTGCCCCGGTCAACAATCCTAGGAAGAACACGAAACAGCCTGTTAATAAAATTGTTACAATTTTGTTCGGTCAGTTCTTCCTCCCAGAATTTATAGATCGCATCGATCAGTTCCTGCTTTGTGACGGGCTTAGCAGTTTTCCGAACGTAGTCTTTCAGCGAATGCCAAACCATCTCTATCGGATTTAGATCTGGGAATTCGGCTGGAGTTTTCACCCAGTTCACTCCCTCTGCTACAAGCCTCGCCCTTGCTGCTGTGTGTTTTGGATCGTTGTCTTGAAAGAGACGGTGCCTTGATCCAAAGTGCTCCCTGATATATGGGGCGGCATACTGTGTGACCACGACTTCCTCGAAGAATTCACGGTCCATAATTCCTTCGAAAATAAGAAGTGGTCCCGGGCCTCTTCTAGATATACCCCCCCAGACGTGAACCTTCAGTGGATGTTTGGGCTTTGGCTTGTCCACATATCTCCCCTTTTTGCATTGTTGAAAACTGTTCCAGAGCCACTGTTGTTTCGTCGGTGAAAAGTACATCCTGAACTGCCTCCCCCTGTTCAATCCATTGGAGTGCTTGTTTGAGTCTTTCCTCTTTGTTTTTTAGCCTTATCATGGGGCATGTGTTGGTTTTTCTGTATCTCCATCCAAGCCTCCTGCGCACTCTTCTTATCGATGTCGGACTAACGGTCGCACCGAGGTCAGCCCATAGCCGTCTTTGGACTTGCATCGCCGGTAGCTCATCATTTTCATCAGTCAGTTTGTCGATAGCTCGCACAATAGGACTTGAAAAAAAGAGATCAACAGTTAGTTTTAAAAATAATGTGCGTAGTTGTATTTACATGCAAGAAAAGTATTTTTAGAAAGTTATTTACCTTTGAATTGTCCTCGGTTTAGATTCTCTTTGCCTCCTCTCCCCTTTATAATGTCGTCTCACTGTGCTTTCAGAAACGAAGATGTCCATCGAAGCCAAATGCTGTACAATGTCCCGTGTTGACTTCCCGTTTCTTTTCATCTTCACTATTTGGTGTGAGAGAGTCTTCGTGATTTTGGCCATTGTCCGTCTCCTTACCAAAGCGATACAGTGGTGCAGCTTGAATTCTGTACCTATATACTGTATGGTATGGTACAGATAACATTTACACCATACCGATGAGCTAATACCAGGACACCAGGAAATGTGTCTGATGCATTAGCAAGTTAAAACAATTGCATCGAAAACCTGGGCGTAACAGCTGTCCCTTTTTCTGATCACTCGCTCTCTGGATACACGTCTCACCTGTCCTGTTCTTTGTTTTCCTAATTTGCTGATTATGCCTGCTGCGATCCACTCCTACCCTCACACCTAAAGAAGACTATTTTAAATTTCTTGGCGCAGTTCATTGTGCAATTAACCCTTGTATGTGCTGTCCTTAAGGTGATATCACATAAAGGTTATACCGCTATTTAATTGGATACGCGATTAAAAAAAAATGAAAACATTTTTGAATCCCCGGCGGAACACATTCCATAAGAATCAACGCTTTTATATATCGCCTTTAAAGGTGGCTTCTCAAAACGCTTTACAGGATAAAAACAGCAATAACAGCAACAACAACAATATTGTATTTCGTTGCACTTTGACAGAGTGTCCTTGAATCAACTGTTGACTCTACTCTCTTTACTACTTGTTTGGAGTGACTGAGCTCCGCTCTGTACCACACAGTGATCACCCCAGAGTCTCTGCCCCGGGCGATTTGTTTTTTTTTGACAGAGGGCAAAAAACTCTCTCTCGCTTGCCCTCCCCCCCTGTGTATTGTCTGTTTTTTTGTGCTGTCCATTGACAAAACATGGCTCGACAGATAATGTGAATCGAAACCTGTTTTTCTAGCTTTTAAAGTCGTGCGATGTGTAAGCGGGAACGCATCATTATATCCTACATACATAATATAGCTCCCAAAGAAACGCAAATGTGTTTTTAATAAGATGCTTTTATTCACTCATAATCTGACAATTTCAGAAAGACTAAGGAAGGACTAAGGGAATTGTCATCTGTGAACTCTGTGAGTTCAGTGACTTTGAGACCACTTGTTATCCCAGGTTGTTTGAATCGCCACAATTCAAATAGAGAAAAAAGAGCTGACTGACAAGATTTAAGATGTGGCTGTCAATGTTGGATTAAAAAAAAAACACATTGCCCGACGTTTGTTGCATTGCTTGAAAAATAACTTTATTTCTAGAGACTGGATAAGTAATTCAAGTGTTTTTTTTAACTTCCTGAAAAACAACTATTTTAACTATATGTGCAAACGTTTTATGATATGTCGCTGTTGTGAATGTCTGTGGACATGTGCTGGCTGGACAGGCTCTACTGTACACAGAGAGGGGCGGGAGGGGGGCACAAGCCGATACATACTCTTAGAGTTTGATTAATAGGGAATATAATATAAAAATATAGTACTAAAAATAAGATACACTCTACAGACATTCACAACAGCGACTGTCAGAAGATAGGACACAGCGGCTCAGACACCCGCTGAATGGAAAGGGGCACTTTAATGTTCTGTGTGGCTAATACTAAAGCCAATACTTTAATATTCTTTTCTGTATGTTTAAAAATAGTGGGTACTGGCCTAATTCGGCCTTGCTCCCATTGTTAGGTGTTAATGTGTTGTTGTTAAGTGTGAATTTGTACCTGTTTCCCTGAGGTCTGGCTTTTTTTCTGGAAAACCATAACTTTAGTCTTGTCCAGATTGACTGTCAGCGCCCAGGTCTGACAGTGCTGCTCCAGCAGTGACAGGTTCTGCCGCAGCCTCTGTTCTGTGGGCGACAGCAGGACCAGGTCGTCTGCAAAGAGCAGGAACTCGATTTCTGTAATTAATGCAGATCAGTAAATCAAGGGACAAACCAATTGTTTCGCCCGGCTCCTCAATGGGCTTTGACGTGCTAATGCGTTGGTTTAACAGTCCGGGTGTGGCAAGCCTTTTATGTCTCCCGACTTCGGCAAAAGGAACCTGCCTTTCATTGGACGGGAAAGCAAGAGCCGACCGCTACGCCACCCTCGTGTTTCAAAATCTTGTGACTTTTGAAATTTACTGGGGGTGGACCACGTCTGTAAATTTCGATGGGTCCAGAGGCAAAAGTGCCTTGCCTTGCAATCTCCGGGAAACCATTAGTAGCATGGTGAATTGGAGATTCTTAACCCTTACTTCGTGCGACTGGAAAAGAATTCATGATTGGATCAACGGAATGCTCCGTAGAAGGAGGCGCTCTTTTCCTCTAGTCTAACAGTCTGTCCACAAACAAAACATTCCTGTTAGACAAGAGGAATGTAAAAAAACAATTACTTTTTGTCAATGAAAACCGGTGTGTGTGTCTCTCTCTGCTGGATGTCCCTCTCACTCTCTGCTGAATGAATAAAAGCATTTTATTAAAAACACTGTTTTTCCATCTACTGTATTACTTTGAGATGCCACTTTTAAAGGTGATATGTAAAATAATGTTTTTTATTATTGTTATAGAGAAACATGATCAGATTTTACCCGGTTCAGAAAAAAAGATCTAAAGTATACTAGTTTGTCACTCTTCTCATCCCCTCTCTGCTAAATGGCTTTTGAATAGAGTCACATGAAAGAGAGGTGAAACAGCCCTAGACAGCCCTGTCGCAGTACACGAATATAATTATATCTTATTAATTTCTTTAATTCGCGATTTTTTTAATACAGTCTTTGCTGTGCTCTTGAGGGTCCTTGTGATATTTCTTAGCTCTGGTTGAATGATAAGTGTCTCAGTTTAAATAATTTTCGTAGTTAGAAATTATGAAACGCTCTGTTAAAAGCAAGGGAGTTTTTATGTCCGTTGCAGTAAAAGAAAATGCCTGACAAAGTAGGGCTTGGACAGATTCCAAGTGCATTTTTGCAATTTACGTTGCATTGTCCATTGTGCTGCTGTAATACAGTTTAAAATAATTCAAAGTCTAAACTGTATCAGGTTCATTTATGGGTTGCAATTTAGACAAAGTCAAAAACCGCACTCAAAATGCAATTTAGAGCTTTCTGGCAAGAGGAGACACCCAAATTAATAATGTAACATGCCACTGTTTGTGCATGAAGAAAGTTATACTGCTATTTCCTTAGATACGCGATTAAAAAAAAAATTGTGAATCCCCGGCGGAACACATTCCATAAGAATCAGCGCTTTTATATATGGCCTTTAAAGGTGGCTTCTCGAAAGGCTTTACAGGATAAAAACAACAATAACAGCAACAACAACAATATTGTATTTCATTGCACTTTGAAAACCAAGTAATAACTTAACTATATGTGCAAACGTTTTATGATATGTCGCTGTTGTGAATGTCTGTGGAGTGTATCTTATTTGCCTGTCTGTCCTGGGTCTCTCACTCACCCTCCCCCCCCTTTCTCCCTCAATTCAATTCAATTCAAGGTGCTTTATTAGCATGACAGATGGGTACAATCAGTGTTGGGTATTTACTTTGCTTTGAGATTCCACTTTTAAAGGTGATATATAAAATCAAGGCTTTAACTTGCTTTAACTCCGCAAGTCTGAGTTCTCGTGTCTGTCCTATCCGAACCCGAAAGTATTACAATATGTATCTTTATAGCAGGTGGTGCACAACTTTTTAGCATAGATTACACTTTTAGAAAATGTATTTAAAAAATAAAAACGATTATAGTCTAATCTTTCCACGTTTGATCCCAAGATCCCAAGAAAAACAAATCTAAACGGGGAGAAAGTTATGCTGAAAGTTTATTAAGATACTTAGAAGACAAAGATATCAATTTATGTTGCATTTGATTGTGAATCAAAAAACACATATATTTAAACACGCATTTACGATTTAAATCAAAACGTGATTTAAATCAATATAAATGTTTATTTTGTAACGCATAGGTGACTATTCATTGTTATTAAAATGACTTAAATTCGATCATGTTGTGATATTTAGAAATAGAAATTTGTTTGGTGCGAGTGAGGTTTTATTTAATCTCTGACCAAGGGAAACGTTTCATTTTTTCAAAGAAATGTTTGTTAAAAAAAAAAGTCATGGCTCCAATGGGATTCGATCACAGACCGTGTGACGTGGGAGTCAGGAACCTAACCCACATCGCCAACGGCAAGGTCACATGCAGAGTGCTGAAAAAGCACTACAAAAACATTATCAACAGACAATGTACAGTGTGTACTATTCTTGTGTTGTGGTACATGAATATAATTATATCGTTATTAATTTCTTTAGATACGCGATTCCATATTATATTCCCTTTTAATCAAATCGAATACTCGTGTATTTTTAAAGTACCAAGACCAGCCATATACTGTATGTTTATGTTCCAAAATTAATATCGTTTATGGCCTTCACACGCGTTACAGTATGCTCCTATTCTTTTTATGCTCAGCTACTAAGATTTCCCTTCAGTGGTAAAATTCCATATAAATATTCAATACTAAAATGGGCACAGTAAAGACGTTTACTGTAAATCTTTCTACGACAGACCAATGGACCACGAGTGCCCCTGTCGGTCAACCAATCACGTACCGCGGTACCGCGCGTCATCGTGCGTCACAATGCGCGACGCCGTAGCCAATTACCTCCGGTACGTGTCTGTATCGCGCAGTTTGAATGGCTGCATCTGTATGATGCGAAATGATGCGTTATACATGTTTTAATGCGACACGCCCACTGCGTTATACCGCAGCGTAACCCGCTTGTTTTGAATGGCTTTATCTGTATTTAGCTTTTTGTGCTTAAAATGTAAAAAATAGTTGAAGCTAGACAGAATACAAATTTTATCCTCCAATATAAGGTACCTCATTGTTTATCCTATAATCATTGCTATTTCCCGCTATGCATTCACACACATGGCTTCCACTACATTAAACACATGGATTAATGTATTGTACTTTTTAGTACTGATTAGCCTAGACAGCTGGCATTACTGCTGGTGCACTGTGCTCTGTGTGGTTTCACAGATTTTAAACCTAAACTTTAAAACGTGTAATATCAGTTAATTTGTAATTATTTTATTGTCACTCCTTCATAGGTATGTTAGGTAATTATATTTTTCTGGATGTGAAAACATTGTTAATTAATGTAGTCTTAGAAAACAGCTTTTCCACTGTGACACTGTTAAGGCTCAGTGGACCCTCCTCTTATAAAAAGCATATACAAACAAATTCTGAAAAGCTTTTCAGTAGTTAAATGCTTCAATCCCCAGGTGAATCAGAAAGTCAGTGTTTTGTGATTGGTTTAAGTTTTTTTCAGAATTTTACAATGCATTTTATTATGAATTTTATAAGTATTGAAGAACCCAAGGACATGCTTGCAGTTTGCTAGAATAGGAAAGTTTAAAACTCACATTATCAAGCTGCCCTTTAGAACCTTTGTCATAAGAGCCAGAAAGACAAGGCTTCCTAAACCATGCTAGAGGTTAGCTTGAGTCTACATTGAGTAAGGAGACCCATTCCCCTTTTTTACAACACTTTTTGGAAACAGAATTGAAAAAATGCCTGGTTCATTGAGTAGTTTTCTAACACAGCTGTAAGAGCCTTGCATAGTTTTTGCTGGACGAAAATGTGGAAGCTGAGTGTTGTTCACAGAGGGTCTCACTGCTTTAACAAAAGCATTACCCTCTGCTGTGTAGGCTATTTCATACTCTTGACTGCTAGGAATGGCATTTTGTCAAGGCAATTTTTCTTTAAAAATGTTAAAAAAAGGTTCTGAATTTCATTACCAGCTCCTTTTTCTTGAAGGATACGCTCATGAAGCTTGTTTGCATGTTCCTCTCCTTTTTGATTCTTTTTGTTTATTTGTAAACTTCTAATGGTATGTTTGAAGTGTCATTCAACTCAAGGACAAACAAAGGATCCTCCTTTCATAAATTAAAACAACCTGAGTTCAGACAGCAGTCTTTTGTCAGCGGCTTGGTATAATAAATATTTCGCAGCATCCTCATGAATATAGATAATTGGTCTCTTTTTTACACCTTTCTTATGCCCATTATTCATTATTCAGTTAATTGTAATTCTCCACCAGTGAAACAAAGACTTTTGAAGACAGATGAATATGTTCAAAACTCAGTTTCACAAACTACTGAGGGCTTGGCAGAGATTGTTGAATTTGTTTTGGACATAAATATGTTTGATCACTTCGATCACTGTGGGTATATGTGTATGTGAATCCTGTTGCATATGGAACTCACCAGAAAGGCCACACAAGTTGCACCCCCTATTACAAGCAACAGGATTCATGTAAAGACATAAACTTTTAATAAGACTTTTCTGGCTTTATGCTTAGTGATGAAGAGTCAACTTTGTTACTCTAACAGATGTTCCTGGCAATAAAGGTGTTATATTTTATTAAAATGTAATTTGCAAAATTCATTATATAGGAGGATTTGCTGGTCTACAGAGATCTGCATGGAGTACAGGCACACAGAAGGACATGATGGAAGACTTAATACTCCACATTTAGTACTTTTTATAGAATTGTATAATCTTAGCATGCCCAGAAGGGTTGGGCAGCCAGTTCACCTTAGACCCCTAGAGGTTTTTTTCTCCTTATAGAGGAATTTTTGGTTCCTCTACTCTGTTGTCTTCTGGATTTTTCTCTTTCTGTATTGTAATGTCACGTATTGTCACACAGATTTTTTAAGTGCCTGGGGACAACCTTGTTGTAAAAGGTGCTATTTAAAAATAAATTGAATTGAATTGAATATTATATGTTTTTACATTTTTATGCTGTCTGGATCTCTCATATAAATATCTTGAATTTCATACTTTATCAAAATGGTTATATACTATTGATGCTTTTCTAAGTTTTGTATGTACTGTAGGTGCTGATATAGTTTTTTGTTTCATAATAGGATAAATTAAAAGTGTATAGAATATATTTCTACAACATCTATTTGTTTTTTCATAATGTTGTGCCAAAAATGCAGTAATATAAAATATCAGTTTCTTGTTCAACCCACTGAAGTTTACATTTCAGGTTTGATTTTAGAATCCAGGTTTACAAAATTTTACTTGGAAAATTTGAACACCTTTCTAATTTAGACATGTTTTAGTTCTTTACCATTGACCTTTCATTTATTACTGTTGAGTTTTTATTTGTGTGGAAACCAGATAAGAGATGCTTATGTTTGAATGACTACTGTAAAAGCTTGTATTTGGAGGTAAGGGACTTAAAGAAAAAAACTTGTTGGGGATAAAACCTACTGTACACCTCTACAGAACTAGAGAAAAACAGACAGGAGATAGTAATGAGTGCTGGATGTTTTACTGAATTTCATCCCTCCAGGTTCCCCTCTTCAACCACTGAAAAGAGTTTTTCTGACTGCTCTGCACTTTGTTGCTCAGTGGTTGTTCTACTCTCTTTGCTACAACTACTTTTCTTTAATCATAGGCCACGAAGGAAGTGATTGAGCGGGAGGCCCCTGGGATGGCATTAGCGATGCTGATGGGATCACTCAATGTCACCCCGCTGGGCATGCTTTCCAGGTAAGCAAAGCACAGCACAGCTGAAAGTAAAAAGGAACGATCAGCCTGTTCCCTTAAACCCCCCTCTTCACTTGACTCCTCCAGTTCAAAGCACAAAATACTATGTTTATTTCTTAATTTCTTTCAAGATTTTATTCATTCTTTTTTGATAATGGTTATGCCGACTATTGGACCTTGTTTTGCTATCATATGTCAGAGATCTTGAAAAATTTATCGTTCCTGGTTGTGCAGAGAAGGGAAATTGGTTATTTCTCAGTTATTGAAACTGAGAAAAGATTACAGACTTTCTTTACTTTCTTCCTAACTCTATAACCAAGTACTGAATTTTAAATAATTATTTGTGTAATACATATTTTCTCAGCTCATCAATGTAACCATCATGATTTCATCTGTTTATGGTGTCTACCACCCATTTGTTGTCTATTTTAGACTCTCTCATTTGTAACCTTTCTTATTTCATAATTTTACATGCCAAGAACAGAGTATTGCATGACTAGGTTTCTGGTTGCATCCTGGCATCTTTGAATTTTAAAGTGTGGGGCTCCATTAAAGATATTCTCTTTCCATCTTTTTCAGTGAAGGACCATAATCTCGCAGGAGTTAATATCCATACAATTCTTCACATTGCATTTTGCATTTGCAACAATTATTCTAGTTTCTTTGGCTGTGGTTTAGCTTTGGATAAATTCGAAAGAAGAGAACATTCTTTAAGAGTTTTGAACCAGACAACCAAACAAAGCTGATGGCAGATTCAGTAGCATAATTAGTAAAACTTTCTTCAAACAGCATTCATTATATGGCTAAGGTCCCTGTTGTCATTCAGGAGTCACATTAAAGTAATGAGTTTTGTAATGGGTTTACTAGTAAGGATTGCTGCATGTATACCATTATAAGCAGAACTGAAGAGTGTTTAAAGATCATGGAAGACATCGATACTTCAGGGGAATCTTCCAGACTGCCATATGATTCACAGAATTAAATATTTTTGTCAAGTCAGAAAATGATAAGCAGAGTTGTTGGTGTTGCTCCCAACTTTTTTCTTTTAATCGAGGGATTGTAAAACTCATGTCAGCTATGCCTGTTCAGGGTCATGAACCCACAGTGGGATTCCAGGGGATGTTCTTCAGCAGTAGGAAAAAAATCAGGAGAATGTCTGTAATGAACTTTCCTGTGATGGACAGCAGAGGGATCACAGTCATATTTGTGTCCTTTCTTGAAGATTATCACAACCATGACATCCTTTAAATATTTTGGTATTACCTCTTCATTTAATGTCATTTTTAAGAGAGTAAGGAGCTGTAGACTTAGTTCCTGTATATTGTGCTCCATAGGTTTAGAGTAAGTGGTTACCAAGCTTATCTCTCATTTCTGCTGTTGATTGGATTCTTGAATGAATAGATCTTCAAAATGCCTTTTCTTCTTAAAGTTCTGCCACATTTGAACACTTCTGTTCTTGATACATTTTTGATAGATTTTACTTAAATTGGTCTTGACAATGCTCTCTGAAAAATACTGATTCCTATTGACATTGCTTCTTCATCGGGCAGTGTGAGCTACAGTGGGAGCCAGTTTGATAGACATAATTAAGCAGATAAAATGGGGATGGGTTGAGCAGTTGTGTGCACTTGGCATTACCTGAAAATGTCAAAGTAATTCATGTGCCAATGTTCAAACCATGGATTTTCTAAGGAGTTTTATGCTGGCAGAACCAGAAATGGTTTTGATTAGATATTGCCTTTAGCATTTAGTACAAAGGAGATTGCCATTGGACTCTTCCAAATCCATGCTTTCCAATGGTTGTATTCTGGCACTTCTGGTATTCTGGTATTCTTTCACTTCTGGTATTAAAGTCTCAGGCAGGAGACTTCTGTAATCCTTCAAGATTCCACAATTTGGCTGATTTTAGCATATAAATCTCTTGTCTTCTTTACCTGAAATTAGAGTAGGAACATATTCCTAAAATCATGTAGGCATATTGGTTACCTTCTAATTTGAGATGAAGTGTTGTGAGGTGCTCATTGATTCCAACGTTAAGTACAAATTTGGGACATATAGCCCATTTAGTAGTTAGTATTTAATTGATCCAAGGATCTCATTCAGCTGTTTTGTAAAAGAAATTGGCTTGTTAGCTCGTTCAATACTCCCAGTTTCATAAACTTTTTACCAAAAGGCATTAAAACCATAACAAATAATTATTGGATAATAGCAATAGGTAAGTTTTAAGTGGTTCTCAGAATATTATGAATGTTTTTTCTGTTTTTATTCTTACACATATAGTTCTAAGAAAAGGTATGTGAACCCTAAGAATAAATTAGGAAATGTCATAATTTTACCATGAAACCATGTTATGATTGTAAATATGTAAAAAGGTTTAAAATAACCAATTCCATGTCTCTTGAAACAAAATTATGCATTAACTAAACTGAGTTATTGTGAAAAATATGTGAGTATGTGAAAATAAATAATTAAAGGGAACAATTATAATCAAGAGTTTAAATAAGTAGGTGGATCTTGGGTGCAGTGTTTGCAAGACCTCACCTGCCATGCCAGAGATCTAACGAAATCTCTGAGGACCTTAGAAAAAGAGGTATGAATGCTCATCATTCTGAAAAAGGTTATAGAACCAATCCATTTTGTGACAGATGGATAGACTGCTTTGCTGCCTTAGGACCTGAACCACTTCCAGTGGAGAACATCATTCTTCTGTGACCTGAAGGTGAACCTAAAGTGTGTCTTGCAGAAAGACAAACATCTTAAACATAAAAGCAAATGAATGAAAGAATGGCTGTTGAAGAAGGAATTCTACCTTAATGATGGCCAAGTCAAATTCCCGACCTAAACCATATAAAAATGTTGTGCCAGGGCCTGAAGCAAACAGTTCTTGCAAGGTAGGCCTCAAATGTCACACAGTTTAAGAAGTTCTATAAGGATAGATGGGGCAAAAGTCCTCAAAACTAATGTGAGAGACTGATCAACTGTTACAGCAAACATTTAGTTGCAGTCATTGCTGCTCAAGGAGGTGCCAACAGTTACTGAAAGAAAAGGTTCATATACTGTACTTTGTCATACATGTATATTAAATGTGGCATCATTTCAGGATAAATTAATGTTGAAAGAGTATCATGTTTTGTGTAGTTTATTTCTAAATGTTAACTTTATTATTAAGACTTAGATTAAGATGTACTGTAGTAACATTTAAGGTTTAAAAAATTGGAAATCCTAATGGGTTCACAAACTTTTTCGATGCACTGCAAACTATCCCAAAAGATTTGCTTTTTGTTTGCAGTTATTGACTCCTAAATGGTTATTTTCTGTCTAACAGGCCTGTGTGTGGGATCAGAGGGAAGACTCTTATCATCAACCTGCCTGGCAGCAAAAAGGGCTCACAGGTGAGTTCAATTTCTTGCATGTTAAAAGTATTATCAACAAAAATCAGCATTGTTTCTACAGCTTTAGAGGAGATGAAGCTGTGTACATCTCTTTTATTTCAGTACATTTGTGCATAATGTGTTTTTGAAAATATAAATAACACCTAAGCAAGTATGTAGTATGTGGGCACTGTAGTTATTCAGTTGTTTAGACTGGAGTTCAACTTCTGATATTAACTTTAGAACAACTTTAAGAATTAAGTGGTTTGGTTCAACAGGATTTCACTGTGTTATAAGGCATGGGGCAAAGCCTAGAGAATTGTACCTCCAAAAATGGCAATATGCCACAGCGTCCTAAACTCCTGGGGAGAAATAATGTGATTATCCTGTACTGATGATTAATTGCTTTAATAATTGGGAAAGTCACTGTCTTTAATAGAGGGCAGTGAAAGAATAAAGATAATGGTACCTGATGCATAAAGGTGTAGTGTGCTCTCTGAAGGCAGCAGTTCTATAGAGTTTGGGCATTTACGGGGACAATTATTAATTGTAGCCGTAAATCACAAAATGATTCTTTTGATGGCCTTAGAATCCAACCATGCGATATAACTCAAACAACGCACACACACAGGTACTAATACACGAGGATACATTTATTAAAACATAAAATATGCATATAAACCTAACAGATCTTATCAAGAGGGTTATCAGAATACAAAAGATATATATTCATGTAGTCACAAAGAGTTACACATATCAAGAGGACATACGCTCAGTATATCATTCATTTAGACCGTTTCGTAATTGAACTTGGTTACAACTTCTACATTAGATACTCAAAACAAGTACATAACTCTTAGAAATTAAATTGATATCAACTGGTTGGGATAACAATTGAATTCTCGAGCTGTAATGCATTGAAGTTGAATACTCATCCAGTCTCTGGGGATTCAGATCTCCTGCGGGCTCTCTGGCTCCATGCCAGGCTGTGCTGTGCCGCTTGCGACGGTGCGCTGCTGATGCTCACTGACCGGCTAGTTAGTGTTGGCTTTAACTAGCAAAGTTTGGGCACAGGAGAAAGGATGACTGATGAAGCGCTAGTTCTGAATAGTGATTCAGCTGTCCACAGTTCCGACCTGTTCACGAGGCTTGCTAACCTCGGGTGGATCCTCTGGTTACTCTCTGGCAACCTCCACTCTAGACTCTTAGAACAAAGGAAAGTTCTGGCACTCGGACACACTGGCCGTTCTGTGGTGGTCCGGGCTGTCTCAGGATTGTCAGGATTGTCCTGCCCTTGGAAGCCTTTCTGCTCCTGGGCCGTCCTGCCCTGGAATTCTCCATTGAGATTCTCCCTTTCAGAAAAGTCCACTACAGGCTCTCTGTGTTGCCTGTTTTTACCTGGAGGAACTTCAGCTCGTTCATTGGCTGAAAGTTTCCTGGGCATCAGAGTCCCTACCAGTCCCTGATTGGTTGATCATGGTGAGATATGAGTCACTCCTGACACCTAGGAATGCAGTCCAGATGTCCATCTGGCACTCGCTAGACAGATAGGCGCCAATGGATGACCATTGATCATGATAGCCAGGCTTAGCTAAGTGCATCCCCATTTGGGAGCTGTCCCTTATCAAAAGAAAACATCTTTAAATCAGCCTGCATGAATAGTTTCTCTGTGGCTGCACCACAGACATGAACAGAGAGATGAGGCCTCATTTGGGAAAGCACAGCAACACTTAATTCTGTCTTATTAACAAGCATTGCCGCTACAAAGGTAATGGTACCTGAGGCACTGAAACCAGAATAGAGCTTCTGTTGCTCTCCTGGTCAATTAACAATGAAGGAAAGATTTGTACTGTGCAGACCGGACTATTGGAGAAAAATTAATGTATGATTTTTGGTCTTCTACTGTCTCCTGTATATCTGATAAAACTTAGTCTTTCAGTAAATTCCATTCATCAATAAAAATAAATTAGTCAATTGTGGATAGATAGATAATACTTTATTAATCCCGTAGGGAAATTGATGTGTTACAGCAGTCCAGCCCAAGACAAGCAAAACAGACATCAGAATAGTTATAAAACAAAAGACAACAAAATAAATAGAAATAAATAAATACATAGGTGTGTGCAAAATGTGCGATCATAGTCACTGTAAGAACAATAAAATATGTGCAAAATGTGCATAGGTTTATACAGACTGATTGTCCAAAAAGTACAATGGAGTAAACATGCTGTCCATAGAGGAGCAAATGAAGGGCTAACAGTCGTAGCCTAGGGCAGCGTTATACACTCTGACAGCTGCTGGGAGGAAAGACCTGCGGAAACGTTCCCTTGAACACCGTAGCTGGAGCAGTCTATTGCTAAATGTGCTCCGCTGCACAGTAACAGTCCCATGAAGCAAATGAGATATGTTGTTCATGATGCCTGTGAGCTTGGTCAGCATTCTCCTCTCAGCCACCACCTCCATGGGGTCAAGGCTCATCCCCAACACAGTGCCAGCCTTCGTGATAAGTTTATTGAGCCTATTTGCATCTTTTGTCATGATCCTGGGCCCCAGCACACAACAGCGTAGAAGATGGCCGCCGCCACCACTGATTCATAAAAAATGTGTATCAGTGTTCCACACACAACAAAGGACCTGAGTCTCCTAAGAAAATAGTGTTGGCTCTGACTTTTCTTGTACAGGGCGTCAGTGTTACCAGACCACTCCAGCTTATCATCCAGGTGTACCCCTAAGTACTTGTAGGAATGTACACCCTCTATGTCCTCACCCTGGATGGAAACAGGGTTCAGCAGAGACTTATTCCTTCGAAAGTCGAAGATCATTTCTTTGATCTTGCTGGTGTTAAGCTGGTGATGGTTAAGATGACACCACTCCACAAAATTGGTAATCAAGCTCCTATATTCCTCCTCCCTCCCCTCTTTCGGGGTGCATCCGAAAACTTCTGCAGATGACATGTCTCAGAGTTGTACCTGAAGTCAGAGGTGTAAAAGGTGAACAGGAATGGAGCAAGGACAGTCCCCTGTGGAGCCGCAGTACTGCTAACAATCTGTTCGGACACACAGCTCTGTAGCCGTACATACTGTGGCCTGCAGGTCAGATAGTCTATAATCCAGGACAGCAGGGGAGTGTCCACCTGCTCCGCCCTAAGCTTATCTCTCAGTAAAGGTGGATGGATGGTGTTAAAGGCACTGGAGAAGTCAAAGAACATAACTCTCACAATGCTCCCCGTCTTCTCCAGGTGAGAGTTAGCTCTGTGTAGCAGATAGATGACTGCATCCTCCACTCCCAGGTGTGACCGGTAGGCGGACTGCAGGGGGTCCAGATCTGTACTCACCAGGGTTCTGAGGTGGTCCAGTACAAGCCTTTCCAGAGTTTTCATTAGGTGTGATGTAAGTGCCACTGGTCTGTAGTCAGTCAAGACTTTAGGGTGCCCCTTTTTGGGTACTGGCACCAGGCAAGACGTCTTCCAGAGCATCGGAACCTTTTCTAATCTCAGGCTGAGGTTGAAGATGTACTGTAGCACTGAACCCAGTTGGTCTGCACAGATCTTTAGCACCCTGGAGCTGACACCATCAGGACCCGCTGCCTTCCCTGCATGGAGTCTCCTCAACTCCCTTCTAACCTGGTCAGCTGTGATGGATAGGCCGAGGAGGGCAGGGGAAGATGGAGTAGGAGTAGGAGGGATCACATGATGGGGTGACTGAGGACATGAAGAGGGTGTCTGGGGTGAAGGCCTGTGAGGTGAATGGACAGTGGAAACTGTATCTAATCTGTTAAAGAAAAGATTCAGCTCATTGGCCCTCTCCAGGCCTCCCTCACTCTGTTGGCCGCCGGACAATTTGTATCAGGAGATCTTCCTCATGCCATTCCACACTTCTCTCACATTGCTCTCCCTCAGCCTGTC
This sequence comes from Lepisosteus platostomus, assembly GCF_059453375.1. Lineage (NCBI taxonomy): Eukaryota > Metazoa > Chordata > Actinopteri > Semionotiformes > Lepisosteidae > Lepisosteus > Lepisosteus platostomus. The sequence goes on from NC_142620.1 coordinate 25,673,112, forward strand.
CTCCATTTTCCTCCCATAAGCCACCATGCTCTCCCTAACTCTCACCTTAGGCTCTTTTTGTGCTCGCTTCAGCTCCTCCTTGTCACCTGCCTGGAAAGCCCTCTTTTTCCTATTTAGGATGGCCTTCAGATCAGTGGTGACCCAGGGTTTATTATTGGAGAAGCAGAGCACTTTCCTGGTGGGCACTGCACTGTCAACACAGAAGTTAATGTAGTCAGTGATGCAGTGGGTAAGACCATCAATGTAATCTCCATAAGGCTCACAGAGTATCTCCCAGTCCGTTGTTTCAAAACAGTCCATCAGTGCATCATTGGCCTCAGCTGACCATCTCCTCACTGTCCTGGTGGTTACTGGTTGCTGTAGTACAAGAGGCTTGTACAGAGATAGGAGGTGAACAAGGTTGTGGTCAGATCTGCCAAGGGGGGGGAGTGATGTGGAGCTGTAGGCATTCTTGACATTAGCATACAGCAAGTCCAAAGTCTTGTTATCTCTAGTAGGGCATTTAACAAACTGACTAAAAGTAGGCAGGGTAGAGGAGAGCGAAACATGATTAAAATCGCCAGTTATCAAGAACATGGCTTGTGGGTGACGAGTCTGTAGTCCGGCTGTAACAGTGTGTATGACGTCACACGCTGAGGCTGCGTCGGCAGAGGGCGGGACATATACCAGCACAACAATAACCTGCGAGAACTCCCTAGGTAGGTAATATGGCCGCAGGCTAACTGCTAGTAGCTCAGTGTCCGGGGTGCAGAGCTGTTCTTTTACAGTTATATGATTACAGTTACACCATCTGTTACTCACAAACACTGCTAGCCCTCCTCCTCTCTTTTTACCGCTCTCCTTGATTTTCCGATCCACACGCACTATCTGAAAACCCTCTATTGTAGCGTTAGTGTCGGGAACCATTTAGTCTATATTATCTATAGGATATTAGTCTTCTGTGTACTGTATTCCAAATCTCTTTACCATAATTTCATACGAATGGGTTGTAACTTCTGGCAATCTCTGTGCACTCTGTATTCAGCTCTACCAGTTGATATCCAATTTATTTACTTAACTGTATTGGACTTGTCTGCAATGTGACTTTCTTCCATGAGTTGTTAATTTCATTTGCCTGAAATGGTTCATGCTCTGGGAATTGTATTAGTATTGCATTAAAAGCACTCCATATGTTAACAAATTATGAGAAAGGGAAAACATTAGTGTGTCTTTGATTCTCTATAGGACTGTCCTTACATAATCTGTATCTGTAATCTGTATGTCTTTTTGTCCTCCAGGTATCCCTGTACTACTGCAGTTAAACTAATTTAAGTAATAATTAAGAAATTAGCACAAAATCTGTGACTAATTGTAAAAGAATAAGTAATTAAGATGGGTATTTGTGGCCATCAATAATTTTATAAATTTAAAGAAAAGTTTATAGATCTAAAAATGACTATATAGGAAACATTCAATTGAGTGAACATATGCAGGAACACCCCTCTGATTGTATTGTACATAGATAGGTATAAATTACAATAGCTTCCAAATCTGTAAGTACCCTTGAATAACTGTAGTTTAATATTTTAGCAGGAAATACAGGTACACGTCAAGATTGTCCAACATTTCTAAAATAAAATGTATGATACAAATGTATGAAAATGAGTCATAGATATAAATTATGGCATGACTATAAAACATATAACATCCTAAGTAGAATAATGTTCAAATATCTTCAGACACTTTAAATACATGCTGAAAAACAAATCTCAAGTTTTTTTAGTCATTTGTTAGTTTTACAAAGCCCTAGAAGGTTTATAGTAGCATCTAGAAGTCATGTTGATTGGCAATAGGTATTAAAGAAAGTCTGACCCAGAAACAAAACACTAGCACCATGACATCTTGGGGAATGTCAGAGACCTGTCCACAGCTCTGAGGTGAGAGACTGAATAACTGTAGTGCCGACTATGAAAATACATAAGATATTTAAGTTTTTACTGTAGTGTTCATTCTCAATAAGTAATACACTAGTTACAACCCAACCTGGAAGAAAGATTTATTCAGAAGCATGGCCAAAAATATTTTTTGAGAGAATAACTTGCACTCAGTGGTAAAAACTGGAATAATCTAAAAAATCTTGAGTCAACACTTGAATTCCAGTGCTACAAAAAAGAAAAAATATGAATCTTACAAACATTAACCAACTCTCAAATCAAAAAGGACCGCATATTGTGGTTGAATGAAAGATTTGTTTTTAGTCTCACCAGGATTATTTTACCATAGAAAGGTAAAGCTCATGTTCAAAAAGAAAGGCATCTCTTCTGTGGAAAAGATTGTTTTGCTTTGTTTTACAGTTGATTTCCATCCTCTAGTCCTGGTTAGAACAGAGAAGTCAATTTTAAATAATGTTTATCACAATATTTTATTTTGGTACCTTCTGTCATGAAGCTGAAGCTTGGTCAGAATTCAGCTTTGCAATACAATGAATATAGAAACCATGTGTCCAACCCAAAGACCAAAAGGTAAAGAGTATAATTCCCATTATTTATGTGATTTTGTGGCCTTGTGGCCGTGTGGCCATGGCTTGTCATGTGTAAGATGTAAACGTAAGGGAATAATTTTGCACAAAGTGTGGTGAAATGCGTGAGATGTGAATATTGTCTCTATGGCTTTGCATAATCAAGCAGTGATTAATACAATTTTAACTTTATCCGCTGGTATGGTATAGCATTGGCCCCACCTCCACCTCTGAACCAGTCCACTTGTGTACCACAGGGGTAACATCATAAATGGTACCTCTCTCTTCTCAGGCTTTTGTTTGTATTTAATGGGTCTGCATGGAGCTAGTGATGGTTTAGGTTTTTAAGTACTGTTTGTTGTGTGAGTCTGAAAATGCATACAGTTAAAATATTCTGGACATTATTACCATTGTGGGTTGTACAGTACAGGCAGACCTTTGAAATCCCTTTTTCGTTAAGGGCAGAGTACATCATAAGGTGTCTGTATTTTTCTTTCTTTTATAGCCTCGAGCGTGCTCCTTTGTCCATTTCTCAGTGAACTCCAAAGATTCAAAGAGTATTACTTCATAAATATGGGGTTTGATAGGTCCTCTTCCTTTTTAAGGAGAAACCTATTTTAGTAAGAGTAAGGTGTGCCCTAGTGTTGTATTCTGACTGCTCAGTGGTCTAGGTTTCTGTGTAGTTGACAAATTGTTGATCTCACAGGTTATACTAATCTAGAAGGATTAGTAAACACTATAGAAGATGCAAAAGAAATTCAAAAAGATCCAAAAGAAATTCATGACTGGCCAATTCATGACTGGCACCTGGAAGATGGTATTTAATGTAGACAAGTGCAGGTAGAAAAAATAAAAACTGTTTATCTAGACACCTGATATTAATCTTATAGTCACAGTGGAATAGTACAGATATAGTTAGTAAGACCATGTTAGGATATATAGGTAAAGGATGTTCTGTTAAAATTAAATAATGTGCAGTTAGAATATGATGTCCTTTTTAAATCATCACAATACAAAAAAAGTATTGTTGGCCTGAAATCAGTCCAAGAACTGACACCAGGTAAGAACTGGGTTCAAAAGAAAGTCTTCCACTGACAGGCTAAAAGAACAGAGAATTAATTCAAGTATTCAAAATTCTCAAGGTGAAACATGAGCCAGAAGGCATAAATGAAAACTATGGGGAAGTGTATTTAAAATCAAGATCAAGAGGCACCTCTTTAAGCAGCTGACTGACATACAGAATTGTATAGATTGTAGGAGTCTGAAATAAGTTATCAGCTATATTGTTGGAGCTGATACCCTGGCTCATTTTAATAATCAGCTGGATCTTCAAATCAGTAGAGCAACATTTAACATAATAAAAACAGAAAATAATACTGCTATTGATAACATTGAGATGGACTCCTCAGGGAAAAAAAGAAAAGTAAATGGCTGCACAGATACAGCCAATCAGAATGTGCATCAAAACATTTGTCTGTGGAAAGCTTTGTGCGCTGTACTGTGGTATGATTCAGCATACCAAATTTAGCTTTTCACTGCCCAAAGAAGATAGATAGGTGGCAATTGTGATGTGCTGGATGTAAGTGAAATCTGTTGTAGTACCTCTTTAAATCTGCTTAAAAAGGAATCATGTAACTACAAGGAACATTTTTGGTAGCTTAAAATAAAAAGAATGGAAGTATAATAACGTTCAGAATGTCTTTAACTATATTAATTTATTAACATATATAAAGACCTGCCGTGATCCTTTCAATGCCACTGACCAGTGACAAACCCCCTCCCCCTCTTTGGGGCAGGATTAGTCATCTTTCCTGGGAAAATTGTACAGGCACAATGCCAACCGCCAACCATTGTTCCCTTTAGAATTTTGTGGCCATCGAAGCAGCCCTCCATACAACACTTCTCTGAGGGAAGACACACCACCATGAAGTAGATATCCTTCAACATGTGCTGCAGGGAATTGCAGTTTAGGAGTATGAAGATCTAGTTGTGGAAACAGTGGTGGTGCTTGGGCAGAGGTACTGTAGTTGGGATTGGATGTGCAGATAAGATGTGTGGCTTTACACCAGAAGATTAGAAGAGCACTCTCTAGAAGAGAAACACCTACTGTAGATAGCAGTCGAAATGGAGTGTCCGTGGTGATAGCTCCATTGTTCTGGCTGCTGTTTCTGGCCAGGGTCTCCATCTAAACGAGGTAAATTGAGGGGTGTCCCCCACTACAAACACAGACTCATGGCAAGTCACAGGGAACTCGAAGATGACAAAATCTGTACAGAAAACTGTGATGCAGAACCTCAACAGTCTAGCAACAGCTACAGCCTAGCGACTGTTCCTAGCAACAGCCATGCTGGGAGGAACCTTAGAGGGAACAAGAAAGGTCTGGTAGATGGCAAAGTCAAAATGCTTATCTGCAGTGCATTCCTTCAGGGTCATAATAGCAGGAGGACAAATGAGAATCCACACAACAGTCCTTGCCACAGGTGGGGAGAAAGGTTCTCTGAACCTGCCGGCCTTTGAAAAACCTGTAGTCCTCTTTTGGCTTGATGTGGCGGTAAGGAAATGTCACTTGATTTTTATGCTTTGTCCACCTGAGGTGACACTTGCCACCTTCACAGTGTAGAGCTTTCTCACAGGTCAGACAAGACAGGCAGTGTAAGAGATGTCTAAGTGTTCAGCTGCCTACATTTTTCCACCACATAACCACATAAACACAGGACTGGACAATTTCCACCACTTAATCTAAACTTTCTGAGGATCCCTGAACCTTGATCTCCTCCAGGCTGCCAGCAGGCAGCATTATAGTCATGCACACATCACTGCATGACAGGCCCTTAAATTGATGAGAAGTAAAAATTTTCTCTTGACGACGAGTTCGTCAATCACCAACTATAACCAAGACCAAAAGCACTTATGCACTTCTGTTTTAGTGTTTCAATGGAGGGTCGGTTTCTTGAGTTACCTGAGATACTGTCTAGTGCTGGGATAGTAACTTTGCTCATATTAAATGGATGCATCTGTGTGACAGTCATTTTGTCTGCGTTACTTATTGGAAAATGTGAGAACTATAGGATTTGGGCCTTTCTTAAAAATACCATTAAATCATACTTATTACTATCATGGAGATGCATGATTAAATAAGCATCAGTAGCCGTATATACTGTACCTCATTGTTCATCAGTGATCTAATGCACATAATCTGTACTAACATATTAACATACTATAATTAAAGTAAAACAGTGGGATAATTGTATTGCATCTTAGGGCAGGAGCATAGAAATAAGGGTTCAAGACAGTATAAATCCAGTGCATTCTGTGATAAACATCAGACTTGCAACTTTCATCAGAGTCTGTGCCACAACAGGAAAGAAGGACATTTGGAGCAAGTTGCATAATCATAAAATGGGTTTATAACAAGAGTTTATAAAAAACGGTAAATGAACAGAATACAAAACAGAGTAAACTCTGTGAATGGTTTATGACTTCACAAGAAACTCATTTAACTCTCCTTTGATTGAGAATAATAATTGTTTGTACTTCCAGGGTTTGCAGTCTATAATAGTAGCATAAATAAAGAATACAGTCTTTATAGTGCCTTATTTGTTTTCATTTCCAAATTTTTCCTTGCAACACAATCCATCAAATATCAGTAATCCCAGCAAAAATATAAAAGAAAATCCTGATCAGAGATTATATTGCAATCCATGGTGCTATAATAAAAGACAAAAAGAATCTGTGGCCAAAAACATTTTTAATGTTTGTATTTTAAAATTGTATTTTGTTCGGGGTGATTTGTCACTGTTTTCACAAACTTCAATTTATTAAACGTCTATTTTTGAGACAGAGTGTTCCAGACCTTTGTTTAATTTCTGAAATTTCTTTGAACCTTGAATACCTGCGCTCGTTATTGCAGTAAAAAACCTAATTCTTTTTATAATCCGCTAAATGGTGAATATAATATGGAATCGCATATCTAAAGAAATTAATAACGATATTAATTTAAGGATCTAAATATATGTGTTTATATAGCTGGTAGTATTACTGTAATCCACTTTCTTTGTAAACATGTTTTATGTTTAATTTTTAATTTTAATCAATAATTAATATTAGATTTAACACTGTGATAAATTGGTGCACTTCCACATTAATTAAAAACATTAATCATCCACTGCGATTCAGACACAAGATGGTTAAAAATGGGAACAGGCTAGAAGGAAAGGGGAGGGCTAAAACTGTTACCTGTCCTGGATAAAGTGGTTAGAAAATAGGTGGATTTACACTTGTAAAAAACGTTACAATTTTAGTGCAATATGGAAAATATTATTAATAATAAATGACCTTGGACGGTCTGTAAACTGAAGATTTATAGAGGAGACACGTTGTGTCTTTTATATCCAGCTTGGAATTGACTTTTACATACTAGTATATTCCATTGCAGCCACTTTATGTAACACAGCTCCGTACTTCTCACAAAGGCTAGGAGTGTTAACACCCCGCTGTGTAATGTTATGTAGAATACACATTTCTGCTCGGGGGATGGGAGGGAATTTTCAGTAGCATGCTCTGTTGTCATTGTTGCTGTTTAACATAAGGCAATCAGCAATCAAATGACCTGTTTTTTCTTTCTTGTTTCTCCATACTGTAGTTTTAAAACTTGAACAAAAACGTGCCACAAGCAAGCAGTGCGATGTTGTATAGTTTTAAACCCACTACAGTATAGCTTGTGGAAAATACGTTTATTTATATTGCACCAAAGCTTAACTCATTTAGAGCGCCCAACATTAAAAACTCCGGATTAAAAGGAACTTATTTCCAGGGAGTAAGGCACCAATAAATGTAGGGGTTTTGTGCATTTGCTGGGACAATTATTAATTGTAGCAGTAAGTCACAAAATGATTCTTTGATGGCTATTAGAAAACCGACCTTGCAGGATAACTCAGCGACGCACACACATGGATACTAATACCCAACAATACATTTATTAATACATAAAATGTGCATATAAACATAACAGATCTTATAGTGAGGGTTAGCAGAATACAAAAGGAATATATTCAATCACGAAGAGTTACAAACCAAGAAGGACATACATTCAGTATACCATTCATTTAGACCATTTCGTAAATGAACTTGGATTACAACTTCTACACTAGATACTCAAAAGCAAGTACATCAGTCATAGGAATTAAATTGATATCAACTGGCGTTGAGGTAACAATTGAATTCTTGAGCTGTAATGCTGAAGGTTGAATACTCATCCGATCTGTGGGGACTCAGATCTCCCGCGGACACAAAGGAACAGTGGGAGGCTGTTGCTGTGTCCAATTGGCGTTCTCTAGCCCAGTGCCAGGCAGTGCTGGTTCAACGTGAGAGAAGGAGAGAGATTTCGGCTGCAGCGCACTGACAGTGACTCTCTGAAGACTGGCTAGTTAGTTCTGGCTTTACTAGCGAGAGTTTGCGCACATGAGATAAGTGCCAGTGGGTCCAAGTAGGTCACATTCTTTAGACGGGAAGAAGACCGGTTCGTTAATGATGTAGCACTAGTCCTGAATCCTGAGATTCAGCTGTCCACAGTTCCTACCGTAGTATACTCTTTGATCAGGTGAGCATTCGCGGTGGGTTCACGAGGCTTGCTGCTGGGCTAACCCACGCGCAGCGACCTCCGTTCATGACTCTTAGAACAAAGGAAAGTCCTGGCACTTACGTGATTGTCCGAGATGAGTCTGAAAATGTCCTGGAGGAGCCCTGGAGGAGCCTTGTGTTGCCTGTTTTACCTGGAGGAACTACGGTCATTCATTGGTTTAAAGTTCCGCGGTCATTCAAGACCCACGTGGAGTTAACCTGCCCTATCAGTTCCTGATTGGCTGAGGATGAGTAACAATGCACTCTGACCTTAGGGTTGTAAACCTTGGGATGAGACTTTCCCTTGGAATCTCCCACACAGTAAGGCGCCAGAGATTACCATTTATTAGGGTTGCTGGTGAATCTCAGCATTTGGAGTTGTTCCTTATCAGGACACTCTATCAGCTAGAAAATTACCTTAAATGTGAACCAAATGGAATGGCCTCTCTGTATCCAGCACCACTGAGATGAAGGAGAGAAGGACTGGCAAGGGAGCAGCAAACTTAATTCCCGTATTTTTAATAAGCCTTGCCGCTACACCCTGTTACAAATGGGAACAGCGCATCGGTCCTTGACTATGGTTAAACAGTACGTACAATGTCTGGTGGAGTTCCAGTGGTCGCTTTTCTGTGATCTGTACAGAACCCTGATATCTCATCAATGTTTGGTACCAATAAGTGGGGGCTTCACAGACTTCCTTCTTTGAACTCAACTGCTCTTCAGTAAATAATGTACAGTTTATCACCTTCTGCAATGCTTTTAATTTAGCAGGGTTTGCGCAAAAAGCACATTGTTTAATGGGGATGACATTACCCACCTCCATATCACTGTACCAAACAGGTTTCAGTCTGTTAATAAAACAGAGTGCCTTCCAATACATATAACTACTGCATGATTTCTTTATCCGTTTCAGCTAAATGAGGGAAATTAAATCAGTCAGAATCTCTGAGTGCCAGTTGTAAAAATAACCCTTCTTCCCTCCTTTGTTTAAAGAATGTTGCACAGTAATCCTTAATCACAATACCATCACTTAATTTGTCCAGATACACAAATTCACGTCAGAGCCAACAACAAACTATAATAGTGGAGTATTTTTATGCATTCAGCTATATGAGAAACAAACCGAAAGTAATGCTCCGATCATGCTTTGAACCACCTGGGTGCAGCTCGCTACATTACAGTGCTCATTACCACTTCAAGGACAATAGAAGTTTTTTTTTAAAGAAACAAATGTTAAAATGTTTCCAAAACGTCCACTTTACTTTAGCTTCTTAGTTACACGATTCCATATTAATATAACTGTCAAGTGACATTAAATCACTAGATCATTTATCTTTTTACAATAACAGCAAGTGGTGTTCTAACTACGTATTCTTAGAAAAGGATAAAACGTTATATGAATTACAGAATATAAGCTTAATAATGTTAGAACAAGCACATTAAAACCAGAACCCAAGTAAGTTACCAAGTTAAAGACTTTGATGCATAAAATATTTATGCATAATTAAAATATTTATAATGAAGGTTGAAGGTTGTGTACTTTTGTCCAACTGAGCAATCTTACTTTTATAAAATATACTGACTGTTTAATGTTTAACGATTAACATACTGTAATAGAGTTTAAAAGTATTAAAAGTCTAAGTAGTATACAACTTAAATTCTTAATTGGAAAAAGATTGTCCCTCAGCAGTGACCGGGATCCGAAACCAAATGCTGTACATGAGACGTTAAGCTTTATTAGCTCCACCTGGCAGTTTTATAAGGTGCTTCCGGATACTATTATCATATTTTAACTAACATGTGGTATGATGCTGTATATTGCGCCACGCCCACAACATTTTAATGCAGTGTACCTCACGGTTTTGAATGGCTGGATCTGTGTGTCCTATTGTTTTCCTACTTATTATTATGTTTCATTTACCATGTACAGTATCTGCCCAATTCCAATTTAAATGTTTGTAAATCAGGTCTGTTTAGACCTAATAACACCCTGGTTGTCAAGTACTCTCCTTTGCTTATGTCAACAAATTTTTGGGGGACTGATTGTGTTGCTTTATTTTTGGTGCAAATAAGGAAGAACACCAGTCCAAGCATCGAAACATAGATCACTGTTAGTGTTAAAAAATTAATTTTATTAATTATTTTGATTAGTAATTCTTGAGATGTGTATGTCCAAAGAGTTGACACATTGCCTTCCTGCCACATTTGTTGTGACAGGACAGGCAATCTTCTGGTCTCCATTTGGGGAGCCACAGCTGCAGGGAATTGATGGTTTGATGAGCTTCAACTGTGAGCTACAACCATGGGCTGTGCGATTAATGTGTTATGACCTATCTCTTTTGAGAGACTCCAGGGGCTGTCTCAGCTTCAGAGAAAGAAGGAAAATGGCTTCTCTGAAGTAACAATACATGTTGCTGGAAATCACTGCTAAACCCACTGTGTGCGAGTTTGTTTGATGCAACCTGGCTTGGTGAGAAGCAACTGCAGCAACAGTGATGTTTGAGTGTTTGTGTTCATCAGTGACACAGTGTGGGAGGGTACACAAGGACTGAAAGTCACAAGGCTGCTGAGGTATAGATAAGATCACTTTATTGGCCACATACAATTTCTTGTACTAGGAATTTGTCTTTTCGCATACCCCATACCCATGAGACACACAGAGAGGGAGAGAGCCTGGGGTCAGAGCGCAGGGTCAGCCATTTATACGGTGCCCATAGAGCAGCTGGGGTTAAGGGCCTTGCACAGGGGTGCAATGGAGTAGGATTCCTCTGCCGGCTGTGGGATACAAACCAGCAACCTTCCAGCCACAGGTGCAGATCCTTAGTCACAGAGCCACCGCATCACCCTGGTGGAAGAAAATAAGAAAAGATCATGGTGTGTGCTGTGCAAGTGTGACTAAGAGTGTTTGTGTGAGGATGCAGGATGTGGAGGGTGTATCCCATCTTGCCCCGTTGCTTGCCAGAATAGGCTCCAGCTAACCTGCAACTCTGAAATGGACAAATCGGTTAGAAAATGTAGTACCAGTTTTAAAAAGGTTGAATTAATAACATTTTTGGCCACATTTAAAGTAACAGTATTATACTGTGCAGTGTCTTGCAATTGTATTCACCCTCTTACAATGATGTCCCATGTTGTTGAATTAAAAATGATCTTTGCTTTTCAAAGCTTATTTTTTAATCAAAACTTGAATGCTGAAACTAAATCCTTTTTTGTAAGAAAGAAGTTAAATGGCAATAGAAAACTGTGAAGAGAAATCTATTAAACCAAAATATCCAATTAAAACTAAAACATGTTAGTTAGAATTCATTTAATTAAATTAGTTGAATTGCCTCTCTATACAGTAATAGTGGTTCACACACTACCTGACTGATGTCATATTACAAGCAAGAATTCCACACATTGGTAATAAGATTGTAGAAAGGCACAGATCAGATGAAGACTACAAAAAAATAGACACTGAATATCCTTGTGTGCATGGTGAAGTTGATTAATAAGAAGTCGAATGAGACAAAATTGGAACTCTCTGGTCTATATGTTAAGAATTATATCTGGTGCAAACCCAATTAAGCTCATCAACCAGTCAACACCGTTGCTAGTGTCCATCATCATGGTAGAAGGAGTATCATATTATGGGGCTGCTTCTCACTACAAGGATTAGGAAGCTTCTCAAGACTGAGAGTCAAATAGATGGAGCAAAATATGGGGAAATCTCACAGAAAAACCTTCAGTCTGGACTGACATTTTCACCTTTCAGCAGCGCAAAAAAAAAGGCCAAAGCTATGCTGGAGTGGCTTAACAAGAAGAAAGTGAATGTTCTTCACTGACTTGAATCCAACAGAAAATCTGTGAAAAGAGTTAATAAATCAGGTCATCAGAGATCATCAACAAACTTGACAGCTTGAATAAGTTTGCTACAAAGAATGGAAGAAAATTGTTATATCCTGGTATGCAAAGTTGGTAGATATTTATTTACAGTTTGTGCTGACAATAACTTCTTTTTCGCATAAAAAGTGTTGGGGTATTCTAGTTTTGATTAAACATACTGACTTCTGTAATTATTACATTGAGATACATTACATTATTAAATTGAGAGTACATTATTTGTTATAAAACAAAATGTGACATTATTGGAAGAGGGGGTTTACTTTTTCAAGGCACTATGTACTGTAGATGTTACTGCAAATAATATTTCTAAATATTTAAGAGGGTTTAATTTTGTGGTTTAGGAAATTATTTCTTAAATGGAGTATTTTTCCTAAATGATTTAATTCATTTTACCATCCAAACTTGTGATGAGAAAAGGAGCAGTGAAGAATTGAAAACAAAATCTTACTGCTTTTTTAGTTAACAGCACAACAACTTTGTCAAATTATGGTATGTGAATTTATGAACTAAAGGACTAGACTTTATCTTGATTTTATTATATTAATAGGATTTCTGTTGTGATACAGATACAGTTGTGTATTTCTTAGATGCAAACGTGTACAAGTAAGAAGTATGTGTGTTTCAAAATATAAGGTATTAAGACCTCCCATGGTTATGTATTATTCATGCATAACTGCTCTATAATCAAAAATATGTCATTGGCACATATTGTTTTAACAAAAAAAAAGTCTCCAAAACTGTTCAAGTACATGTCCCATATGTCAAGCTACTGTACTAAGACATCTTTTTTGCCAATGGACATGTTTGTGCATGGTATCAAGGAGAATATTGAGTTTGATTACAATCACAGCAGGTTTCATGGATTTATCTTTCATAATCATACCCATTCCCATCTGTGGAGGAGTTGTTTGGTCACCCAGGTCACCCAGGTCAATGATCATCTTAAATGTCCATCCTTTTGCTATCCAAAACACTACAGCATACACCCTCAGTTTAATAAAATGACATAGAGTCCATATTCTCCTGTTAACTGGCAAGGAATTTAAGCTGAGATCATGTCCTTTGAGTACTTCAATATTTGACCATGTTCGCACAAAGTCAGACATTTGTAAAATGATATTTGGTGGCTCTCTTCAGAGGATGCATAATGAAGCAGACAAGGTTAAAGCACTGCACCTGTTAAAATTATATCAATGTGAATCATTTTCACCTTTATCTTGCTTCCTTACTTATTGCAGTTACTGTGTATATTTTTATATTCTTTTACTTTCTTCTTAAAAAAAAATGTAAAAATAAGAGACCAAAATGAAATTATTTTGTGTTTGAAAGAAATTTTGGTCTGAAATTTTCTTAAATTATATCATATTGTTAAGTGCCATAGTATGACAACAATAATTAAAAATAAGCAATTTAAGTGCAGTATGAAGACAAAATAAATTCAGATAAGAACATAAGAACACTAAAATTCACAGTAAAAATCATTTTAATTGTGATTTCAATTTGACCGTGGGTTCACATGAACTCCTTATCCCAGAGCTCTACACTCTGAAGCGGGGGTAAAGCACTATAGAGCTTTGGTATTGCATACTGAAAGTCACATACAGTACTGTCTGCCCTTTCTCAATTGATGTGACTTAGGAATACAGTGAAGATTTTTTGTCAATGGATGTGAGGCTTCAATTAGGAGTGAAGAGCAAAGTAAGTTATTTAGGTAAGGGTCATTTAGTTCCCAGCTTCTTAAGGTATTTAAATGTCATCAAAAGCAGCTTAAAATCATGTATGTATCAGGTACCCAATGTAAAGATAGTAGACCAGTTTTGGGAATTTTGTAGCTTGTTAAAAACATCTGATGTTGTACCATTAGACAGCATGTTACAGTGCTCAGGTATTGATTAAATACAATTATTGTTTCCATATCAGACATAGAGAAATAAAATCTCAGGTGATGGAAGAAAGAAGCCTTGGTGATACTCCTCATGCCAACCTTGAAAGACAAAGACAAAGTACAAGAAAGAATAACTTGAAAATAGTACAATCATCAATTTGCAAGCATCCAGCTTTACACAACTGTCACAACCTCTATTTCAGAAAATATCATCCACAGCACATACATGACTTCATATAAAGTGATATAACAGATTTTATTGTTGTATTTAGTTTTGAGAAATCTGCACTATTAATTTCTTAAGGTGATAACATTTTACTAGTTTAATGCCTGTAGAGTTATAACTGATGTCTGGAAATCCCAGCAAAATGTAACATAATTTCTATCCTATTAAATATTTCTTCTGGGACATCCAGAGATAATACAGCCTAAATTAATCTAGATCAACCACCACCCTTGTCAAACAGAATTCTTAAGTTCTAGTCTCTTTGAAGCCGCATTTGGTCTTTTGAGCGTATTTGTAATAAGTGAATGTGAATTAAAGCTTAAAGAGCCCTTAAATTCTCCGTCTTTATTAATACTGTTGGTTTACACGCTTTATACTGTATGTTATGAAGAGTATTGCCTGTCAATTATTTTAAGAGTCCTATAGGTAAATCAGTGGGCATACAGTGGCTTGCAAAACTATTCAGGTCATTCCTATAGATTCCCATTTCATGAAATTATAGCGGATGTATATACATTTTTTTTAAATTTGTTTTATTCATCACCTGAATGCTCAAACTGAACACTGCTGAGAGAGAAAAAAAAGAGTTATTGAAAGTTAGTCAGCAAAGATAAATTGAAAAAATGAAATATGTTGATAACAGATGTTTTCAGACCTTTGAACTCAATATTTAGTGGAAGCACCTTTGCAAACCAGCATGGTACAGTATATTCTCTGCTTGGCTGTTTTGAATTGGGTTTTCCATTTTGCCATTTACATAGTCCAGCTTTGTAGAGGCATCAGGATATTGATGACCCGTAAAGATTTTCCCTGAACTCTTTAAAAAATGCTGTTGGCCTCACAGGCATCCCTAACCAGTTCACTACATGCTTGCCTCCTCAATTTGGTGGGACAACCTGATCTAGGCAATGTCTCGGTGCCTTTTACTTCTTAATGATTAACTTCACCATGTTCAAACATGTCTGTCTGTTCCTTTCAATCAGGGAGCCAATCCTCCATTCAAGCCAAGCCTCCATTTAATCACTGCATTTAAGTCCTAAAATACCACTGGATCAATGCTCTGACATTGAGGTACCTGATGTAGTGTGGTTTCACGCCCACTTTTGGAATCCTGTCTTAGCAGTGATAGACTGCATTATGTCCTGCATTTGAATATGGAGGACCAGAAGGGCTCTAGCCAGACACTTCCTACTGTATATCAGATTTTCTGATTAAAAGGGAACAGGAGGAACAGACAGGCGGTCCAACCTGATACTCACGGGTTCGGATGGAATGCACACTCACAAGAATGCTACGGTTCATGCTGCAGGCAGAGAAAGTGTCATGCAGGCTGATTAAAAGATGTTTTCTTTTAATAAGGGACAGCTCCCAAATGGGGATGCACTTAGCTAAGCCTGGCTATCATGATCAATGGTCATCCATTGGCGTCTATCTGTCTAGGGAGTGCCAGGTGGACATCTGGACTGCATTCCTGAGTGTCAGGAGTAAGTGACTCATATCTCACCTTGATCAACCAATCAGGGACTGGTAGGGCCGAGTAACCCACGTGGGTT
This sequence comes from Lepisosteus platostomus, assembly GCF_059453375.1. Classification (NCBI taxonomy): domain Eukaryota; kingdom Metazoa; phylum Chordata; class Actinopteri; order Semionotiformes; family Lepisosteidae; genus Lepisosteus; species Lepisosteus platostomus. The sequence goes on from NC_142620.1 coordinate 25,688,777, forward strand.
TCTGATGCCCAGAAACTTTCAGCCAATTAACGACCTGAAGTTCCTCCAGGTAAAAATAGGCAACACAGAGCTCCCAGAGAGCTATTCTAAGAATTCCAGGGGGAGAACAATTCCAGGTCAGGATGGCCCGCAGGCCAGAACAGTTGGGAAGCGCAGGACATCCTCGCAGCGTGCCTCCTGACCATCCTGAGACTCAGCCCGGACAACCACGGAACGGCCAGTGTGTCCGAGTGCCAGAACTTTGCTTTGTTCTAAGAGTCGAGAGTGGAGGTTGCCAGAGAGTAACCAAAAGATCCACCTGAGGTTAGCATCAGCAGCAAGCCTCGTGAACAGGTCGGAACTGTGGACAGCTGAATCAGTATTCAGAACTCGTGCATCATCAGGAACGAACCGATCTTCTTCCTGACCTGCTGGGACCCACAGTCATCTTTTCTCCTGTGCACAAACTTCGCTAGTTAAAGCCAAAACTAACTAGCCCATCTTCAGAGAGCATCAGCAGCGCACCGTCGCAAGCTGAACAGCACAGCCTGGCACCGAGCCAGAGAGCGCAGATTGGACAGCAACAAGCCTGCAACTGTTTCTTTGTGCCCGCAGGAGATCTCAATCCCCAAAGATTGGATGAGTATTCAACTTCACTGCATTATAGCTCGAGAATTCAATTGTTATCCCAACCAGTTGATATCAATTTAATTCCTAAGAGTTATGTACTTGTTTCGAGTATCTAGTGTAGAAGTTATAACCAAGTTCATTTACGAAACGGTCTAAATGAATGATATACTGAGCGTATGTCCTCTTGATATGTGTAACTCTTTGTGACTACATGAATATATATCTTTTGTATTCTGATAACCCTCTCGATAAGATTTGTTAGGTTTACATGCACGTTCTATGTATTAATAAATGTATCCTCGTGTATTAGTACCTGTGTGTGTGCGTTGTTTGAGTTATACTGCATGGTTGGATTCTAAGGCCATTAAAATAATCATTTTGTGACTTACTGCTACAATTAATAATTGTCCCAGTAAATGCCCAAACCCCTACAGAACCGGTGCCTCGTGAGAGCACACTACAGGTGTAAAGACTTCCTAATTTAGTTTTTTTGTTCTTTCTTCCTACTTTTAACCATCAATTTCTTCTTGTTCCTTTAAAGTTTGCATGGTGACAGAGCTATCCACTCATCACGTGATATTGGTTGTATCAGCGATCATCTGTGTCGACAATTCAACAGTTCCATTTACAAATCCAGGCAGTGTTAAATGGAACATCAGTGTAATATCCAATGCTTAAACTACATTATTTACAAAATATTTTGTCTACTGGTCCAGCATTAAATTTCACATTTCCAAGCCTTGCAGCCTTGAATAATGAAGAGTAAATTATACTACAGCATATATCAGCTATACTTTTAAATTTATGTTTAAGCTGTTTGCCGCATTTTTGGGAGCCACCTGCCAGCTGTCAGAAGAATTTATTCAGTCTTCTAAGTTATTTCCCAGACTTGCAACCTAACCCTTAAGCCCTTCCCCACTCCTTTGTAATCATTCATGATGTCCTGTGTCCTTTTGTAACCTTCATACTTGGGCACTCACTGACCTGCAAGTGCACAGTAAAGATATTACTCAGAAATACTGTACACTTGCATGCCTCCAGCCTAGGCCATCCTGATTCAAAGAAAACAGGAAGTACTGTATCTTGTAATGAAGTATAAGTAATTTGGGCTTGTGTATGCTAATTTATATTTAAATATACCCACATACTGTACCAACATAGAGTACACAGGTTAAGAATTTAATATTGATACTATAATATGATGCTTAATGTGTTATTCCTAGTCTGAATATTTGCATAAAAAGGTCCCAGTCCATTTAAATTAAAGTTTAATTATATTTCAGTAGTACAGTCACTTTTTAAAAGGGATATCATAAGCAGTATTACACTGGTCAAAGGTTATAAAGTTGGGCACAAATCTATAATGCAAATCACAGTGCTTTTAAACACAAGTCAGGCAGTGTCCTTGACAAATCCTAGACTTGACTGGATGCAGAAGCATGAAGATTTAACTGGTTTATATATAGGAGTTGAATGTTCTTATAATTTAGGCACCCACATCTCAAAGTACTCTTCCTTGATTTAAATTGTGACACAAGAATTTGTCGGTAGTGGTGGTTATTTCTTTTTTTCCACCTTAATCTGAGGTGAATTACCTGTTTGCGGTGTAGAGCTCAAAGCAGTATCCTGCGTCATGATTGTCGTACTCTATTATCCATTCCAGGTAAACAAGCCCCATGCTTCTCTTTATTGTTTATGACACTGCAGTCAAAGACTTCTCTCACAGTTTTAAGATTGTGTCAAATTAATATGATGTTTTTCTCCTGGTGTTTTAATTCAAAGAGACAGTGTAAGGGTTATGTAACCTTTAGCATCGTAGGCTAAAATCCACACCAGTAATTGTGCTTGTCTGTGCTGGATGGATATGTCTAATTGATTTTTGCTTGGGGAATTGGAAAGTGGAAAGGAGCACTCTTTTAAATGGAAATGGGAGAATGTCCATCGTATATACTTGTATGTGTATGTATGAAGTTAGGAATTAGGGTTCTGTAGTATAGAGTGCAACTGAAAATGTGTGTGCATGTTTCTAATTGTTGTAATTCTGCCTCATTTACAAGTTCATACGTATTGTGGGCAGACCATTTATAATTATATCAGCGACTGATGGAAGACCAAATGGAATTTTGGAGATGCTGAGTTATTAAAACAGCAAATACCTGTGCTACAAGAGAGACTGATCCTGGCTCTGGAGATTTATGGGTCATTCTTTATTACCTTAAAATGATTATGATTAAAACTCATTATTTTGTAAAAAGTGTTTATTTTAGAGACCCACTGGAAAACATTCATAAACAACCTGCAGATTTTCAGCACCACACTTGTCAAATCTTTCAGCTTTGATGTGAAAGTAGCATTTTTACAAATGTTTTTGAAATGCTAATTCAATTTAATTGATAATTAGATACCCCCCAATTCTTGTCTGTATAAATGTAAATGTGCATTTTCCTTTAATAATTTTATCATAACTTCATGAAAAATAGTTTACGGTGAAAAAACATAATGATTTAGCCTTCACATTCTCACTTTAGCAGTGTGTACTAATTTCCAACATATGATGGACTGAATGCCTTCAGTGAGGTCGATTACTTAGACTCTTTTCCAGTGAGAAAATGGAGAGGCTTCCACCATTATATGGAGAACTTCACAATTTTTAAATTACCTTAAATACACATGCTGATTACCTGGCTCAGCTCAAAATAGTTAGAGGCACTGAGTTCTGGATTTGTTCAGCAGCTCCCAACTGCTTGTACTATTGGCTGACATCTTACCAACACTGAATTACATTGCAAAAGGAATTTCCTTCTGTGAAGGCTTGGACTGAAGTACTGTGGCAGTGGGCCCTCAGAAAGATTTAGTAATGCAGGGCTGCCACTAAAGGCTGATGCAGGAGCTGTCCTCAAAGACTCAGTGTTTTGAAAATACTACCTGTGGAAGTATAATTGATTAATTGATTGGAATATAGTTTTGTATGCAAGGGTGTACCATAAAGGTAATACTACTGTAGGTTAATAGTTGTGAAGGATACCTGCCCTCTTTATTAGTATATGCAATTATGTTTACAAGTGTATACAGTTGTGTCCTTTGAAAGAACTCCGACCATCCATTTTCACACCGCTTTATCCAATAGAAGGTTGAATGGGGGCCAGAGCCTAACCCGAATAAAGGGAGCAAAGCTGTACACACCCTGGATGGGACACCAGTCCGTCGCAGAGCATACACAGGTGGATGCTGCACATTGGTGGTGGTGGTGGAGGGGAGTCCCCATTACCTGTAAAGCACTTTGAGTAAGTGTCTAGAAAAGTGCTATAAAGTATAAGTGTAAGGAATTATTAATTATTATTATAGATATGCAGACACATACACCAGAGCCAGTTTTCCCAGAAGCCAGTTAACAAGTATTTCTTTGTACTGTGGGAGGAAGCTAGGTCTACCCTTGGTCTAAATTTGACGCCAAGGCCCTAGTACAGTGAGACAACAATGCTAACTACTGCACCACCATTTGTCCCATATGAAAGAAGTATTTTAATTATTTCAGTTGTGTGAAGTCAAAATACCATAGTCTGGGATTTTTGTGTTGTTTTTAGTATAATAAACTGCTAAAGATCTGATGTAGCACGAATAGATATACAGATGCAGCCATTCAAAACGAGCAGGCGATACCGCATTATTTTGCGGTGCGCTTGACGCAGCCTACCGCGAGTTACCATAAATTCTCGCATAGTACCTCATAATACCACGTGGTACCGCAAGTAAAATAATAGTACGCTGGGCAAACGTCCCGAGATCGAATTCTTCCGCGACAGGGGTACCTTTAAAGCGGAGACGACGGCACCGAAAATTTTTGGCGCGCCCTCTCTTTAAAGCCTTGGCCAAATACGAAGACAGTATGTACAGTTATAGTTCAAACGGAATTAAAAACTACACATCCCAGTTACCATGGTGGTGCTTGTGATCATTGCGTTTAACCAACGAAACAGGGCGAAAAATCAGTCACATGACTTTGGGGCAGAGTTTCGAAAGCATAACCTATCAGCAACAAAGCGAAATTTACACGATAGGCTACCTCAAACTGTCAGTTACACGACTGTGTATGTCGCTTAAGCCACTCCTATTTGGCATTTTAGTTATGGAGGCGAGAAGACGCCCCCCCCCCCCCCTCTGGGTGTCTGATTTGCCGCCATGTTTAACCGTCCGTGTCCGAATCGCAGTAGCTACGCGTATGAAATAAAGTTCATCCCAGCTACAAAACATATATATTTTTGTGGTAAGAGGGCGCAAAACATCAGTATTTACTGCTATTAATTACTGTACGATTTATAGTTGAAATCTGAGCCTAGATATAAAGTTAGATATAAAGTTAAAATCTCGACAAAGCAATGTAGGAAATACAGAGAAAAGAAATCCTTTCTGACATCTAAAATCAGTTTCGATCAAGGTCTCTAAAACGAACAAGAAAAAGAGGATTTTCGGAGGGCAATTACGCTGTGTTTATATAGGATAAGTGATCTATGAGCAATCTAATTTCTTGTTCGTTTAAAACAGTGAAATGTCAGCTGCAAAAGATCGCACCAGAAACAGCACTCTCTCTGCCTGTCATAGACGTTCAGGAAAGGCTGAATGAAGTCATGTCAAGAACAATAATTCGGTGATCAATAATAACAGTTGTAGGACAAGAAACAAAAGATAATGAAAACTTCTTTAGGCTAAAACTCAAGTTCATTCTACAAATTAAGGCAAATGAAAATTCAGGATGTTAAAGTGCTAGAGGTGTAAAAAATACAAAAATGCACATGAGTAAAAAGTTTTAGAAATGGAGCAGGTGTTGCTTTGAAATAAGCAAACAGAAAAAAAGCCATGACTAAAGTGCAGAAGAGGGATGCAGGAACACTTGCTTAGATATACAAAACAAATCACAAAAAGGTGTATGTTACAAAAGAACATGCAAACATGTTCATCATGTACATCAATTTCCCTTCACGATCAATAAAGTCTTATCTATAAACATGAAACAGAGTGAGGAATCAGAAAATTAGCATGCATAAAAAACAGCAATTCTGTCAATAAGCCCTAAATGAATTAATAGCAACCATGGTTTCATGGAGGGCTTCTCAGATAGTTGGGCATTCAGGTAGATTGCCAGGTGAAAGGATTTGTAAACATACTTTGTTAAAGCAAGTCAGTTTTTTCTGCAACACATAAAATACATTTTTCCAAGAAAGTTTAGCCTTTGTCACTAATGAAACCACTAAATAAAGACATAAATATAGAAATCTTAAGATTTTGTTATTCAATGTTGGTAGCAGGATGAACTGTGCTAAGTGTATATTTTGTCGCAGCTTTGCTGCAAGATGTTAACAGTGAAAAAAGGTATTTAGAAATGAGTTATTTCAAGAAGAAAATGTTCAGAATAATTGCAAATCTAGCAGGATAGAGAAAGCACAGAAAACAGGCAGTTAGATTGATCAGATTAGTATGAAAAGTTATTTAGCAAAGGGAATGAGAAGAGTGACAAACTAGTATGCTTTAGATCTTTTTATCTGAACCAGGGAAAACTGATCATGTTTCTCTATAACAATAATAAAAAACTTTATTTTATATATCACCTTTAAAAGTGGCATCTCAAAGCAATACAGTAGATATAAAAACAGATATAAGAAAGACAAGCAGTTAGAGGTGCTACCAAAATTAGAAAATGAAGCAGATACAGACACTAAGTCTTCTGAAAAGAAAGGTTCTGAGGTTAGATTTAAATGCACTCAGGGTACGTGACTGATATCACTGGGAATACAAATTGAGAGCTCTGGGGTGCAGCTAGAGAAGACCCTGTCACCCACAGAATGTAGATGTTCTTGAGGACAGCTAGAAGACCAGAGTCAGATGGACAAAGGTGGGGAGTAGACAGATAATAAGCCATATACTGTAGGTACTGAATGAGGATGAGGATTTTGAAGTTGACTCGAAACCTGATAGGTAACCAATGCAAGGACTTGAAAACAGGTGTAATGCATCCCTGATAGGATTCTCGCTGTCATATTCTGAACATATTGAAGATTGCTCAGTGTGGATTTAATTTCCCCAGTGAACAGGATGTGCATTTATTAATTCTAGAAAAAAAAGCCTTTCTTGATTTCTCTAGTTCTTAGTTTCTCTAGTTCCCTTTAAAATAAACTATTATTCCACAATGCAGAGTATTATATGGACAGTATTTACACATGATATTGTGATTTAAAGAAATTAACACAAGCAGCTTTTCGAGATTTAAGTGTTGGCTGAGTTATTGCAGGATAAAAAACTAGAGATGTTGGTAAGAAGATAATTTTGGGATAGCTGAGGAATACACTGATAACAAGAACACTTCCTAATGGGGTTAGGCATACTTTTGATGAAGATGATGAAGTTAACAGACTGTATGTTTACATAGATACTGAAATGAGGATTGTATTTTAGATTTTGTGTAGTTGCTAGCATTGAACTGTGTGTTGGATGCACATGAATTGAAGGAATGGGCAAACATCGCTGATGCGGATCCACAGAGCCAGCATATTAAGATGTTTATAATTAGAGGCAATTTGTTTAAATAACTAGGTATGGATACTGATGTGCAAGAGAGGTGGAAAGGCTGTTTACTTAAGCCAGCACTATAAAATATTTTATTCTCAGTGAGATGCTGCCATTTCATAGTGGGTTTCTAACACTGTGTATAGTTCAATCCACACAGTGCCTTTTCTTCCATCCATTTCTAATCTCTTTATCCAGTACAGAGGATTAGGAGCCTATCCCAGTAAGCAACGGACACAAGGCAGAATACACCCTGGACATAGCGCCAGTCCATCACAGGACAGACAGACACAAACACACACACACCAGGGCCAGTTTTCCCATAAACTAATTAACTTACCAGTATGTTTTGGAGTGCGAGAGGGAGTCATATCACACATATGGAGAAAAACCATGTAACCCAGAGAGAACATGCAAACCCCACACACACAGGATGGCAGGAATTGAATCTAGGACCCCAGTGCTCCAAGATAGCAATGCTAACCACTTTGCCACCATTATAAATGGATGGATATCTTAGTTATCTTTCTAGTTCACAGGTTTGCATGCATAATTTAATTTTGAAAGGCGCTGAGACATCAGGTACTACTGTTGTATTTATGAAAAAGAAACAAAACAAAAAGCATACTAACAACTGTGCCATCCTACTCTTTAGTTAATACAATTTATTATTTATAAACAGTTAACATTGTTAGCAAAATATTTTGAATTATATTTAATTAGTCAGATTTAATGTATATTTGAACAATGAAAATATATTTTTACAAGATGCGGGGGAAAGTGCAACAACTTATTACAGTGCTAAATTTAATATTGATTGCTAATAGTTTATGCTAACACCTAACTTTCTTAATTAGGTGTAATTAAAACAGTGAACTAAGTGTAACATACCATTCAGAAATACAATCGAGAATAGTTTTGTGGTGTTTGTATGGATGAAACGTTTCTAAAATGTATAACGTAACAAATTTAAAGACGATTAAATTCTGTAATCTTTCCACTTGTAATGTCATTAGACAGAACAAGAAGTTTCTGCTATGTCTAAGGATGGTATCAAAAAGTAGTCTAGGTGGTGAGAAAGCTGTGCTTAATGATAATTAAGTGACTTAAAAGTAAAAAGAGATGGTTCATATTGCTTGATTAATTTTAAAAACTAAGTTATAAATGCAGACGCGATCGCTGCCATAAGCGCTCCAGGCAGTAGAACGTTCGTTCTGTACTGCTGCGCTCCGCGCCTCCTCCCTCTCTCGGTGCCGCGCCCCTCTCTGACGGAGCGCAGTGGGCGGTACGCTATTTTCAGAGCCTCTGATTGGGAAAAAAAGACCTGCTGATGAGTTTCACACAACAGGAAGAGAAAAGAATGGGATTTTTTCTCTTCGAAACGTGTGTTGTCTTTATGAAATTCGTGTATTTTAAACGTTTAATTAAGAAGTAAAAACCTTACAGCGTACACAGAGATTCTGAGCTGATCACGAGGAAGAAAAATCACCCATTTTTCGCGCATAAAAAGTGGTTTTTAACTCTCGTAACCCATTTTTATAGGTTTTAAAGTCGTGCAATGTCTAAGTTAAGCAGGAACACATCATTATATCTCATTTTTTATTTCTTTTTAAAAAAATTTAAAAATCGTTTGCCCAGCCTAAAATAGTATCCGGAATTTCCGCAAAGTGGAGCTAATAAAGCTCAACCTCTCATGTTTGAGCAGTCGCCATCAAAGTCTTTAACGAAGATATTACTAATAGTATTAATAATGAATGACCTTGGACAAGCTGTAAACTCAAAGTATTGCCCTGGTCCACATTCTTTTTTTCATTGACCGTCTTTGTAAAAGTAACACCACAGCATTTCGCAATCACGCATTTGTTTCCAATCATGCAAAGTACAGTAATTTTTTAGAATCGATTCACCATACCTTTCACATGCTCATAAAAGATTGACTTAGGAACATAAACATATTACTGTATGCAAACTGTACTGTATACAGTATGTATATGTATATTTAATGTCTTTACTGTGCCCGTTTAAGTATTGAATATTTATATGGAATTTTACTACTGAAGGGAAATCTTAGTAGCTGAGCATAAAAAGAATAGGAGCATACTGTAAAGTTTGCATACTGTAACGCGTGTAAAGGCCATAAACGATATTAATTTTGGAACATAAACATACAGTATATGGCAGGTCTCGGTACTTTAAAGAAAAAATACACACCAGTATTCCATTTCTCTCTGAACATTTTAAGCATTGAAGCTTTGACTAACGTGATACCGGAGTCAACAAGCATACTTTTAGAATTTGATTAAAAGGGAATATAATATGGAATCGCATATCTAAAGAAATTAATAACGATATAATTATATTCATGTACCGCAACACAAGAATAGTACACGCTGTACAATGTCTGTTGAAACTGTTTCTGTAGGGCTTTTTCAACACTCATCATATGATCTTGCCAGTGGCGCTGTGGTCTAGGTTCCCGACTTATACAGATGCAGCCATTCAAAATGGGTGAGGTATTTCGCGGCATACCGCGACACGCCCACCGGGGTATCACGCGGTATCACGTGTGTCACGTGACTAACTATCCGGCGTCGCCTTGTAAAACCGCCAGGGGGAGCTTAACCTCTCATGTACAGCATTCGAGCCTTTAATTTTGAACTGTGTATTACAGCATGTTAATCATCAGTCATTCAAATGTTGGTATATTTTATGAAAGCAAGATTGCTCAGTTGGACAAAAGTACACAACCTACCTTTATTAGAAATATTTATGCATCAAAGCCTTTACTGAAGATATTACTAATAGTATTAATAATGGATGACTTTGGACAAGCTGTATACTCAAAGTATAATTTCTTTCGCACATTTGTACAAGCACTTGGAATTTGTCCAAGCCATACTTTGTCAGGCATTTTGTTTTACTTCAACGGGCATAAAAACTTCCTTGCTTTTAACAGGGCGTTTCATAATTTCTAACTACGAAAATGATTTAAAATGCGACACCTATCATGAAAAGAAAAAAATACACACCAGTATTCCATTTCTCCCTAAACATTGTAAGCTTCGAAGTCTTTAACTAACGTGATACCGGAGTCAACAAGCATACTTTTAGAATTTGATTAAAAGGGAATATAATATGGAATCGCGTATCTCAAGAATTTAATAACGGTATGATTATATCCGTGTACTGCGGCAGGGCTGTGTAGGGCTGTTTCGCCTGCCTGCTTATGCGAGCTGTCTTGTAGCCTACTGGTCTAGGTGCGTGACTACCAACTGGCAGGTTGTGTGTTCGAATCCAGCTGGTGCTGGACCTTTCAGTTTTATTTATTTATTTTTTAATCGCGTAACATAAACATATTACCGTATGCAAACTGTACTGTATACAATATGTATATGTATATTAAATGTCTTAACTGTGCCCGTTTAAGTATTGAATATTCATATCTAATTTTACCACTGAAGGGAAATCTTAACATAAACATACAGTATATGGCTGGTCTCGGTACTTTAAAGAAAAAAATACACACCAGTATTCCATTTCTCCCTAAACATTGTAAGCTTCGAATGAAACCACTAAATAAAGACATAAATATAGAAATCTTAAGATTTGTTTTATTTAATGTTGGTAGCAGGATGAACTGTCAGAGTGTATATTTTGTCGCAAAGTTGCTACAAGATGTTAACAGTGAAAAAGGTATTTAGAAATGAGTTATTTCAAGATGAAAAAGAAAACATACACGAAACATGGTTTCATTACGACCAGAATCGGTCTTGAGATATTTTTAACTTGATTTACAGTATTTGAGAGGTATGTCTTAACACCGATACTACAGTGCTTAAGTACTGCTCACGTATATGTTTCTAGGTTTATATTATGCATTTCATACGGTCAAATTACTTTTGAGCAACTAATAAGAAGCGCGAAACGGTATGCGTTTTAGTTTCGTTTTGTGCTGGAACCCGTGGATTGATTAGAGATATCAAGTACATACAAGTCATTTTTTAAATGTTGTAGTTCGTCTTGAAAAAATGTTACGAGTACATCATCTATCAACAATTACACAGGTTCTGTTTCCATATTGCGGATTTTGGTTAGGTACAGTATTATCAAATCCAGTGGCGCTGTGTGTTACTTTACTGAGTCCCATGTCACATGGTCTGTGATTGAAACCTGTAAAACCGGTTTAATTCATCACAGCCAGCACTCTTCAGGTGTGAGGGTCTTCTGCTCAGAATGAAACGCTAAAATGTTTGTGTATATTCTAATGGTAGTGGGGGCAGGGTGTGTGGGAACACCCTGCATTGGAGATCTATGTTCTTCACACCTGAAACATTTTCTCTGAAAGGATTTTCTTCGCAGTTTAACCGATCTTGTTACAGCATGTTACAGTTTACTATTATTAACCATATTAATTTTAAGTGCTTAATGTAAAATCTTGTAAAAATATATTTTCATTGTTCAAATATACATTAATATACATTAAGTCTGACTATCATATAATAAGTTAAATACAAAACTAAAGAAAAAATAGGGTTAAATATAATTCAAAATATTTTGCTAACAATGTTAACTGTTTATGAATAATAAAATGTATTAACTAAGGAGTAGGATGGCACAGTTGTTAGTATGTTTTTTGTTTTGTTTCTTTTTCATAAATACAACAGTAGTACCTGATGTCTCAGTGGCTTTCAAAATTAAATTATGCATGCAAACCTGTGAACTAGAAAGATAACTAAGATTTTAATACTAATTAAATGACCGCGGGCACTTTCCACCCCCTCTACATTCTCAGAGTAGAACAGACTAACCTTCTAATGAAAGACAGTCCACCCCCCACGGACAGGAAAAGTGCCCACAGGCACTTAAACTTAATATGGTCAGTAACAGTAAACAGTAACATGGTAAGAAGGAGCACGTACAAACGTTTTCGAAATAACCATATGTAAGACTCTGATGCTTAAAATGTTTAGGGAGAAAGTGGAATACTGGTGTGTATTTTTTCTTTAAACTACCAATACCAGCCATATACAGTCTGTAACGTAGGGATTTCTATATGTCTTTATTTAGTGTTTACATTAGTGACAAAGGCTAAACTTTTAGCTTCAGTAACGTTTACATATCTCCCCTTTTTATAAAACGACTTGGTTGAAAACTGTTCCAGAGCCACTGTTGTTTCATCAGTGAAAAGTACATCATGAAATGCCTCTCCCTGTTCAATCCACTGGAAAAAAGAAAAGGAGCATAAAGCTTCTGATGGTCATAAACGATATTCATTTAGGAGCAGCATCAGAGGTATGTTTTTAACTGCACTGCATTGGAGAGAATACCATAGTGTGTTTTTTTTTTTACTCCCTGGCGGAAACTGGCTTCCAGAAGAATCAGTATGGCTCAGAGATTAAATAAAACTTCACAGACATTAACGAAGAGCATAACGCGTGTACTGTATACACTGCAAGTACAACCCAACTCTCTGCAGGAGTGCTGGCTGTGACGAATTGAACCGGTTTCACGGGTATTTTCAAAGTAGGAGGCGAGATTTCCAGCGAAAGACACCCCCCCCCCTCAAAAACCCAGTAAATACAGTACTTACTAGTTAAAGGCTAGGCTCCCGACTACGGCGAAAGGAACCCTTCTTTCATTAGAAGACAATGAACATATTTTAGCCCTGAATGAATTAATAGCAAACATGGTTTACATAAAATACATTTTTCCAAGAAAGTTTAGCCTTTGTCACTAATGAAACCACTAAATAAAGACATAAATATAAAAATCTTAAGATTTTTAAAATACATGACTTTGCTAAAATTTATTTAAAAATAAAAACAATTACAACCGCCAGGGGAGAGAGAGAACAGGGGAGGGATGTTGGTTTTGCATAAGGGGCGGGGCTATGGAAATTAGGAATGTTTGGGAATGTGTAGTTACATGTTCTGGCTGTTTGTGAATTATCGTTGTTGAGTATGGAGTGTTGAGGTATTGATTTTGTGTAATGCTTTATGTTGAAAATTGAGGTGGATTTTGTTTATGATAAACAGGATAAACTGGGATGGGAGGAAGGTTTGGTTTTGCATAAGGGGCGGGATTATGATAATTGGAGGACTTTGCGAGAGTAAAATGGTTTGATTATTTGATTTTGTATTGTGGTTGTTATCTATGTTTTTGGTTGGTATTATGTTTATATGGTTGTTTTTGTTGGTTGGTTGTTATTATGGTTATTAATAATACGATCTATAGTTGAAATCTGAGCCTAAATAAAAAGAAAAAGCAAGTGATTAGGTTTATGAGCAATCTAATTACTTATTCGTTTAAAAAGCTATATAAAATAAAGTTTATTATTAATTTGCTGGACAGAGCGGTGAACATTATTATGCATAAGACAAAGATAACGATCCTGATCAGTTTAGAAATCTGTGTACGCTGTAAGGTTTTTACTTCTTAAACTTTTAAAATACACGTTTTGAATAGAAAGAAATCCTCTTCCTGGTACAGTATGTATAGCAAACCAGCACATCTTTTTTCTCCAATCAGAGGGGTGTCAGATGGTGTCAGCCAATCACCATTCTGCGTTGGGTAGCAACGGGTGACTGTTCTCAGGCGTAAGATGTAAACAGCTTAATGTTCGTGTTAAATAATTTTTTAAAATTAAAATTCATTCTATACAGCAATCGCATATTTGGGTACCGTTTCATAAAACTTTCATGCTTAAAATGTTTAGGGAGAAATGGAAGACTGGTGTGTATTTTTTCTTTAAACTACCAAGACCAGCCATACACAGTACAGTTTACATACATACAGTAATGTTTATGTTCCTAAATTAATATCGTTTATGACCTTCAGATGCGTTATGCTCCTCTTCTTTTTATGCTCAGCTACTAAAATTTCCCTTTTGTGGTAAAATCCATATAAATATTCAAAACTAAGCGGATTAAAATGTGCACAGTAAAGACATTAAATTATTAAATCTTTGCACTACCAACCAATGCACCACGAGTGCCCCTGTCGGTCATTTTTGCCAGCCAATCACTTGCCCTGCGGTACCTTCCGGTGCCCCGCGGTGGCTTGTGGGTAGGTTACCGTACCGCGGGTTTTTACCGCGCATTTTGAATGGCTGCATCTGTACATCACACGTTGGGTGTTTGAATCCAGCCAGAGCTGTGACTTTTTTTTTAACAAACATTTCTTTGAAAAAATAAAATAGGGTTAGTGTTAGGGTTACTGTCAAACTTTACATCAACAATTGATTTAAGGACGATCTGTCAAAGTGCAATGAAATACAATATTGTTGCTGTTGTTATTGTTGTTTTTACCCTGTAAAGCATTTTGAGAAGCCACCTTTAAAGGTGCTATATAAAAGCGCTGATTCTTATGGAATGTGTTTTCTTTCTTCTTTTTTTCAGCATGGAATAAACCTATTACTTGATTCTTATGGATGCCCGGTTCTGCAAGGGATTAAAAAAAAAAAAACCCATGGAATCGCGTATCTAAGGAAATAGCAGTATAACCTTATTCGTGCACAAACAGTGACATGTTACATTATTAATTTGGGTGTCTCCTCTTGCCAGAAAGCTCTAAATTGCATTTTGAGTGCGGTTTTTGACTTTTTCTAAATTACAACCCATAAATAAAGCTGATACTGTTTAGACTTTTAATTATTTTAAACTGTATTACAGCAGCACAATGCACAATGCAACGTAAATAGCTATCTTTGTCTTCTGCGTAATAATGTTCACCTCTCTGTCCAGCAAATTAACAATAGTTATAATAATTAACTTTATTGTATATAGTGCCTTTAAAGGTGGCTCCTCAAAGCGCTTTACAAGATAAAAACAATAACAACGATACTGTTAGGCTGGGCAAACAATTTTTATATTTTTTAAAAAGAAATAAAAAATGAGATATAATGATGTGTTCCAGCTTAGACATTAACGAAGAGCATAACGAAGGTCAAAAAGGTCATAAACGATATTAATTTTGGAACATCAACATATTATGTAACTGTATGTTGCTGTTATAGGTATTTTAAAGAAAAAATACTGTAAAATCCTAGGTTCGGTAAAATGTTTCAGGCATTCATGTGAAGGACAACAGAGCTTTCACTGGTCGATGATCAAACTTTATTAATAAAACAAAAATAAAAACTATCCGACCAAACAGAAAAAGAAAAAAAGAAACAAGAATAACGGACACAGCGCGAGCCTGCATTCTCTCCTCAACCGTCCACACCACACTTTTCCCTGGGTCAGAGATTAAATAAAACTTCACTCGCACCAAACAAATAACCACACACTGAACACTGAACATGTTAACCCAAATATGTCTCACAATACTTTTATGGTACATTACTTTGCTAAAATGTATTTAAAAATAAAAATGATTACAAACGCCAGCAGAGAGAGAGACACACACACAGTTCTTCATTGTCAAAAAGTAATTGTTTTTTACTTTGTCATCACCCAGACAAACTCAAATGCATTATTAATGAAATGCTTTTATTCGTTCTAAATCTAACTTTCAAGTTGTCATCTGTTGTTGAAGCTCTGTGAGACTAGACTCACACATGGCTAGACTTGACTATTTAACCATGAGATTATGTTTATGTTTATTAATCTTCCTTGTTATGCACTGAGAATGATAAGCACCCCAAACACGAGGGCGGCGTAGCGGTCGGCTCTGGCTTTCCCATCTATACCGATGCACTGCAAGTACAACCCCCCCTCCTTCTCTTGAGTGATGGGCAACAGTTGGATATCTGGGAGAATTGTTCGTTCCACTGGTGTCTGTGAATTCCGCTGTGTAAATGGTGCTTCCTGAGGGGAGATAGACGGCGGGGACAGCGTCAGCCAGGTCCTGGGCGGTGGTGAGCAGAGAAGCCGGGATGGAGTGTCCTGAGGTGGTGTGTGCTCTGTGGGGGGCAGAGCTTCCGCCAGGCATTGCAACCTGCGTGGTGGGGGAGGCACTCATCGGGAGACAGCTGCTCAAGCGTTTGACTGCCGGTACACACTGTCTCTGGCTTCTGTATCTTCAGGAGTGTCTCTAACCTCCCAATCCTCCCCTGTAATGCATCGTACTGCTCCCGCTGCTGCCGAAAAGTCTCCATACAGGTGCTGCTTCTACAGGTTGGCACCCTTGCCAGCGGCCGAGAGCAGAGTGCATTGCACTTTGACAGATTGTCTTTAAATCAATTGTTGTCAGAATATCCCCACCTCCAAACGAGAACAAAATTGCAACGATTTTATTAACTGGCTGTTTCAGTGACTTAAAGTATATATTTAAAGTAATAATTTAACAATATATGTAAATGTTTTAAGATATGTCTATGTTGTGAATAGCTGTAGATTGTATCTTATTTTTAGTTTTTGTTTTGTTTATAAGGGAGAGTGTCATAGAGACGACTCCCTTACCCCCCATCCTGATTTTAATACTTTTATTTTTTCACAATCTGGCAATGCCAGACAGAATTCACATTCGCTGCAGCCAAATGGCTTTTATCAATTATCACGCCCGGCTCCTCAATGGAATCGCTTTAACATGCTAATGCGTTGGTGTAACAGTCCGGCCATGGCAAGCTTCTAATGTCTCCCAGCTACGGCGAAAGGAACCCGTCTTTCATTGGAAGACAATGAACATATTCTACCCGTACATGAGAATATAATGCTGGTGCGTGGGCACGGTGGGGTGCTGTACCAGCTGTCAAAAAATTGAGTGTCCATAATATTGCAGTAAGTGAAAAGACCACGGGCATTCTTCCTCCCCCTACATTCTCAGAGTAGAATAGAATTTATTATTAGCACAATTTATTACAGTGCTAAATTTAATATTATTGATTACTAATAATTTATGCTAGCACCTAGCTTTCTTAATCCGAGAAGTACTACCGTAAGTAAGTACTGTACTTACTGGGTTTTGGAGGGGGGAGAGGTGTCTTTAACTGGAAATCTCACCCCGTTCTACTTTGAAAATACCTGTGAAACCAGTTTAATTCGTCACCGCCAGCACTCCCGCAGAGAGTGATGAAAACCGCGCTGCGCCAGGCGAATGCACATCAATATGTTTGGCTTTTGGGTTCAGGTTAACATCTACAGTGTTCAGTGTGTGGCAATTTGTTTGGTGCGAGTGAAGTTTTATTTAATCTCTGACCCAGGGAAAAGTGTGGTGTGGACGGTTGAGGAGAGAATGCAGGCTCGCGCTGTGTCCGTTATTCTTGATTCTTTTTTTCTTTTTCTGGTTTGGTCGGATAGTTTTTGTTTTTGTTTTATCAATAAAGTTTGATAATTGGCCAGTGAAAGCTCTGTTGTCCTTAACATGAATGCTTGAAACATTTTACCGAACCCAGGATTTTTTTTCTTTAAAATACCAATAACAGCAACATACAGTTTACATAATGATATTCCAAAATTAATATCATTTATGACCTTTTTGACCTTCGTTATGCTCTTCGTTAATGTCTAAGCCGGAACACATCATTATATCTCATTTTTTATTTATTTAAAAAAAAAATAAAAATCATTTGCCCAGCCTAACAGTATTGTTGTTATTGTTTTTATCCTGTAAAGCGCTTTGAGGAGCCACCTTTAAAGGCGCTATATCCAATAAAGTTCATTATTATTACTATTGTTAATTTGCTGGACAGAGAGGTGAACATTATTACGCAGAAGACAAAGATAGCTATTTACGTTGCATTGTGCATTGTGCTGCTGTAATACAGTTTAAAATAATTAAAAGTCTAAACAGTATCAGCTTTATTTATGGGTTGTAATTTAGAAAAAGTCAAAAACCGCACTCAAAATGCAATTTAGAGCTTTCTGGCAAGAGGAGACACCCAAATTAATAATGTAACATGCAACTGTTTGTGCATGAATAAGGTTATACTGCTATTTGCTTAGATACACGATTCCATGGGGTTTTTTTTAATCCCCAGCAGAACCGGGCATCCATAAGAATCAAGTAATAGGTTTATTCCATGCTGAAAAAAAGAAGAAAGAAAACACATTCAATAAGAATCAGCGCTTTTATGTAGCGCCTTTAAAGGTGGCTTCTCAAAATGCTTTACAGGGTAAAAACAACAATAACAACAACAACAATATTGTATTTCATTGCACTTTGACAGATCATCCTTAAATCAATTGTTGATTTAAAGTTTGACAGTAACCCTAACACTAACCCTATTTTATTTTTTCAAACACTATCAACAGTCATTGTACAGCGTGTACTATTCTTGTGTTGCGGTACATGAATATAATTATATCGTTATTAATTTCTTTAGATACGCGATTCCATATTATATTCCCTTTTAATCAAATTCTAAAAGTATGCTTGTTGACTCCGGTATCATGTTAGTTAAAGACTTCAATGCTTAAAATGTTTAGGGAGAAATGGAATACTGGTGTGTATTTTTTCTTTAAAGTACCGAGACCAGCCATATACTGTATGTTTATGTTCCAAAATTAATATCGTTTATGGCCTTCACACACGTTACAGTATGCTCCTATTCTTTTTATGCTCAACTACTAAGATTTCCCTTTAGTGGTAAAATCCCATATAAATATTCAATACTTAAACGGGCACAGTAAAGACATTTAAATCTTTCTACGACTGACCAACGCACCACGAGTGGCCCTGTCGGTCAACCAATCACATACCGCGGTATTTTGCGTCATTGCCTTTTCCCCCAGGGCTAGTTAACTCACCCCCCATCTGGATATGCCCAATCAGGAGATTTATCCCAGATTCTCATTATTTACTTGAGTGGGTTAAAACCTGATGTTGCCAAGAATGTACAACTATGCTTTCCTGATATTACGGAGAGCGGAGACAGATTTGATTTAATAACTCGTGAAGCATGCATGCAGAAGTGCGAGCGCTGCATATGGGAGTAAAAAGACTCTCAAGGAGGAGAAAAAGGAGCCGCCAGTTTGTCGCAATTATTGTGCGACTTTAATATTATACCAAGATATAAGACCCCTTCAAGAAAATAATGTCCAGATTGGGGGTGAGTTAACTAGCCCTGGGGGAAAGGGGGGCAAGACCCCAAAGACAAAACTACTAATAAGCTGGTGTGCAGTTACTAAAAAAAAAGTGTGTTGTTTGGAGAAATTGTAAGAAAGAGGTTTGATTTCACAATTAAAGAACATGTCAGAAGCTGAAACAAGAGCCGTGCGTGAACTAATAGATTTGATTTAGTAAGCCCCTTTGTAGCCTTCCTAAATTTATCTCAGGATTTAAATAAAAGTGAAATAATCTTACAGTGTACAGTAACTGGGGGACACAGGAGCACAGCTGTCCTGTTTTTAGACTAAAACAGCATAAAGTGTCACAGGTTGCTTGGCAAAAGATGTACAGTTTCAACTACTGATGTGGGTGGGGGACACCCCAGACCTTATGTCAGGGAAAGAGGAATCACAGAAATGACGATGATTACGGAAATCTTACGCTCGCTATTCAGCATTTGAAAGAACTAAAAGACAAGGTGAATAAAGAGAGAGGCATAAAAGATACACCGGCTTTTCTCTCCTGGTTAGAATCACTGTTTGGGCCAGGAGGAATGTTTTTCTTTAAGTTACTAACACCGATTATAGGGGCTGTGATACTTGTGTTCCTGTTTTTATGTTGCTCTATGACATGTATTATTCCAGTGCTTCGAAATATGGTAATGAATATGTTTACGCATCAGTATATTCTGATAAGAACGCAAGAATCCGAAGTATGGGAGCCTCCTGGGAATCCATATGAAGAATCTAACTTTTAAACATTTTAAGAATAAAAAGGAGGGAATTGAAATGGAAATCTAATAAGTAAATTGATTCTTAAAATGTAGAGAGCTTTAGGAAAATATATAACAAAGTACGCACTGTTTAGGTTACTTTAGAAGACAATGTACCAAAATAATATATGCTGTCTGGGTCATTAGATTAGCCGAAAGTAACTGATAAGCTTTGAAAAACAAATCTAGTGGCGCTTCTTCTTTCGTTTTTATGATGTAATCTGTTTAGTCTTAGGGAAAGGGGAAGTGTTAGAAGGGACAAAGTGCTGAGCTTTCTCTTACAGCGCAACATCTTATAAAAACCCTGTATTGCTTGTATTAAATTGAGTCTCTGATGCACTTTGCAGAGTGGCAACAGGGCTCCCAGTATTGCAATATTGAAATAAAGAACTCTCTCTCATGGCTTCCTTGATAGGTATATTTCCATGACACCATTTACCTACGGTGTCTGTGCCACGCACTTTGAATGGCTGCATCTGTACTGTAAAGGAACTACCCTGAAGCCGATTTAATACATTTGTTATGCATACACACTTTCAAAGCAATCTTGTACTGTATGTAATAGGAAATCCTTATCTCCATGCCATCTACTGCATAGAGGTTCCTGTACATTTCCAGCAAGTTTTGTAATGATCTCATAAATATACCACGTGTTAATAATGGCAAATACTCTGGCTGAAATATGATTGTTAAGGTGATATTATTCAAGTACATTATGCATTCTTGCAATTCCAACTGTGTTTAGGGACAGCTGCTACCTTGCATTTTGTGCACACTTTTGTCAAATGTTTTAGTATGGGTTACAGCCAACTTGGACAAGAATCTGGCTGTGACTTGTAAATTTAGGGTTTCATCGTTTTGTGGAATGGTGTCTAATATGTATTTTTAGGGTTATTCCTGACAATTCAGCTAAATAGTACTACTATGATTTTACAAAATGTAAGGAAACGACTGTTTTCATCCTGTTTAGTTATAGGAGACAGGCAGCAGTGATGATACTCACCTGTAAGATTGAGCCCTTTGAGAACAGGTTTTGACCTTTGGTCTCAGCCTCATCAGTTTAAGTTTCAGCTCTGTCCATCAGCCTACTATTGCTACAGTATGTTTCACCAGAAGGCTTTGGGTGGTCCTGTGCAGGCCAATTGATCCTCAACTTTATGGGTGTCTGTGACCCTGCAGTTTGGTTAGTGAGAGCTTTGTAATTCCTCATGTTGATGTTAATGTTAGATGCTATGAGAGTTGGCAGTTTAAAAATTTCAAGCTGAAACCTTAATCTGAAAACTACATTTTCCTGTGGCAATATATACAGTAGACTCTTGTGTTACCAGACCAGCTGGATTTTGCCTAAAAAAGTTGTTCTATATTATTTACGATAATCTAAATTTCAGATATGTGCACTCAAGAACTTTAATTTTTTGTCATGCCTTTCTTTGCATCTCTACACTGAAAAATCTGAGACACATTTACTGTTGTAATTCTCCAGATAAAACTGTATTTTTACATATTTATTTATGAAAATTAATTCATAAAACAGTTACATATTTACTATTCTATTCATTAAATTTACCTTTATTAAGATTATTTGTTGTGTAGAACTGGTTAAATTTGGTGCCCCGATGACATGTGTGACTATTCAAATGTGACTATTCTTTTATTTCATCATTGATTTTTATCTATAGTTTTGAATTATTTCGTTATCAGTCAATTAATTCGTTACACTTAAAAAATGGAAGATCCTCTTTTTGTTTGGAGTATGATGTAAAGTTAATCATATGTTCAGTGCAAAGTAACAGTTCTACATATATTTTAGACCCTTTTGTGCTTAAAAGGTCTTTGGGTTGTGCAGCAGTTAGGCCTAGTTTAGTTAAAAGGTTTTGCCCTAAAAGGCTTGTTAAGTACAATCCCATGTGAAAGGCATAAAATAAAAATTTTCACTGTCAGTGGTTTAATAGTGGAGCCCCTTAGCTGAAGTCCTTAGCTGAATCAATTTTTTTATTTTCAGGAATGCTTCCAGTTTATCCTGCCTGCTCTACCTCATGCCATTGACTTGTTGCGGGATGCCATTGTGAAAGTCAAGGAGGTTCATGATGAACTGGAGGACCTCCCTTCACCCCCTCCTCCGCTGTCCCCACCTCCTACGACCAGCCCCCACAAGCAGACGGAAGACAAGGGAGTACAGTGCGAGGAAGAGGAGGAGGAGAAGAAGGATAGCGGAGTGGCATCCACAGAGGACAGCTCCTCGTCTCACATCACTGCCGCTGCCATCGCAGCCAAGGTCTGTGCCAGGCAGCACAGGGGCCACTCACACAGGGGGTGCATTGCTTCCGTACGGTTTGTTACCTAATACCTGATAGAAAAGCCTGAATTAACTTAAGCATCTGTACCGCCATTATGTTCTCTAGCTAGAATGCAGGGAACCCCTAATGAAATGAATGGACCAACTGTCTTTCACCTACTTTGAAAGGTGAAAAAATCTACAACTCAATCAAACTGTAAACAGGCATTTCTCCCAAAGGCTGGACATTCACTACATTAGGTAATCCACTGGATCCATCACCCAGGAGCCTACGCCCTTACTACTGCAGAGTAATTGGCAGTAATAACACACCACATTAAGTTGCGGATTTAACTTAATAAATCATACATAGCAATCAGCGTGGCAGGCTGTCCACACTGCATTGCTGGTGTTTGCTCTTAACAAAGGCAGACTCAAATCTTTTAATCACTCTTACTAAAACCATTACCAAGAAGAAACTTCCCTGACTCTAGCTGCTTGCTCAAAGACTCCCTCAGAGTTTAGGAATTGTTTATTACAAAATAATGGAATAAATTAGTTGTAGTAACTTCTCTCTGGAAAAGTACAGATCCAGCCATTCAAAACAAACGGGGTACGCTGCGGTATAACGCGGTTGGCGTGTCGCAGCAAAACGCGGTATAATTTTCATACCTGAAATCACCATATGCAAATTAGGTTATGTTAATAGTATCCGGAATCACCTTGTAAAACCGCCAGGAGGAGCTAATAAAGTATTACACCATGTTAATCATCATTCGTTAAAAAGTTGGTATATTTTATGAAATCAAGATTGCTCAGTTGGGCAAAAGTACACAACCTACCTTTATCATAAATATTTTAATCATGCAGAAATATTTTATGCTTCAAAGTCTTTACCGAAGATATTACTAATAGTATTAATAATGAATGACCTTGGACAACCTGTAAACTCAAAGTATTACCCCGGTCCACGTTCTTTGTAACCGTCTTTGTAAACGAAAATACTTTATTTTTTCATTGAAAAAAGTAACAGCATTTCGTTGATCCGATCACGCATTCGTTTCCAATCATACAAAGTAAGTCACAGCCACAAGTAACTAACTAACAAGGACAGGACATTAGCTAGCCAATATGATAAAAGAATAAATGACGTTTTTTGTTTCTTTAGCAGATTTATTTGAACATTTCCATCAATTGTACAAGCACTGAAAAACTGTCCAATCCCTAGTTCTTCAGGCATTTTCTTTCTCGCTACAGGAGCGTTCCTACTGGTCCTTTTCTCAGTGCCTTCTAGGATATAATGCCAGCGATTTGTTGTTAAAATTGGGTTTCCTATAACACCACAGCGAACTCTCATTTTTATGTCCACTATAACAGACATAATCTCCCTTGCTTTTAACCAAGCATTTCATAATTTCTAAGAATGAAAATGATTTAAACTATGCGACACTTATCATTCAACGAGAGCTCAAAATATCACAAGGATCCTCAAGAGCGATTTTCAGATACATGAAAATCCAAGCTTTTTTATCTACGCTAAGAAGTACAATGGAGCAAACATCCTGTCGAGTAAATGAAGGGCTAACAGTCCTACACTAGGGCAGTGTTATAGACCCTGACAGCCGACTGGAGGAAAGACCTGCGGAAATGTTCCCTTGAACTCCGTAGCTGGAGCAGTCTGTTGCTAAAAGTGCTCCGCTGCCCAGTAACAGTCCCATGAAGTGGATGAGAGGTGTTGTTCATGATGGCTGAGAACTTGGTCAGCATTCTCCTCTCTGCCACCACCTCCATGGGGTCAAGGCTCATCCCCAACACAGTGCCAGCCTTCTTGATAAGTTTATTGAGCCTAATTGCATCTTTTGTCATGATGCTGCTGCCCCAGCACACAACAGCGTAGAAGATGGCCGCCGCCACCACTGATTCATAAAAAATGTGTAGCAGTGTTCCACATTTTGATCTTTCTTGTACAGGGCGTCAGTGTTACCAGACCACTCCAGCTTATCATCCAGTTGTACCCCTAAGTACTTGTAGGAATGTACGCCCTCTATGTCCTCAACCTGGATGGAAACAGGGTTCAGCGGAGACTTATTCCTTCGAAAGTCGAAGATCATTTCTATGGTCTTGCTGGTGTTAAGCTGGTGATGGTTATGATGACACCACTCCACAAAATTGGTAATCAAGCTCCTATATTCCTCCTCCCTCCCCTCTTTCGGGGTGCATCCGAAAACTTCTGCAGATGACATGTCTCAGAGTTGTACCTGAAGTCAGAGGTGTAAAAGGTGAACAGGAATGGGGAAAAAAAGACCTGCTGATCTGTTTTACATACCAAGAAGACAACAGAATATGATTTTTTCTATTCGAAACATGTGTTTTTATTAAATTCATTAATGTGTTTTAAACGTTTAATTAAGAAGTGAAACCCTTACAGCACACACGAGTTTTTCGCGCATAAAAATAAAAAAATAAAAATAAAAAAACAGCGCAGCCTCCAATTACCCAGACTGAAAGCACGGGAATAAAGCTTTGTTTGATTTCTGAATCCCTTTCTTTATGTCCTGTTTTCATTCAGGTAAGGGTTAACTATACACACAATACTGCTGACAGCAGGAAAATTCCTATACTTTACTCAGCGGCGTCTTAAAAACAGTACCCATGATGTTCAAACCGATTTTTTTTACACAGAAGACTGACACAGCTTTATGTTGTGAATCTGTTTTTCTAAGAAAACATGTCAGTGGGGGAAGGTGGACTTGCCCTTATTCTACTTTGCAAATACCTGTGAAACCGGTTTGTTTACAAACAATGTAGATGTAGACAGAGAGAGAGATGCGATAACCGCTCAGTGCTGGCGAATGCATAACATTAATGTAGGGTTTTCGGGCTCACATGGATTTACGCCCTACACCCTGCAGTACTGCTGTGTACATACAGTACGAACATGTTGTGATATTTAGAAATGTAAAAAATGTCAATATAATGGCAATAATATTTGCTATTTAGTTTTTCAAAGAAATGTTTTTGTTAAAAGAAAACTGATGGCGACAGCTGGGTTTGAACACTCAACCTCAGGGTTATAAATCAGTCACTTAATCTATCACGCCACCAAGGCACTCATGTGACAAGTGCATATCACTACTACTACTGTTTGTGCAACAGTACATGAATATAGTTACACCGTTATTAATTTATTTAGATACGCGAATCCATATTATATTCCCTATTAATCAAATTCTAAAAGTATGCTTTTGTTTAATCCGATAACGAGTGTATTCGCAGAAAAGGTTAAAACGATCAATTTTCACAAAGCAAATAAAGGTACAGTAATATATGGTCAGGAGGATCACGTAAAAACATTTCCGAAATAACCACATGTGAGATATTGATGCTTAAAATGTTTAGGGAGAAATGGAATACTGGTGTGTATTTTTTCTTTAAACTATGGTACCAAGACCAACAATATACAGTTTACATAATATGTTTATGTTCCTAAATTAATATTGTTTATGACCTTCAGATGGGTTATGCTCCTCTTCTTTTTATGCTCAACTACTACAATTTCCCTTTAGTTGCAAAATTCCATCTAAATATTCAATACTAAGCGGATTAAAACGTGCACAGTAAAGAGATTAAATGATTAAATCTTTCCACTACCGACCAATGCACCACGACCCAGCCAATCACATACTGTGGTACGGCGCGGTGGTGCACACGTAGTTGCCTGTGGTACGGGTTTGTACCGCGAACCTTGAATGGCTGCATCTGTATATGTTATTGGGATGGTACAGAAAGTGAACTGTGAAACTGGTATCACAAGATGCATTTTCTCTTCTTCAGGGTAAAGGCGAGACAGCTTACACTAAGTGGCCCCCTTCAACAAAAATTTTAACAAAAGTTTATTTTTCCTAGCAGACAGGGAAACTAATCTTACCTGTCTGGAGAAAGTAAATTTCCCCACACATGCAGACTATTCTTGAATGTTTTCCAGTTATAAACAAGAGGAGGTAATTCATCCCATCTAGTAATTAGTAGTTGATTGGCCATTTCTTGAAAAAGGGTATCAGCTGGGTAGCTTGTTGCATGTTTCCACAACCCAAGTAACCCAACTATGTTACTTAATGTTTGGATCTGTTTTCAAGGCCAATGCCTTAAAAACTGGGGCACAACTGTCTCGAAACCCCAAAAAATCTTTTGCACCTATTTATAGAGCTGGATATTTTGCTGGAAAAATTCAGATGAAGCATCTTGCTGATGTGTGCAAGAGTAGAGTCTCAATTGGGATTTGAACAAACAACTTTTCTGTTACAAGTCCAAACCCTTAACCAATGGTGCATACAACAGTAAACAACCTCCAGTGTACCCAAGTGGACTTTCATGGAAAATAGGCTTCTGTGATGTGGGTGGAGAACTAAGATATCCTTTTCTACCCCCCCCACCCCATTCCCCATTATACCCTTCTGAAGTGATTGCCTTCTCCTTCCTCAAATGTAACTTTAGTACCAAGCCCTATTCACCAAACAAATTCAAATGAATTTGGCGAGCTCTACAATTTATTTTTGTTTTTGGTATGTTACAAATTGGAAAATGTGTTGTACTGTCGATAATAGCAGGGTAATGCACTACTGTCCATTATCTTTACTAGTTCTAAGCACTACCATGGCAGACATCAACAACAACGTCTACACTGGTAGGAAGGGCTGACCCAGGAACGGTTATTTGCTCAATAAGATAAAAATTGGTGCCTTTATTATTTTTACGTTCATCCATTTGGATAATATTGTTCTATGGAGAAGTAACACCAGATACAAT
Organism: Lepisosteus platostomus; assembly: GCF_059453375.1. NCBI lineage: Eukaryota > Metazoa > Chordata > Actinopteri > Semionotiformes > Lepisosteidae > Lepisosteus > Lepisosteus platostomus. The sequence continues at coordinate 25,715,785 of NC_142620.1, forward strand.
TTTATTCCCAGAGGGATGATGCTTCTATTCCAGGTGATTTAATATTTTTTAACTGAATATTAAAGATGCCCTTCAATTACTAAATCCTGTCCAGTCACCTTCTCTTCATAGGTTGCTTTTCATTAAAATTCACTTGATGTAACCTGGCTGAATTCAGGATCTCTTATGTTAATTGCATTTAGTACTGCACTATCAATTTTCAAGTGATTTCTCTGACAGCTTAGCCCCTGAGGGGTGGTATAATGAAATGCGTACCGAGCATTTGAAGGTACAGGTTGCTGAGGGTAATGAGGGTGGCTTCTCAGCAAATTCAGAAACACCTCATGCAGGCAGTTAGGGTCATCCTACGTCTTACACCATTTTCTCTGACACTAATTACAATTAAAGAATGTATTCCATACTAACCATTTCCATGGAATTACATTCCATGTTCAGCATTATATTGTAGTTTTTCTAACTGCATTTTAATGCTTCTTTGAATGCTTCTTTGAACACTTCTTTGATAATGCTAAACTGGAACTAAAACTGATACTGTTTTTTTTCCTTGGATTATAACATAATCACACTAACCAAAGCCCTTGTTTACTGTTAATTTTTTTACATACTGTTGAAAACAGAAATTTCTCAGTTTCCCTGACTGAGGTTTTCCTTTATCATATTCCAATTTGGAATATTGATAAACTTACATAGTTGTGTGCACATTTAAAAATGTTAAGTCTAACAATGTTAAGACTGCAGATGATCTTTCACATCTAATAACTTTCTAATGCGGTGTCAAAAAGTGCAATAAGAGAGGCTGTGAACTAGAAGAGGTCATTTGGTCTATCTTACTGATTTAGTTACTACTTAATGAACCAAGATTTCAAAACGTTTCTTGAAAAAACATGAAAAAAATAGTACAGAAAAGGAGGCCAAAGGAAACCATTCATCCCATCTAACCTGTTTGGTACTTAGTACAGTAGTTATTTGATTCAAGGATCCGTCCAGCTGTTGCATCTATAGTATTGGCTTCATCATCATGGCTAGGCAGCTTGCTCCATACTACCACAACCATTTCTGTACAGAAAAGTGCTTCCTGTTTTCAGTTTTTAAAAGGTTTTCAATTTTGGATACCCGAATCAAATCTGCACATAATTTTCTCTATTCCATGCCGAAAGATGCAGTTTTCTTAATCTGTCTGATTGTGACATTCCCCAGGAATTTAACCTTGTTTGTTGTAGCCACCAAATAAGATCCAAGTATTAATTTTCAAACTTACTATTTTGTACATATTAACATGTCTGCCCAGCCAATGCAAACTGTGCTCAATTCCAAGCATAACCAGAACCACTTTTGACAGGGCAAGCTGATGATGTAAGGGTTCCAGGACCACCCCTCACCAGAAGTAAAACCTGTCCTGGTCTGTGGGTAGACAGAGAACTAGAAGTACCCAGAGAACTTCCATAATAACAAATGGAGAGCATGCAAACTTTACACTTAATTAGGTATCCTTGTAAACTTTTACAGTTATCATGAAATTGTTCTTGTTTTGAGATCCAAAAAAAAGTATCAACAAGTGAGGTTTTCTCAGACTAGAGCAAAATAAATGTAAAATAAATAACTGTAATCTTCTGCCAGAGCTGTAAACATTCCAGAATAACCAAACATATAATACTAGTTTGAGTAAAATATTTTGCTTTTGTTAAGGACACCGTATACCACATGAGATCTTTTTAATTAAATGTATTAATTAAAGTACAGCAGTAGTTTGCTGAAAGTCAAAAGCTTGCTTATTTTAGAGATGTTTTGCATTTCTATGCATTCCATACACAGTATTTACTATTGTTGAAATAATAAACCACCCTAAAGCTCTGTGTGGTGCAAGATTCCTTCAGGTTACATGGCTTTTGTCACCTTAGCAGAATAACCACTCCACACACTGATGTAAGACAAGGATTCAAGAAAATCCATGACTGTTTAAAAGATAATATAGTCTTTCCACACTACCTATACCTTGAATACATTGAACATTCCAATCTAATAATTACTCACTTATTATGATTATAGTAGTTCAGGTGGGTAGCTGCATCAGCCTATGTAGGCTGCAAAGGAACAAGTAATAGGTTTATTCCATGCTGAAAAGTGAATAAAGAAAACACAATGTTTCAGCTCACACCCGAAGAAGGCTCCACAGCCAAAAAGTTAGTGTTTTCTTTCTTCTCTTTTCAGCATGGAATAAACCTATTATTTGTTCCTATTATGATTATATACTGTATAACAGATAAGAAATATACACAAGTCTCTTGGGGTCTTTGGCGGCACCTAGTGGCTGCCCCATCATTATTGTAACTTCTTTCTCCACACAGCAGTGCACTACCTACATTAGTACAGATTTGCCTTGAATTCATTGAAATTACATACTGAGATTATGGATGATTTTTTTTTTCCATTACATTCCTCCCTTTAGAAAGATCACAAGAAACTCGCTATACTCACCGAGGACACATATGGAGAGTAGCAACAGATGGATAAGCTTTCTTTTATATCATCCTGGTCCTGACATGCACATGAGCAATTTATTGGACTGTAACTCCCACTCTGTGTATCCTGCAAGTAATTGACTAACACATATATCATCACCATTGTCATCTTAGTTTTTAACTTCCAGAAAGTTCAACTGTGCTTATTCGGTTTGCACCTAGAAACATTCCATCTCAGTGGTTTTGGTATTTTGGGGCCAGTTTCCTGAGTCCTCTAGGGTTTTGACTTTATTACAAGCATGAAAAAAACAGTAATCACTTTATCTATGCAGTGTGTCAGGGTGCATTGGAAAATCTAAATCAGAAATGTTTTGGCTTGAACTCCCCCCAGTCACTGAGTAGCACTGAAACCTGTTAAAGTGTGAAAACATTAGCACACTTGTAGTCTGTTGTGATTTATGATTTTTCAGGCCAAACTTTGTTAACTGGACAGAACTCACTTTTGGCTGCCTTACCTGGATATACAGACGATACTGTGTAGGAGGCTATTGATCTGTTGTTTTGGAAGTGCATCCAAAACTAACATTCTTTTGCTCATCTGCTGCAAATGTCTGAATAGTGTCTGGCTGTACCCTACAGTCTGTGCCATGTGGAAACATTTTTTGGATCCTGTATTTATAAATTCTCAACTTAGATCCAGACTGCATGATGCAAGCCTCAATGAAGTAACAAATGTATCTTTGAACATATACACTGAACTGCTTTAAGAAGCATAGTTTCAGTTGGAAACAGTATCCCCTGTTGCTTTTTGACAGCTGGGTCTTCTGAAACACACAATAAATTAATTAAGTACACTTCATACTATATTGTACATTTACTGCTTTTAATTTTGTAAAATAATTAAGGTTAATCTACTGAGTTTCTTTATGTGGAACTGACTTACATTTACCATTCCTTTTACACATCCATTGTAGTCACTAGCAACATCCAGAACTTGTCATCAATGCAAAGCTTCACATTCTGCTCCATTTTTTTTTCAAGTCTGTTTTTCACATGTACAGATGCAGCCATTCAAAATGCGCAATAAAAACCCATACTGTGTAAAATTATCTGCAGAATAGTGTGGAATATCACAGTACAGATGCAGCCATTCAAAATGGGTGGGGTATTTAACGGTATAACCTGATGGGCGTGTCGCATCAAAACACAGTATCATGCAGTATCACGCAGTTACATGCAGTATCACGCGTCATTTGACGTCATGCCGGAAAGTATTCGGAATCACCTTGTAAAACCAAAAGGAGGAGGCAATAAAGCGTAACCTCTCATGTACAGCATTTGAGCTTTTAAATTTAAACTGTATTACAGCATGTTAATCATTAGTCATTAAAAAGTTGGTATATTTTATGAAAGCAAGATTGCTCAGTTGGACAAAAGTACACAACCTACCTTTATCAGAAATATTTAGGCATCAAAGCCTTTACCGAAGATATTACTAATAGTATTAATAATGAATGACTTTGGACAAGCTGTAAACTCAAAGTATTACGCTGGTCCACATTCTTTGTAACCGTCATTTTAAACAAAAATACTTTTAGTTTTTTCTTTGACAAACACCACAGCATTTCCTTGATCTAACTAACGAGGACAGGACATTAGCTAGCCAATACGATAAAGGAATGACTTTTTTTGCTAATTTCTTTAGCACATTTGTACAATACAGTCTTTGCTGTACTTTTGAGGATCTTTGTGATATTTTGAGCTCTGGTTGAATGATAAGTGTCGCAGTTCAAATAATTTTCGTAGTTAGAAATTATGAAACGCTCTGTTAAAAGCAAGGGAGTTTTTATGTCCATTACAGTAAAAGAAAATGCCTGACAAAGTAGGGCTTGGACAGATTACAAGTGCATTTTTGCAATTTACAATAATGTAACATGTCACTGTGCATTAATAAGGTTATACTGCTATTTCCTTAGATACACGATTCAAAAAAAAATTTTTTTTTGAATCCCCGGCGAAACCGGGCATCCATAAGAATCAAGTAATAGGTTTATTCCATGCTGAAAAAAAGAAGAAAGAAAACACATTCCATAAGAATCAGCGCTTTTATATAGCACCTTTAAAGGTGGCTTCTCAAAACGTTTTACAGGATAAAAACAACAATAACAACAACAACAATATTGTATTTCATTGCACTTTGACAGATCGTCCTTAAATCAATTGTTGACTCTTCTCTCTTTCCTACTTGTATGAAGTGACTGAGCTCCGCTCTGTACCACACAATGATCCCCCCAGAGTCTCTGCCCCGAGTGATTTGGGTTTTTTTGACAGAGGGCAAAAAACTCTCTCTCTCTCTCTCGCTCGCCCACCCCCCCCCTCTCAATTTCAATTCAATTCAAGGTGCTTTATTAGCATGACCGATGGGTACAATCAATGTTGCCAAAGCAAATGAAAGTAATGATATTTACATTAAACAAAACAAAAAATAGAAGTAAAATAAAATCTACAGACATATTACAGACATTTACAACAAAGACATATTATAAAATATTGACATATACTGTAGGCGGCTGGAGCATTATTGGGAGACAGACTCGCTGTTCCTCAGGCTGTGACAGGAGATCACATACTGGGCTGCCAGTTCAACTGAGTTCCCTCCTCCCTCTCCCAGTAGGATTGGGACCCGTTGTGATTCTGGCAGGTGTGGGAACTCGGGGATTAGATTTCTGAATTTCGGGAAGAATGTTTCTCTAATCCCAGAGTATCTGTCACAGTGCAGTAGGAAGTGCACCTCTGTCTCTATTTCTCCCCGCTGGCAGTGGGCGCACAGCCTGTCCTCTCTGGGCAGCCAGGTCTGCCTGTGTCGCCCAGTTTCTATGGCCAGGCTGTGGTCACTGAGCCTGTACTTCATCAGGGTCTGTTTCTGTTTGTTGTTTCTTATTTTGGTCAAATATTCAGCTAGTGTATATTGTCTGTTTAGGGTTCTGTAGCATTCCAGTTTATGTTGTGTTTGTGTGTATCCCCCCCCCGTGTAATGTCTGTTTAGGGCAAGCGAGAGAGAGAGAGAGAGGGGGTGGGCGAGCGAGAGAGAGTTTTTTGCCCTCTGTCAAAAAAAACCCAAATCACACCTTGCTAATACATTTGCAGTCTTTTCAAAGTATGTGCTGTCCCTTGACAAAACAAGGATCGCCAGATAATGTGAATCGAAACCTGTTTTTCTAGCTTTTAAAGTCGTGCGATGTGTAAGCAGGAACACATCATTATATCTTACATCTGAAAAATACAAAATATAGCTCCCAAACAAATGCAAACGTGTTTTTAATAAAATGCTTTTATTCACTCATAATCTGACGATTTCAGGAAGACTAAGGAAGGAAAAAGGAAATTGTCATCTGTTGTTGAAGCTCTGTGAGCTTGGTGACTTTGAGACCACTTGTTATCCCAAGTTGTTTGAATCGCCACAATTCAAATGGAGAAAAAAGAGCTGGCTGACAAGATTTAAGATGTGGCTGCCAATGTTGAATTAAAAAAAACACGTTGCCCGACGTTAGTTGCATTGCATGAAAAATATTTTTATTTTGAGAGACTGGATAAGTAATTCAAGTGTTTTTTTAACTTCCTGAAAAACAAGTAATAATTTAACAATATGTGCAAAAGTTTTATGATATGTCGCTGTTGTGAATATCTGTGGAGTGTATCTTATTTGCCTGTCCTGGCTGTGCTCTCTCGCTCGCCCTCCCCCCCCCCAATCTCTCAATTCAATTCAATTCAAGGTGCTTTATTAGCATGACAGATGGGTACAATCAGTGTTGGGTATTTACTTTGTAATCTGTGATCCTTTTAACTGGTTTTACATCTACTGTATTGCTTTGAGATGCCACTTTTAAAGGTGATATATAAAATCAAGGCTTTAACATGCTTTAACTCCGCAAGTCTGAGTTCTTGTGTCCGTCCTATCCGAACCCGAAAGTATTACCATATGTATCTTTATAGCAGGTGGTGTACAGCTTTTTAGTATAGATTACACTTTTCTAAAATGTATTTAAAAAATAAAAACGATTACAATCTAATCTTTCCACGTTTGATCCCAAGATCCCAAGAAAAATAAATCTAAACGGGGAGAAAGCTATGCTGAAAGTTTATTAAGATACTTACAGATGCAGCCATTCAAAGTGTGCGGTACAGACACGTACCGGAGGTAATTGGCTACGGCGTCGCACATCGTGACTCAAGATGACGCGGGGTACCGCGGTACGTGATTGGTTGACCGACAGGGGCACTCGTGGTCCGTTGGTCTGTCGTAGAAAGATTTACAGTAAACGTCTTAACTGTGCCCGTTTAAGTATTGAATATTCATATGGCATTTTACCACTGAAGGGAAATCTTAGTAGCTGAGCATAAAAAGAATAGGAGCAAACTGCAACGCGTGTGAAGGCCATAAACGATATTAATTTTGGAACATAAACATACAGTATATGGCTGGTCTCGGTACTTTAAAGAAAACATACACGAAACATGGTTTCATTATGACCAGAATCGGTCTTGAGATATTTTTAACTTGATTTACAGTATTTGAGAGGTATGTCTTGACACCGATACTACGTAAATACTGCTCACGTATATGTTTCTAGGTTTATATTGTGCATTTCATACGGTCAAATTACTTTTGAGCAACTGATAAGAAGCGCGAAATGGTATGCCCAGGGCGTTCTAGTTTTTGTTTTGTTTTAATGCAGTGCAGTGGATTGATTAGAGATATCAAATACATACAAGTCATTTTTTAAATGTTGTAGTTCGTCTTGTAAAAATGTTACGAATACATCATCTGTCAACAATTACACAGGTTCTGTTTCCATATTGCGGATTTTGGTTACGTAATATTATTTTCTAATTTCACGTTGTGAATATATGATTTGGGCAAACAGAGCCGCAAAGAAGTACATTATGGGTTGTTGGTTTTTTTTTCCAGTTTTATCTAGAACAAGCGATGCTTAAACCTTTGTCTGATTCTTGTGAAACTATCCACACGACAGTTACAGTACCTAGGAGTTGACTTCAGTGATGTCACTGATGGGATGTTTCTAAAAATCCATCCTCTGTAAAACGTCTTCTCTAGTTGTCCTGCATATGTATTCGTTAATGAAGCTGTGTGTTCTGAGCCTGGATCTCTACATTTCTGTATGAACCAGCTTAGAGGGCTAAAGACAGCTTGTGTTTAAATTGAGTGTAAGGTAATTTATGCTTCTAAAGTCATGGTCAGCATTTATTATTGTACTGTGCTGTAAACTTGTTCTGTGCCTAGTTACAGTATTTGATAGCTTTATCAAATCTGTACATTGTCTGTCGATAATGTTTCTGTAGTGCTTTTTCAGCCCTCAGCATGTGACCGTGCTGGTGGCGCTGTGTGTTAGGTTCCTGACTTCCATGTCACACAGCTCAACATAAATGGACCTTCTGGGGCACAGGCTTTAAAGGAGCTTTTTAAAAAAAACAGACTTTGCCTTTCCTGTTATAAGCTATTCTTTTAGCATATGACAAGCATGCCCTTATTATGGCGATATCCTCCTAAACATTGGAGAAATAACTCTAGAAGTTCAATTAAAACAGAAATGCTTCAAATCACTTGGGATACAACAAAAAAGTGGTGTATTATAAAGTGTGTTAAAAATGTAGCTAGTTTGTTTTCATACCTTAGATTATAATAAAACCTCACCATTTAACACCAACAGGTGTTTTCTTGAAGTCTTCTAGCTTCAAAGTTTATGGTTTGGCTTTTGTGTATAATGATAGTGAACTGCATTGGAAAACTTAAAATCTCTCGCATTAAATTGGCTACAAATGCAAGAATTCAACCAGATATTCTTACTTGTAAAATGTCTACTGTTGCATTGCAGTTAGTTAATGTAGTTAGTCCATAGTCAGCAATCTAAACTTTAATGTTAAGCTTTAATGATTGATGTTGTCCCAGTAACCTTTAGAAATACTATAGTACTTCACAAATGCTTTGTGTGTTTGGAAATCTTTTGAGTAAAAGCCTTATAAAAATAGGTTTAGTTTTCACAGGACATCACAAAGAAATAGGATGGTATAATTCTTATAATTGCTTAGTGATTGTATTTGGAAGATTATGGACTAAACAGACTTCAGGGATGCCAGTGGATCATTGTGCTATTTGGAATTATTCCAAAAATCAAGTGACCTCTTTGCTGTAGTATCTTTAGTATTATCTATTTAGTATTAATAAAGAATAGATTTATTAAAGTCGTGCGATGTGTAAGCGGGATATGTAAAATAATGTAAAATAAAGTTTTTTATTATTGTTATAGAGAAACATGATCAGATTTTCCCTGGTTCAGAAAAAAGACGATTAAAATCTGTAATCTTTCCACTTGTATGTCATCGGACATTAACGAGTACAACCCCCTTTCTGCCGGAGTGCTGGCTGTGACGAATTAAACCGGTTTCACAGGTATTTTCAAGTAGGAAGTACAGTGTTAACTAGTAGCTAGGCTCCTCAATGAAATCGCTTTAACATGCTAATGCGTTGGTGTAACAGTCCGGGAGTGGCAAGCTTCCAATGTCAACTCGACTCGATTGGAAGACAATGAACGTATTTTAGCCCTAAATGAATTAATAGCAAACATGGTTTACATAAAATACATTTTTCCAAGAAAGTTAATAATAATACGATCTATAGTTGAAATCTGAGCCTAAATATAAAGGAAAAGCATTTTCAGAGAGCAATCACGCTGTGTTTATGTAGAAAAAGCAATTAGGTTTATGAGCAATCTAATTACCTATTCGCTTAAAACGCTATATAAAATAAAGTTTATTTAAAGATGAATGATAAGTGTCGCAGTTTAAATAATTTTCGCAGGAGGGCTTGGACAGATTCCAAGTGCATTTTTGCAATTTACGTTGCATTGTCCAATGTGCTGTTGTAATACAGTTTAGAATACAGTAAGTCTAAACTGTATCAGCTTTATTTATGGGTTGCAATTTAGAAAAAGTCAAAAACCGCACTCAAAATGCAATTTAGAGGAGACACCCAAATTATAATGTAATGTGCCACTGTTTGTGCATGAACAAAGTTATACTGCAATTTTCCTTAGATACGCGATTAAAAAAAAAAAAATTTATTGAATCCCCGGCGGAACACATTCCATAAGAATCAGCGCTTTTAGACAGTATATCGCCTTTAAACACATATATTTAAACACGCGTTTACGATTTAAATCAAAACGCGATTCAAATCAATATAAAGCCATACAAATGACTTGTATGTATTTGATATCTCTAATCAATCCACTGCACTGCATTAAAACAAAACAAAAACTAGAACGCCCTGGGCATACCATTTCGCGCTTCTTATCAGTTGCTCAAAAGTAATTTGACCGTATGAAATGTACAATATAAACCTAGAAACATATACGTGAGCAGTATTTACGTAGTATCGGTGTCAAGACATACCTCTCAAATACTGTAAATCAAGTTAAAAATATCTCAAGACCGATTCTGGTCATAATGAAACCATGTTTCGTGTATGTTTTCTTTAAAGTACCGAGACCAGCCATATACTGTATGTTTATGTTCCAAAATTAATATCGTTTATGGCCTTCACACGCGTTGCAGTATGCTCCTATTCTTTTTATGCTCAGCTACTAAGATTTCCCTTCAGTGGTAAAATGCCATATGAATATTCAATACTTAAACGGGCACAGTTAAGACGTTTACTGTAAATCTTTCTACGACAGACCAACGGACCACGAGTGCCCCTGTCGGTCAACCAATCACGTACCGCGGTACCCCGCGTCATCTTGCGTCACGATGTGCGACGCCGTAGCCAATTACCTCCGGTACGTGTCTGTACCGCACACTTTGAATGGCTGCATCTGTAAGTATCTTAATAAACTTTCAGCATAGCTTTCTCCCCGTTTAGATTTATTTTTATGGGATTTATTATGGGATCTTGGGATCAAACGTGGAAAGATTAGATTGTAATCGTTTTTATTTTTTAAATACATTTTAGAAAAGTGTAATCTATACTAAAAAGCTGTACACCACCTGCTATAAAGATACATATGGTAATACTTTCGGGTTCGGATAGGACGGACACAAGAACTCAGACTTGCAGAGTTAAAGCATGTTAAAGCCTTGATTTTATATATCACCTTTAAAAGTGGCATCTCAAAGCAATACAGTAGATGTAAAAACAGTTAAAAGGATCACAGATTACAAAGTAAATACCCAACACTGATTGTACCCATCTGTCATGCTAATAAAGCACCTTGAATTGAATTGAATTGAATTGAGAGATTGGGGGGGGGGGGAGGGCGAGCGAGAGAGCACAGCCAGGACAGGCAAATAAGATACACTCCACAGACATTCACAACAGCGACATATCATAAAACTTTTGCACATATTGTTAAATTATTACTTGTTTTTCAGGAAGTTAAAAAAACACTTGAATTACTTATCCAGTCTCTCAAAATAAAAATATTTTTCATGCAATGCAACTAACGTCGGGCAACGTGTTTTTTTTAATTCAACATTGGCAGCCACATCTTAAATCTTGTCAGCCAGCTCTTTTTTCTCCATTTGAATTGTGGCGATTCAAACAACTTGGGATAACAAGTGGTCTCAAAGTCACCAAGCTCACAGAGCTTCAACAACAGATGACAATTTCCTTTTTCCTTCCTTAGTCTTCCTGAAATCGTCAGATTATGAGTGAATAAAAGCATTTTATTAAAAACACGTTTGCATTTGTTTGGGAGCTATATTTTGTATTTTTCAGATGTAAGATATAATGATGTGTTCCTGCTTACACATCGCACGACTTTAAAAGCTAGAAAAACAGGTTTCGATTCACATTATCTGGCGATCCTTGTTTTGTCAAGGGACAGCACATACTTTGAAAAGACTGCAAATGTATTAGCAAGGTGTGATTTGGGTTTTTTTGACAGAGGGCAAAAAACTCTCTCTCGCTCGCCCACCCCCTCTCTCTCTCTCTCGCTTGCCCTAAACAGACAATACACGGGGGGGGGATACACACAAACACAACATAAACTGGAATGCTACAGAACCCTAAACAGACAATATACACTAGCTGAATATTTGACCAAAATAAGAAACAACAAACAGAAACAGACCCTGATGAAGTACAGGCTCAGTGACCACAGCCTGGCCATAGAAACTGGGCGACACAGGCAGACCTGGCTGCCCAGAGAGGACAGGCTGTGCGCCCACTGCCAGCGGGGAGAAATAGAGACAGAGGTGCACTTCCTACTGCACTGTGACAGATACTCTGGGATTAGAGAAACATTCTTCCCGAAGTTCAGAAATCTAATCCCCGAGTTCCCACACCTGCCAGAATCACAACGGGTCCCAATCCTACTGGGAGAGGGAGGAGGGAACTCAGTTGAACTGGCAGCCCAGTATGTGATCTCCTGTCACAGCCTGAGGAACAGCGAGTCTGTCTCCCAATAATGCTCCAGCCGCCTACAGTATATGTCAATATTTTATAATATGTCTTTGTTGTAAATGTCTGTAATATGTCTGTAGATTTTATTTTACTTCTATTTTTTGTTTTGTTTAATGTAAATATCATTACTTTCATTTGCTTTGGCAACATTGATTGTACCCATCGGTCATGCTAATAAAGCACCTTGAATTGAATTGATTTCCCTTCAGTGGTAAAATTCCATATGAATATTCAATACTTAAACGGGCACAGTTAAGACGTTTACTGTAAATCTTTCTACGACAGACCAAGGGACCACGAGTGCCCCTGTCGGTCAACCAATCAGTTACCGCGGTATTTTGCATCATCGCGCGTCACGATTGCTTAATTTAATCTCTTTACTGTGCATGTTTAAATCTGCTTAATATTGAATATTAATGGAACTTTACAACTAAAGGGAAATTTTGGTAGCTGAGCTTTAAATTAGAGGAGGAGTACGTCTCTGAACGTAGTAAACTTTATTAATTTAGGAATATAAATATATCATCAAACTGTATATGGCTGGTAGTGGTAGTTTAAAAAAAACAGTATTCCACTTTCTTCATAAACATAAACATTTTAAGCATCAAAGTCTTTCACTCGGTCACTTACAGTTGTTATTTTGGGAAAGTTTTGGTGTGCTCGTTCTATTTTAAGTTATACTTTATAAAAAGCGATGAATGCTTGCGCTTGTTATATACTTTAAACTTTAAACTTTTTAGAATCTGTTAAATAGGGAATATAATATGGAATCAAGTATCTAAAAAAATTAATAACAATTTAAATATTTAAATATATTTATATAGCTCAAAGTATTACCGTAGTCCATTTTCTTTGTAAACATCTGCATCAATATGACTCATTCAACCATGATTACTTGGAAATATTTTGCCTGCCCTTTTCAGCTATAGCCTAAGCTGCCAAGCGGCTTGTTGGCATAATGGCTTCAGTACGTGACTCAATACATGATTTCTAGCAGCTGGGGTTCTAATTCTGCTCACGGCATGAGTTTTGCTTTAACAAATACACATTTCTTTTAAAAAATACTAAAATAGTAAATATTTCGACAAAATATTAAATTTGTTCAAAGCTAAATTCGATCAACAACATGAATGGGCAAACGTGTATACCGTCAACATTAGGAGTAAGAAGCAGTTCAACTAGTTTAATTCAAGTCAATTCAAAATACCTTATTTATTCAAGTGGGGCATATAAAGACAAGCCTTTACAACAAGCCTTAAAACCAAATTGTATATATTATACAATGGAACAAGTAATAGGTTTATTCCATGCTGAAAAAAAGAAGAAAGAGAACACAACGTTTCGGCCGTGGAGCCTTCTTCAGGTGTGAGAGAGACAGGGCAGTAGGCAAAGGTAAAGTAGCGGGAGAACAAAGGTTGGGAGGGAGGAGGAGTGAGAGGCGGGAGCAGGGGACAGAAAGAGAGGCCAATCAAGAGGTGTGAAGTCAGAATGGGTGCAGAGAGGTGTGAAATGAAACTTCCAATGAATGGAGAACATTTAAAAGAACAGTAATCTGTCGTTAAGGGAAGGGAGAATGTGTGATCCTAACTGCAGAATAATTTTAGTTTCGGTGGTCTTTCTGATGTATGAGTTCGGAAAACCGTCTTTGAGAACACAGACGGAGAGATTAGTGTGGTCGTGGCCGTCAGAGGTGAAATGAGAAACAATGGGCTTGGAGAGATCTTTAATCTTCACAGCCCTGACGTGTTCTCTGAAGCGGTCTCCGAGTCTCCTTCCTGTTTCTCCAATGTAGATGGCTGGGCATTTACTGCAAGAGATACAGTAAATAAGGTTGCTGGAGGTACAAGATGCTGTCTGGGTGATCCGGAATTGTCCTGAGGGGCCTTGAATGAGTGTGGTGGTGGCTGTGTACTTGCAGGTGATACAGCGAGCTCTGTTGCAAGGGAAAGTGCCTGGTGTGGATGGTTGTTGAGGGCGGTCAAGGGAGCTGTGAACAAGGAGGTTACGCAGATTAGGTGGTCGGCGATATGAGATGATAGGGCGATCAGAAAAGAGGGCCCCAATGGAGGGATCATCCTGTAGGATGGAAAAATTCTGGTTAATGGTCCTGGGGATAGGAAGTGTGTTAGGGTGGTAAGGAAGCACCAAGGGAATGCGGTTGTTACGGCGGGAGTTCCTGAATGGGTTGATGGTCCGGGGGGTGTTTTTGGCTCGGGCAAGGGCCCTGTCAATCACACTGCTGGGATATCCTCTGTTGATAAAAAATGAGTACATTTCGAGGGCTTGGTTCTCGAAGTCGATGTCGTCGCTGCATAGTCGTCGTAACCTAAGGAACTGTGAAAAAGGAAGAGAGTTTTTAGTGTGGTTGGGGTGAAATGAGCTGTACAGGAGGTAGCTGTGTGAATCCGTGGGTTTGTAATAAACTGAAGTGGACAGTCGGGGGTAGTTGATAGACAAGTGGATGTCTAGAAACGGAAGAGTGGTGGAAGATATGTGAACTGTATATTTGAGGGACGGGTGGAAGTTGGTGAAATGGTGCAGGAAGAACTCGAGCTGATCGTTGGAGCATGTGGCGGCACCGACGCAGTCATCAATATATCGTTTGTAGAGGTCAGGGACATAGCCAGTGTAGGAGGCGAAGAAGCGTTCTTCTACCCAGCCGACAAAAATGTTGGCATAGCTGGGTCCCATTCTGGTGCCCATGGCAACTCCACTGACCTGTTGGTAAAAAAGATTATTGAAAGAGAATGCGTTCAGTGTGAGGACCAATTCTGCAAGGCGTACCAGGGTGTGGGTGGGTGGATCAAGCACTGTGCGTTTGTCCAGCGTGTGCTTGAGTGCTGTAAGGCCGTCATTATGGGGAATGACGGTGTACAGAGATGTGATGTCCATGGTAAAAATGTGGCATTCGGTACCCTGAAATTGGAAATCATTGAAAAGTTGGAGCGCGTGGTTGGTGTCTTTGATGTATGAGGGAAGATCTTCAACCAGCGGTCTCATGAGGCTGTCGAGAAAGGCTGAGATGTAAGTAGTTGGACAGTTACATGCTGATACGATGGGGCGTCCAGGGGTGTCCGGTTTGTGGATTTTGGGGAGGAGGTAAAATTGAAATACCTGTGGATGTTCCATGATGAGCCGGTTCGCCTCCTGGGGGAGCTCGTTACTGCTGATAAGAAGGGAAATGGTGGATACCACTTCCTTTTGGTAGTCAGTGGTAGGGTCCTGTTGGAGAGGGAGGTAGGCAGAAGTGTCAGTTAGTTGTCTAGAGGCTTCAAAGATATATAGATCCTTACGCCACACCACAACAGCACCTCCTTTGTCCGCTGGTTTGATGACGATATCATCCCTGTTGCGGAGAGACTGGAGCGCCTGATTTTCTCCTTGGGTGAGGTTAGACCTATGTTTACTGGGTATAGAGAGTGCCTTGGGAGCTTGATTAGTGCATTGGTTAATGAAATAATCAACTGGTGGAAAACGGCCAGAGGAGGGAGTCCAACAGCTCTGTTTGGGATTAATGTTGTTAATGACATCAATAACCGGGTTGTTATCAGCTGCCTGTGAAGAGGAATTGTCGGCAAAATGTGCTCTGAGACGGATCCTGCGGTAAAAGCGGTTAAGGTCGACATTGGTCTGGGGGATGTCCAGCTTCCTGGGAACTGGTACAAAACTGAGCCCTTTGCTGAGGAGGGATCGCTCGTCCTGTGAAAGGGAAAGGTCAGAAGGTATGGTGACAACAAGGTTAGGGTTGGTGAGGGTGTCCGGGGTGTTGATGGTGTCACCAACCCTAACCTTGTTGTCACCATACCTTCTGACCTTTCCCTTTCACAGGACGAGCGATCCCTCCTCAGCAAAGGGCTCAGTTTTGTACCAGTTCCCAGGAAGCTGGACATCCCCCAGACCAATGTCGACCTTAACCGCTTTTACCGCAGGATCCGTCTCAGAGCACATTTTGCCGACAATTCCTCTTCACAGGCAGCTGATAACAACCCGGTTATTGATGTCATTAACAACATTAATCCCAAACAGAGCTGTTGGACTCCCTCCTCTGGCCGTTTTCCACCAGTTGATTATTTCATTAACCAATGCACTAATCAAGCTCCCAAGGCACTCTCTATACCCAGTAAACATAGGTCTAACCTCACCCAAGGAGAAAATCAGGCGCTCCAGTCTCTCCGCAACAGGGATGATATCGTCATCAAACCAGCGGACAAAGGAGGTGCTGTTGTGGTGTGGCGTAAGGATCTATATATCTTTGAAGCCTCTAGACAACTAACTGACACTTCTGCCTACCTCCCTCTCCAACAGGACCCTACCACTGACTACCAAAAGGAAGTGGTATCCACCATTTCCCTTCTTATCAGCAGTAACGAGCTCCCCCAGGAGGCGAACCGGCTCATCATGGAACATCCACAGGTATCTCAATTTTACCTCCTCCCCAAAATCCACAAACCGGACACCCCTGGACGCCCCATCGTATCAGCATGTAACTGTCCAACTACTTACATCTCAGCCTTTCTCGACAGCCTCATGAGACCGCTGGTTGAAGATCTTCCCTCATACATCAAAGACACCAACCACGCGCTCCAACTTTTCAATGATTTCCAATTTCAGGGTACCGAATGCCACATTTTTACCATGGACATCACATCTCTGTACACCGTCATTCCCCATAATGACGGCCTTACAGCACTCAAGCACACGCTGGACAAACGCACAGTGCTTGATCCACCCACCCACACCCTGGTACGCCTTGCAGAATTGGTCCTCACACTGAACGCATTCTCTTTCAATAATCTTTTTTACCAACAGGTCAGTGGAGTTGCCATGGGCACCAGAATGGGACCCAGCTATGCCAACATTTTTGTCGGCTGGGTAGAAGAACGCTTCTTCGCCTCCTACACTGGCTATGTCCCTGACCTCTACAAACGATATATTGATGACTGCGTCGGTGCCGCCACATGCTCCAACGATCAGCTCGAGTTCTTCCTGCACCATTTCACCAACTTCCACCCGTCCCTCAAATATACAGTTCACATATCTTCCACCACTCTTCCGTTTCTAGACATCCACTTGTCTATCAACTACCCCCGACTGTCCACTTCAGTTTATTACAAACCCACGGATTCACACAGCTACCTCCTGTACAGCTCATTTCACCCCAACCACACTAAAAACTCTCTTCCTTTTTCACAGTTCCTTAGGTTACGACGACTATGCAGCGACGACATCGACTTCGAGAACCAAGCCCTCGAAATGTACTCATTTTTTATCAACAGAGGATATCCCAGCAGTGTGATTGACAGGGCCCTTGCCCGAGCCAAAAACACCCCCCGGACCATCAACCCATTCAGGAACTCCCGCCGTAACAACCGCATTCCCTTGGTGCTTCCTTACCACCCTAACACACTTCCTATCCCCAGGACCATTAACCAGAATTTTTCCATCCTACAGGATGATCCCTCCATTGGGGCCCTCTTTTCTGATCGCCCTATCATCTCATATCGCCGACCACCTAATCTGCGTAACCTCCTTGTTCACAGCTCCCTTGACCGCCCTCAACAACCATCCACACCAGGCACTTTCCCTTGCAACAGAGCTCGCTGTATCACCTGCAAGTACACAGCCACCACCACACTCATTCAAGGCCCCTCAGGACAATTCCGGATCACCCAGACAGCATCTTGTACCTCCAGCAACCTTATTTACTGTATCTCTTGCAGTAAATGCCCAGCCATCTACATTGGAGAAACAGGAAGGAGACTCGGAGACCGCTTCAGAGAACACGTCAGGGCTGTGAAGATTAAAGATCTCTCCAAGCCCATTGTTTCTCATTTCACCTCTGACGGCCACGACCACACTAATCTCTCCGTCTGTGTTCTCAAAGATGGTTTTCCGAACTCATACATCAGAAAGACCACCGAAACTAAAATTATTCTGCAGTTAGGATCACACATTCTCCCTTCCCTTAACGACAGATTACTGTTCTTTTAAATTTTCTCCATTCATTGGAAGTTTCATTTCACACCTCTCTGCACCCATTCTGACTTCACACCTCTTGATTGGCCTCTCTTTCTGTCCCCTGCTCCCGCCTCTCACTCCTCCTCCCTCCCAACCTTTGTTCTCCCGCTACTTTACCTTTGCCTACTGCCCTGTCTCTCTCACACCTGAAGAAGGCTCCACGGCCGAAACGTTGTGTTCTCTTTCTTCTTTTTTTCAGCATGGAATAAACCTATTACTTGTTCCTTTGCAGCCTACGCATGCTGACGCAGCTACCCACCTATATTATACAATATATAATTAATAATAAAGAATTATTGTAATTGAGAATAACAGAACAATATTAAAAAGACCGCTGAAAATGAGCTATAATAACGTATCTGATATTTATTAACAACATGAATTTATTAATAACTAAACATTTCAAACTGCTTGTAGTTTGAAATTGTATTTTTTTCGGAGTGATTTGTTACTGTTTTCACAACCTTTGCTGGTTAAAACGAAGACAGAGACAGAGTGTTCCAGAGCTCTCTTTAATTTGTGAAGCTCCCTCTGTATTTCCTGTTTTCACACAGATAAGAATAAACTATATATGCAAGTCTTTTCGAAGTCAGAAAGATGTTCTGTGCTCAACGGCTCTTTCCCCACAGTACGCATTATGTGCCATTTTTAAGCATCAGTCGAAGCATTCTGATGTCTGTCAAAATCGTAAAAAATAAACAAAAAGTGTAGGTGAGGCTGCTATCTGTCCTGGATAAAGCGGTTAGAAAATAGATGGATAGATTTAAATTTGTAAAAATGTGAATGCGATACTGAAGGTATTATTAATATTATTAATAATTAATGACCTTGGACGATCTGTAAGTTGAAGAATTATAGAGCAGACACGTTGAATCTTTTATTTTCAGCTTGGAATTAACTTTTTTGTATTCCATTGCAGCCACTTTATGTAGCGCAGCTCTTGACGTCATTAACAAATAGTTGTCATAAAGGCTAGGAGTGTTACAACCCACTGTGTTTGTTATGTAGAATAGACAGTTTTGGGGGATGGGGATGCATTTTCAGTAATATGCCCTCTGATGTATTTGGCGCACTTTAACAAGGCAGTCAGCAATCAAATGTCCTGTTGTTTCTAAACACTTGTTTTTCTGTACTGTAGTTTTAAAACTAGAACAAAGACGTGCCGAATGCAAACAGTGCAATGCTGTATAGTTTTAAAGCCACTACAGTACAACTTATTGGAAAAACATGTATTTTTACTGTATCAAAGTCTAACTTGTTCACAGCACCCAACATTACAAACTCTGGGCGTTTCATTGCCTATTGCAAAAGCATCGACAACAATGTAGTTAAAAGGAACAAGTTGAATTGAGTTGAGGGATTCGATAATAGACACATTATAACAATAATCCCGAGTTGTGTCATAAAATTATTATTAAATTATTAGTGTTGTGCTGCTGCTGCACCCACAGGGCTTCAAGCCTTGGGTCGCCTACATCTTCGACTAGCCTGCAGAGAAAGTCATATTTTTTATATTTATTTTATTTTATTTATTAGCACACTGAAAAACAGAACCTGCTGATTTGCTATGAGACAGGACAGGAGATCACACACTGCTTTTAAATAGAATCAGATTGACTTGTTAATGCGTCTATCATATTTCCTGGCGTATTGTGTCAATTTTCAGTGTTTTGGTGTACTTTCCCAGATATTAGCAGCAGTACAGTACACTGAATAATTAGGACTCTTCATTATAATCGTAAATATAAAGACCCAAAATAAACACACAGTAATAAATATCACTCTACATTGACCTTTTTATTAAGTGATAGACAAAAGGCAGGGCAGTGACTTTGGGGGCTCTCTACAAGCTAGTAAAAGAAGTAGGCGACTAAAACCTCGAAGCCCAGTGGGTGCAGCAGCAACAACAACAATAATAGTGTGTTGTTGATTAGAATTATAATTATAATCGAGAATAACAAAATGGTATTAAAAAGACCACGGAAACTGAAAAAGATAGAAGCAGTGTAAAATTATTAGCTGGTATTAATAAAATAATATTGTTAATAATTATCAGATATGTTATTATAGTTCAGAGTCATTTGTTTTCTCATGTTTTCAAAACCTTCGATTTTTCAGATGTCAATAACTTTGTGAAAAATGATGCTGGGCCTTCACACCACAAGCATTTAAACGATATTGATTTGTGAAAATTGTCACAGCTTTTATTTAAACAATTTCCAGTACTTGGTTGCATTTTTAGAAACCTTAGTTTTTAAATAAAACGAATCATAACGCGAGAACGCATCATGCTACATTTTTATGCATCAGTTGAAGCCTTCTGTAGTCTCTCAAAAAACATAAAAATGTAACATAATTGTAAATGTAACCTGTATGACTAAAGTGCCAAAGAGGACTGGCTTAAGCATGCCTCAAGCCGAACAGAGCCAAAAAATACAGAACCGAAAAAGTTTGGTGCCGTTTCCTTTGCTTTAAAGGTACTCTCCCCGTGAAAGAATTTTCACTTCAAACATTTGCCCACCAACTTACATGCAGACACAAACTGAATATCAATACAAAATGTTTTTGCAAGAATAAAGATTAAAAACATTTAAAAAAAACTTACTTGCAAGATACACTGTTTTATTAAAACTAACACTCTATAGGCACTACACTGCGACTTCATGAGGACAACGTCACGTAGCTAAATCACAGCTGGATACAATTTTAACTTGCCTCATGAAACCAAATATCCAGACATATCAACATATTAGTTCAGGTGGGTAGCTGCGTCAGCATGCGTAGGCTGCAAAGGAGTACCGGGGCAACCAGTGAGATTACTGAGATGGATAATTTTAGTAAATATGTTGATATGCAAAGGAACAAGTAATAGGTTTATTCCATGCTGAAAAAAGAAGAAAGAAAACCCAACGTTGTGTTATATATTTCTATAAATATACTGTATTATATATACAGTATGAGACCATATGGTTTCAAAGCCACTACAGCGATACAGCATGTGTGAAATATTTTTCTTAATCCAAATTTAAAGTTAAATTACTCATTGATTAAATTTATATTCAGACAAAATCTAAATGTTCTTAATGTGGATGTAAACCAGAAAGAGGCACATCGTGTTCACAACACAAATGTCAAAATGTTTCCAAACCAACCACTTGTGATATTTTAGCTGCTTCATTACATGATTCCATACTAATTTTATTATCAAGTGGTATTAAATCAGTAAAACTTTTTTTTTTACAATTAAAGCAAGTGGTGTTCTTACTAGGTATTCTTAGAAAAGGATAAAACATAATACAGTAACTTTTTATGAAGTGCAATATATAAACTGTATATAATGCCTGAACAAGCACTTTAAAAGCATAATGCACTGTAAGTCACCATGTTAAAGACTTTGATGCATAAAACATTTATGAAAAGGGTGGAATACTGTTGTGTATGTTTTCATTTTTAGCTATCACTACCATTTACTGTGTGTACATTAGGTATGTATTACATTACAGTACTGTTATTTACCTTTGAATTTTCTCTATGTGGATGTAAACGTGAAAAAGGCACATCATGTTCACAAGCTCCAGTATAATAACAGTTCAAAATTAATAAAAGTCTAAACAGTGTACAATTTAAATTCTATAATTGGAAAAAGAGTGTTCCTCAGCATTGAGCAGGATTCAAAAACGAGCGTTTGCCCAAATGTTCCACACACCACAATCAGCTTTCACTGCTTCACCTGGTGGTTTTACAAAGTAGCACACTCACATAACTGAAAATTTCTAAAATGCTGCGGTCTACCGCAGTCTGTCACAGTCTCATGCAATCTCGCGCAGTGGCTGGACTGCAAACTACTGCAGCATCCCTCGTGCCTTCTGAATGGCTGGATCTGTATGCAAATTACGTTGAGGGTACAAACATACAAATTAGCTGTATAGTGTAATCTGTAGAACTACTGTATTTTATTCATTACCTCACCCCAATATTCTAACATCTCACTAACCCCCCAGAAAGTAGGATGATTAAAAATAGGATGCTTGCAAGGGGACAGACCAGTTGTTACTAGTTTCCCTGAAACCCTACTGTATAGCTGAAGTGCATGTCTGTTTTCATTGAAAGGTTCTGTTTTAAAATTATTTCAAACACAGAAAAACTGTTAAAGTGGAGAAGTACAAAACACTCCACAAACTTAACACTCCTTAAACGATCTGGTCTGCAATGTAATTTCATTTACTGTTGATGCACAGTGAATATTGTATTTAATAAACTAAATGACAGTGATACAATGTAATTAAAATCGAATTTCCTTAATGAAATACTCGAATCTATTTTGTAGTTACTGAATATGTTTGGTTATACAGTTTTTTATCCATGCTGTAGTGTTGACAAGAAATAGTGAACAAGTGGAGGAGCTTACTTTATTTCTGAAATAGTCAGTTAATGCTTCACAGATGCAATCAGTATAAAAATTAACGGACACAGTCAACAGTATAAAGAAAGCGAAAGGTATGCGAGCATAAAGGACCAGAAGCAGTGTAAATTCGGCTTTGGTACGATATTCCCTTGAGCCTAAGAATGTATATGTTTTGTCTTCTCTCAACTGCTGTCAGAGCAGCAATATGCTTCTTGTATTTCGGTGACCAAAATTATGCACAGTATTCTAAGGAAGTTATTGCTTTTCTTTGTACAGTGTTAACATAATACCCCTTGATTTTATGTCCACACTTTTAACTGTACAGCTTAATCTTCTGTTCACCTTATTTATTGCTTATTTGCATTTCTTGAAAGATGAAAATGATTTGTCTACAGTATATAAATACTGAACTGTTTCTCCGAAGAAGCTTCTTAAAGATTATTGTTTCTGGTGGGAAACTGACATCTACAACCCATTTTCCAGAAGCTTTCGATAAAATTCTTAACGGGGCAGAGCGGTGGCTCTGTGCTAAGGGTCTGAACCTGTAGCTGGAAGGTTGGCGCTTCAAATCCTGTGGTCGTCAGATGAATCCTAGTCCATTGGGCCCTTGAGCAAGGCCCTTAGCCCCCAACTACTCCAGGGGTGCTGTATAAATGGCTGACCCTGCGCTCTGACCCCAAGCTTATCTCCTTGTATGTATGTCTCATGGAGAGCAAGTTGGGGTATGTGATAAGACAAATTCCTAATGCAAGAAATTGCATATGGCCAGTGAAGTGATCTTATCTTAATGAGGGAGGTCATGTGACCATAGTTCTTGCAGAGCTGCCTAATGCTGAAGCTCCTGCCACCAGCACCAATTTTATTCATTTTCAAGTTGTGTT
Source organism: Lepisosteus platostomus (assembly GCF_059453375.1). Lineage (NCBI taxonomy): Eukaryota > Metazoa > Chordata > Actinopteri > Semionotiformes > Lepisosteidae > Lepisosteus > Lepisosteus platostomus. The sequence goes on from NC_142620.1 coordinate 25,739,029, forward strand.
ATTTTCTTTTTGGTGCATTAACATCTCTGATATTCTTGGATGGTTAGGAATACAGAGAAACAGGACATGTATCCTATCTTTTTCAAGAAAGAAAATACTGAAAAGGTTTGGCTCTCCAGAATCGGCTACAATGGCTGATTTGCTGAAGCAGACCTTGGATCAACAAGCACAATTGGCAATGCAGTTGGCAGTTGAAAAGCTTAGTTGGCAACAGTGACCTTTCGGATTGTAGCAATGGTGGAGAACTTGGACATTAAGACAGCAACTATTCAGCAACATGTTTCTAGATAGGGTTTTGAGCCAAAACATGCCAGGCAGACTTTTTTCTGTTTGTGGTTGTGTACTCGAAAAGCTCACCTGTGATACATGGCATGACATTTTCTATTAGCATGCTGTTATTTCCTTGTGCATTTCATGTTCTCCTATGATTTTAATTAGCAAAAGAAAAAGTAGCAGTTCCAGCTCTACCATATTAAGGTTAGCTTTGCTACTAATTAGCCTCGTTAAATCCTTAAATAGCTGAACTACAGTGTGAAATAACAACTGACTGTTCCTTTATGCTGAACACATAAACAAACAGATGTTATACAGCATTATACAATCACAGCACACTCTGTAATAGTTGTATAGTTCCATTCACCAAATCAGGCAACTAATCTTGGACAAGTTCCTAGTCGAGAGACCAGTGGTGGAAGTGTAGAATAAAAGCATTGTGAAAATATAGTGAAAATATCCTGTGTCCTCACAATCTGTTAACAATAACTTTTGTACTGTATAATAGACTGTTGACCACCTACAGTAAATCAATCATGTTAAGCAGTATCAATCCAACTCTAAAATATTTTTTACATAAATACAGTATATACAGTACTATGTGCATTCTGTACTACCAAGAGCTGAATGTAAATTAGGAATAAATAGCTAGCTGTCATTGAAGGCAACCAAGTCATGAATATGGTAATTGCCAGAAGTTAACCCACCTACTGTATTAAGGTCCCTAACTTTGGGCCTGACTGATCAAATTACAAGTGATCACTTTCAAACTAGGGTTGCAGAATATGCACGTATGAAATAATATTATTTTCCTTATAATTCTTTTTATTTATTTTTATGTATTTATTTTTTACCTATATCAGTTGCGCAAAAGAAATTCCTAACCACTGCAATGGGGCAGTGCGATGGCTCTGTGGTTAAGAATCTGCACCTGTGACTGGAAGGTTGCCAGTTTGTATCCCGCGGCCGGCAGAGGAACCCTACTCCGTTGGGCCCCTGAGCAAGACCCTTAACCCCAACTGCTCAAGGGGTGCCGTACAAATGGCTGACCTTGCGCTCTGACCCCAAGCTTCCCTCTCTGTCTGTGTGTCAAATGGAGAGTAAGTTGGGGTATGCAAAAAGACAAATTCCTAATACAAGAAATTGTATATGGACAATAAAGTGATCTCTCTCTCTTATAGCTTATACTAATACTTTTAAATTGTTGCTTTAAAAGTTGAATGGCCCATTGAAACTAATCTTCACTTTTCTGAAAAGGATTTGACCCTAAATATTAATGTCAAACATTGTTCTTAATGCAGGCAAAACTGACATCACTAAAGGATAAGTCTACATCTGCTGAAACAGTTTCTTAAGCTGTTATTTTTTCAGCTTAATTAAAAAGTGAAATCTTAAATTCATCAGAATATTCTGTTGAAGATGTTTTACGGCTTTCAATTAATCCTACGTGTATAGGGGCATGTCACTGATGTATCAGGTAGAAATATTATTGCTATATTCCAATTTGGAATCTCAGCTAAAAATGACTATCACTACACAAAATGAGGAAATGCAGATAGTCTCTATCAACCTGTTAACTTGATGAATCACTGAAATGTTGTCCATGCTTCAACCTTCACAGCAATGTCCGGGAGGTTTAATGCCAATTGCACTGGAGCAACATCCCTTTCTGGTATCACCACAAACCTAAAGTAACCCGGGAAGCTACAGGGATTTATTTTTTCTGGAAGCCAAAAGATCCAATGTCAGTTAATCTAAATCTTCTGTCCATGGAGGTGCTGATCACCACTACATCCAGATATTAGGAGGAGCCCAATCTATTGGCTAATGATGTAACACAGGCACAAATATCCAACAATTGGATCATAGAGCTTAACCTGCACATGTAGACAATATTTTTTAACTTTCTTTTGTGCTACTCAGTAGCATCATCTTGCCATATAAACAAGGAGTTCGAAATCCCCTATGTGGATTGAGCCAAGGTGCACACTGCCAGTACATTGATGGGGCTTGCGGGGGAATTCAAAATCCTGGAAGGAAAGAATTAATGTTTGAACTTTATTTATATAAGAGCTGGAGGTTACATCAGTGCCATTACTTAAAGGTTGTCTTATCTCTTTAACATTAGTTTCCAAATGATCAATTTACCATCTTGTTTCCCACACAAGAAATATTTACATCACCAGGACTAGAATGAGTATACAGAATTAACATCAGTTTTCAATAAAGCATGTTTTTTGTATGGTTGTTTTTTTTTGTAGTTTATGTTCAGAGAGGAGGAGAAGAAAACACTTTTCAAGGACAACTAAATTTCCCTTGGGTGATAGATTTGTTCAAATTAGGTTGTATAAGCACTTTGGAACAAAAATACAGAATCTTTTAAAATAGAACAAAATACACTAACTGATAAGATGAAAGGAAGCTGGAAATAAAAAGTAACAAAAGAGCTATGGGGCTTTCATCCTATGAGTTTTATTAAAAGCTTTTCATATGTTAGAAATAAGAGGTTTCAATAAGAGTAAACCATTCAACACTTCTAACCCACTTGGTAGTAACTAATTAATTCAAGGATCTCTTTCTTAAAAGAAGTCGGGGTATGCTCTTGCTCCATGCTCCCACAAAGCTTTGCATAAAAGTGCCTCTTTTTCTTGGTTTTAATTGTTTCTGGATGTTCCTCCATGTTTACTGTGTCCTCATCTCTGCAGATCCCAGACTCCATCATATCCCGCGGTGTCCAAGTACTGCCCCGGGACACAGCCTCTCTTAGCACCACCCCCTCAGAGTCTCCTCGGGCCCAGGCCACTTCACGTCTCTCCACCGCCTCGTGCCCCACACCAAAAGTAAGTGCTCTGCCCTGCGGCTGCTTGTTGTGCTGTGACATTACATCATAACCGCACGACAGATGCTTCCAGCTTGTGAGGGTTTTGGAACGTGGGAGAATGCTGGGTGTCATCAGAGAAATTAATGAGTTACAAACAGCAGAGCTCAGATGCACTTCATTCTATACCAGTCACTAGTAGCAGAGGTCCTGGAGTTCAAGACTGGTACAATTCCAAAATTTGTCTCATTGGCTTTGATGAATGGTCTCAGAAATAAGGACCTGGCCTCAACTATAAGGACCTTGTCTTTTTCTTAAATCACAATCACTGAGCTTTTCTCACTGTATCACTGAGGGGTTTAAGTGGATTTTTTGTTTTATCTCAAATGTTCAATACATGAAGTCAACAGATAACTACCACTTTTTCTGTTTTTCAGAATACAACAATTCAATTTTGATTTTTATTAATTTTACAGTATAAATATATTTAAATTGACTTACAGTATAAGTAATTTTCAGTTTTCACTTTACATCATTAGAGAACTGAGATGCAATAAAAAGAACAGCTCAAATGGAGGAATTGGCATATGATTCTAATTCCTTTTCCTAAACTATTCTGAAGTGTGAATCAGGAAAAAAAATGATTTTTGGAAAATACGGTATGTTAGTGGTTATTTTTTATCGCCTCATCTACCATGATAACATCTTCATCCCATGTGTTTTAATTGAGTAACATTGCCTGTTATGTATTAGTAATAGTTCAGTCTCATGATCTCCTATATGCGCCTTAGACTAGCAACATCTTCTGCAGCTAAAATTCTAGACATCTTATTTTGTTGCTCTAAAACAAAGAGATTTTGAAAGAGATTTTGTGCGGTATTAATTGACAAAACATAAACACAGTTGCCCATATTATCCAGCAGGAGGTTTCTAGTATTTGTTCATAGATTCATTGATTTTTTACAAAGAAAAATAATCCACATTAATATATCTGCACACTGCCTTTACATATACTGTATGTGGGGCCCAACAGATTTAAACTACTATACAACTGATTTACAAACCTTTCCTTCTTCACTCTATACTTAAAATAATTAGTTCAAACATTCCTAAGTGGATATTTCAACAGCTTTGTGAAGCTACTAAACCTCATGGATTTTCATTTCTCACATTATTGAGGAGTTTCTCTTCCTACATTACATTTCTTCCATTTGCTTCTTTTCAGCAGTCTCATTAGGAAGTGAATTTCCTGATTGTCGTGGCTCAGTATTAGTATCAGTATGTGTTTAGCTAATACATGTAAAGGCATTTCCAATTAGTAAGTGTTTACTGTAGCTTTAACTGTTTTGCTTTATCATATACAGTAGATATTTTTTCCTATTTCATTTTTATACCCAAAATTATATTTAGGTTGTAGACCACAGATTTACACAATGTGAAGCAAATATCATCATAAAGCATACACCCAGGTAATAGCATAATCAATTGGTGTCTTTGTGGTTACCATTATTTTACAGTTCTGTGCAAAGGGATACTACACCCTGTAACTACAATACAAGCCAGCTAAAAATGATGCAGTCACATTATCACAACTCTCAAACTTTTACATGAGGCTCACTGAGCTCATGAGGCTCAGTCTTTTCCTGGTTATAATCTCAATGTAATTTTCTTGCAAATATTTATCTGAAACCTTAACTCAAATACCTTAATCTACACATAAGTGTATTTCAGTCATAAAACTCTTTTATAGATAAAATTCATATTACTTTATTATAACTTGCATTTCAGCTGTGTATTTCCACAGCAGTTTCCTCTTATAGTACAGTACCTGCATTTCTCAGGGTTTATTAACTGCAGTTATTTTCAGCCTTGTTGCTGAGTTGCTTGTATATCTAAGATTGTTTTTGGAGAGACAGGAGAAGGTTGAAGACATGAGATGTTTTTAAGTAGCCCTTTTGCAAATTACTGATTTGGGCTGGAAAGTCAGGGGACAGATCTGAGGAACAGGATATTTTTAACTTGCCAATTAATTTGAGCCTTTAGCAAGAGTTGATGTCTTTGAAGACAAGTAGAACATGTAAGAAGTATTAGTCACTGCATTTTAGTATACTGCTGTACAAACACATTAGTATTTAAAGCGAATGGCAGGTCACGTTTCCAGTTTATGTCTGTATTTTCTGTTAAATTATATTGTTTTAATTATATAGCACATACTGTAGATGACATCTGGCTGATCAATTCATAAGGTCAATAAAACACTGTAATATACTGAACACGCAAAAGCAAGATCAGCCTCTGTCAAGACACGCAAAAATTAAAGGGATAAGAGAACTCATGTAACCATTTGACAGTACTGTTATGGTGGCACATTGAATCATCTTTGTTCTGCTGTACTTTTGTGTAGATCTGAGTGCTGCAAAACTCCGTAAACCTTTCCATTCACTACAAAGGTAAAGGAAAACATCTTTATAGTCTTCCTGAAACAAACTGAGATCACACTGTGCTTTAAAATCACCAGACAACTATTAGAATTGGAAGTAATAGCATGAGTAGTGTTAAATGTCCATTTGTAAACGATGTCTCTTTTACTGTTCCAGTTTGGAGCTGAGAGCTTTCCATCACCTGCTTGGGAGTGTTGCTTTATCCAAATGGTCACCTGCTGATATCACTTTCTCTATACCTGAGTATTTATTACCTAACTGCTGGAAGACCCCAGTGTCTGCTGGCTTCTGCTCTCAATTGCTCTCAATTCATTTTAGTGGTTTTCAATTTATAAGTTGTATAATTCATTTTATTCACAGAATTTAGAGAACTTGTAGTTCATTCTGTTGTATAAATGAAGGGTGGAATGGTAATGCAGGGGTTAACATTGCTGTCTCACAGCAATGGGACTCTGGGTTCAGTTCTGGACCCGGGGTTCTAACTGTGTAGAGTTTCCTTAAGCCCATGTTCATCTGGGTTTCCTTCGGGTGCTCTCATTTCCTCCCACAGTCCAAAAACATGCTGGTGGGTTAATTGGCTTTGGGAAACTTGGCCCTAGTGTGAGTGTGTGCATGTCTGTGTGTCCTGCTTTTCATTTCATTCCTTGCCAAGACTCTGACACCCCCATGATCCTGAACTAGATGAAGCAGTTAGAAAATGGATGGATGTACAGCATTACTGAAATATGATTTAAAAGGTTAAATTCACTATTATCCTTCACTCACTGATTTAAATTTTCAAGGCTTTTCTGTGTTATGTTGTTGCTTATATTGTATTGTTTCTGTCACTTAAAACAAAAAGTAATCACAAAATAATTTAATTAGAGCTTCATTAAGTGATTTTGAGCTAATACCAGGTTTTTAAGTAAATAGGTTTTCAGGTCCATTTTAGGTCAAATAAAAGCAGATAATAAAAGTTCTGAACTTCAGCAGAGCAAGAGGGAAAAGATGGGCACAAGAGGAAAAAGAACTAGTTATCAGATTAATCTGTACTCAAGTGAAGTTCACTGTCACTAATTATCATTTTATCATTAGCCAGCTGTGTCCATGACTGGCAGAGCACTGACAGGGACAGGGCTGGGATTACCCAGCTAGAGCTCTCTCGGGTCTCAGTGACATTGATGAGAAACCCTCTGCAACACCACTTTCTGCCGTCTCTCCTTCCAGGCACCTTATAACTCCCCACATGTAAAAGATAACTGATAAAGGAGCCCTGTGCATTGCATGAGTCACTGCTGTGAGCGGGGATGTAAAGTAACATTTGGCAATTCCAAACTTAGTGGGTATAAAGAAAAATACAAGATGTTTTTGAAAGAAACAATATGAATAATATCTTACAACAAATGTTGTCTACACCAAAGAAGAATCCAAATTTCTCCCTGAGCCATGAAGCTGTGTGTAGTAATGCTTCTGGAGAATATGTTGGAAAACCATGTGTTTAAATCTGCCTGTCGGCAAATAAAAGAACAGAAGCATCACTTGATTTATGTCCAAATGTGACTAATAATGTCACATTTCATTGTATTGCCAATTATCTAACATAATTTTAAACTATATTATTCAAGGCTGTAGTGGTTGCACTAAACCCTGAGGAGGATCCTATATGTTAAGTGTCATCAAAATGTGCAAAGAAGACATATCGAAGAAGTTGAAAGTATTCAGCTCACTAGGTCACTAGTTTGTGGAAGCATAGTTGGTTGTAATTAGTGCAATCTGTATTTCTGTTACCTGTGGCATATAATTGTAATGTTATTAAGTGTTGTGTCCAGTCCCCTATGAGTAAGACTTGGAAAAAATAATTGATATATACAGTGTTCAAACTGTCACATCTTGTCTGTGATATACTGTAGAGAGCAAGACCTGGCGTTATTGCTGAAACTCAAATCAGAAATGATAAAACAGGTCATATAGCCCTCAGTCTAGATGAAACAATCTGAATGTGAATACAAAATAAAAAATAAACCAAGTTTTTGCATTATCCAGAATCTAGTATCCCTCCAACCAAAAGGGACACCATTCAAAGCATCACTTGATTTATGTCCATATGTGTTACTGTGACTTATAGCAGTGGAGTAATTGTATTCTAGTAGTAATAACTAATACAATGTCTGAATTCAAGACAAAAAATAGCTTTTTGTTTTTAGTAACAATTACTTTTATTTTTTTTCTAAAAAAATGTTAAATGTTAAAATCACCATTGTCATTATTACCAAATGAGCAATTAGTTTGCATGTACATTGAAATAAAAGCTATAAGTGTGAAAAGCAATTTGTTTCCATAAATACATATTATATTGTTCAACAGCAGTCCTGGCTTCTACTGGTAATTATTAATCAAATGGTGCTCTTAACAGAATGGGGGTTCTTATCCCACAGTATGTCTCAGTTTTATTTTAGACTGTCTATGTCTGGCCTACCTACAGTAGATGATTCCCACTCCTTTTTGAAAGCCAGGTAGTTCATTCCCACTTTTACTACAGTATGTATCAGTCTGTCCATCTGTCTCTGTTATCTTTCTATTTATATGTAATGATTTGCAGAAGTATTTATCAACTACTAATAATGTCACATTTCATTGTATTGCCAATGATCTAACATAATTTTAAACTATATTATTCAAAGCTGTAGTGGTTGCACTAAACCCTGAGCAGGATCCTAGATGTTAAGTGTCATCAAAATGTGCAAAGAAGACATATCGAAGAAGTTGAAAGTATTCTGCTCACTAGGTCACTAGTTTGTGGAAGCATAGTTGGTTGTAATTAGTGCAATCTGTATTTCTGGATAGGTCTCTAACATCTTTGCACAGTGGGATGGTGTAAGTTTTGATCATTCAAAATTTGACCAAATTGCCTCAGATTCTTGGGGGAAATTGCTAACATTTAACCTCACCTATACATTTTCTTTGGATCCAAGTCATGACTTTGAATGTTCTAGCCAAGGACATTCATTCATTTCATGTCAGTCCACATCAGTGTGTGTTTGGATTTGTGTTTCAAGTCATTGTCGAATGTGCATTTCATTCCCATTTAGGATCTTTGGCTGACTGGTGTGGCAGTATTTTGCTCAATCTAATTCTCCCTCAATCTTGACAAACTCCAGTCCCTGCTAAAGAGAAGCATCCCTATTACATGATAGTGCCACTACCTTGTTTCATAGTTGGAATGGGTTTGATTGGGTGATCTGCTGTGTTGGGCTTCACCATATGTAAAACTTGACATTTAGACCAAAAAGTTCAGTTTTAGTCTTGTCTGATCAAAAAACCTTCTGTCATATATCTATAATACATCTCTTCTGAGATTTGTAGTAAGATGAGACCTTTTCAGCAATTATTTATTTCTTTCCAAATATAGCTTTATATAGAGACTGACTTATTGGTAATGTGTGATCACAGAGTTGCAAGGCCATTGTTGGCTCCAGTGTGACATCCTCAACCAGTTTTCTGCATTCCCAACTGCTCAGTTCCGAAGGTGAGCTGATCTTTGTCACGGATGTCAGAAGGGACGAACCGTAGAACGGCAGGAGAGCGAAAAGACCCTATGCATAGCGGTGAGACGGGGATTAGCCCTGGCTCAGCTGTTCAGGGAATGCCGTATCGAAACCTATGCTCTCAGGTAGCAGACGTGGTGGCGACCTGGTGCTAGGCGGGTTTCAGGACATCCGAACGTCAATGCTGAGCACCGGCAGAATGAAAGACCCGGAAATATATAGCCCCAGAGAGAGAGAAACACCGGAAGGACAGCAAAGAACTGGAAATGAGAGACAGGACGGAGAAGGAGCGCAATCTTGTTAGAATCCAGTTGGTGTGATACATCCTCCACTTCTTAATGATGGACTTCACTAGGCTAAGAGAGATAATCAGTGTATCTGAAATTGTTTTGTACTCTGCTCCTCTTCCTTCTATCTCTTCACTTCATCACTGAATCATTTCAATCTCCTTGGCCTTCATTTTTGCTTATTTAAATAACTATAGGTTTCAGCTTGGATGTTTTTTATACACATGAGTGATTTTCAAGTTCTGTAGTACAATTTTGATTAGGCAGAAGCTATTTCACTGATTTTGTGACCTTTCAGTCACCTCATTTGCACCTTAGTTGACGTAGGGCTACAGTTGCAAATTAGTTGAATATTTATGCAACTGAGAGTTTTTCTTTTAATCTTATTTATCTAATTTTCTTACAGTAAATGTCCACAGAATTCTTCAGAAAACATTAATGGAATGATTTTTGTCATTGGACTTCCTTCCAGAAGAACTTGGCTTCAATTAATGCAGCTTTATCTTTCTGGCTTCGTCTAGCACACAGACTGTCTCACTGTGACAGTTTTGAGAGCTGATTTGCGTGGCCACTGTAAAGCACACAAACAGTCTGTTGTCTGTAATTTGTTTGTTTTTTTACTTCATTGATGAATACACGGTCCAGGTCTAATTTGCTGAACAATAAGAGAATTGTTTTCACCTGGCATTTGGAAGATGTGTGTTTTGAAAAACCCTCTCAAAGATGCACATTGCACATTGCATCTTCCTGATCAAACTCACACTGCTCTTCCCATTATAGTTAATAGTTAAGGTTAAATCTACAATAACTTAAATTTATATACAATATTTATCCTCACATACTGTAACATCTAAATTTATCAAGACAGTTTAGTTTAATATTGAGTCATGAAGTAGAGGTGTTAACATTCAGAGCAGATTAGAAGAATATACTGTACACTGATAGTTTTTTTAGATGAGTGCAAAACTAATTGTTTTTGCCATGCTTTGAACTGATTTTGTGATTATTTCTAATCCAAGTGTTGTCATGCAGAAAAGATAAAAAGTGCTCACCACTGTGGGTTTTTAGTGATGTCTGAATCAACACTGTGATAGGAATTTAAGAGACATGAGAGATCAGCGAGGGCTACTATTCTGCTTTTCACCACCAAGTCAAAATCTAAAATACTCTAAATTAATTCCCAAAAAGCTTTCAGGTTCACTGGATTGGATTACTTTTCTATTCTTTAATCCTAAATCTTTTTAATTGTGTGGCTGAACTTCATATTTAATTGGTTTTCAAAAGGTGTGTAATAATATAATGTTTTCTCAGTATTGCATACCTTCTGATACGCCCTATTGTCCCTTGCTGAAGGGGTGTAACCAAGTCATTTGGTTGATTATATTTGAACTGGCAAAGGTTTGTAATGTTCTGAAAGGTAGAGAACAAAAACCTTTGCTAAAGAAATAATAAACACTATGTTTCCGCTGTGGAGCCATCTTCATGTTTAAGGGATGAAGAAAAGTAGAAAATAAATAAGGCATAGGATAACAAAAGTCAGAGTAGATGAGAAGGGGCAGGGAGCAGGGGGAATAGGGCATAAAGCAGGAGAGAAGTAAACTAAGGGAGAACAGGAGGAGGTGCAGGAAGCCAAAATCTGCAAATGAATAGAGAGGATTTAGAAGGAGTGGGGGAAGGGGGAAGGTGTGATCCTAGTTTCATTATAATTTTGGTTATGGATGTCTTTGATTTTGAGTTCCGGAAATCTTGTATGAGGATGCAGATGGAGAGAACAAAAGAATTGTGACCATGTGATGTAAAATGGCAGACTACTATTAGTTTGGAGAGATCTTTGAACCTTATAGTTCTGACATGTTTCCAAAAAAGTCTGCCAGTCATCTTCCTATATCACCAGTGTAAATGGCTGAGCATTTGATGTCATCTGGGTGACACAGAATTGTCTGGACGGGCCTGGAATGTGTGTTGTATTGGTTATACATGTTTATTTGCAGGTGTTGAAAGGGAAAGTACCTGGTCTAAATAGTAGCTGTGGGTGGTTAAGGGAGCTGTGAATAAGAAGGTCACACAGATTATTTTTTCTCTTTTGAAAGAAAAACAAATCCAGCAGCTGTGGAGTGATTTGGGGATGTAGACCAATGTAATTTACTCGCACCCATGCTGTCTGCATTTCAAGGTGTTTTCATATAGAGAACTCCGGTGGCTTTGGAGCCTTACAATATATCAGTTATCCTTTTATGGTTGTTTCAGGAACATTTTGTTTAGACTACTTTATATCATGTCAACTGAAGAAGCTGATCATTTTTTTTTAAAAAGGCCCATCTAAAGAATCTTTTTTGCCCATTTTAAGCTCATACCTTGTTTTTTGCCATATACTGTTTAATATCGTACAGAAATCCTACACCCTAATTGTTACTCTTCCATAATCCATATTTTTAACACTTCAGCCCAGCTTCTGCCAAGGTAGCTCTTGGACATCACTAAAGACCCAACAGTACCCATGCAATGGGGGGAGGACTCGGCTCTGGATCTCAACTGATCCAAGTTGCAGTTTTTCTGTTTCCTTGACTTCTCTGTAGAGGCAATGGACCTAGATATAAAACAGATGTGAGCTCCATTTGCTCATTCCTCCTTTAGCTGCAGCTCTGTGCTAATAGTAGGAAAAGGCATCACTAAGTATACAGTATATGCCATCTGCTAGGTGCACTGAATATGAAGGTATTTTGTGTGTTTTTTTAGCATAAGTAAGCCCACTGTCCAGTGCTTCTATGAGAGCATGTGCTTGTTGGTGGTAGTATTTCCAGGACAGACTCTCTCTGCTCCACTGAAGTACCAATAGGCTACAACCACTCTAGCATGAGGGATGTGTTCTCACTTCTACAGAGGCATTGGGAGCACATTGTCCCTAGAACTCCCAGCTTCCCAGTCTCAGGTCTGTTTAATTCTCTTTGATGTAACAAAATCTCAACAATGTTTTCTTTGGGTTAGGGTTGCTTTTGGTCTGATTGGCAGTGGCATTGTGGGATTTAAGCAATTAAAGCAATTACATTTCTTTTTTTTGTAAAGGCTTCCACACATATACACACATGTAGATTCCATTGATGCATGATTCAGATCTGTGCAGCATATTCCAAAATTAGCTCCTGGTGATGCTTGCTCGCCCCCTCCTCTCTCTCTCCCTCCCTCCCTCCTTCACTCTCCCTCTCTTCCTCTCTCTCTCTCAGAGTGTCTGTGTGTGTGTTAGTGTGTGCGTGGGAGAGTTAATCCATTTCAGAATCAAGATAACCATGGTAAGTAATTTCTTCATTTTTATGTGCTTGTTGTATTTTGCAACTGCAAAATAGAAATAGTTTATAAAAAAGTGTTGTTATTTTGTCAGTCAGGGCAGGGCACGCATGTACAGTACTCCTCCACTGTGATTCTAACACTAGCCAGTGTAAAAGATTAAGAATGCATGACAGACTGCAAGCATTGGGCTTAGATTAAATGGGCAATCCACAGTGTGGCAGGCACAAGACTTGAGAGTTCTGGCTGCAGCCAGATTTGAGCCCTTCGCGGATATCATATGTAAAGTTATAAAGTGACTGTTTCTCCATCACCACCAAGAACCACAGGCCAGCCCTTCACTTTCTGACATCCTGCTTGTTCTGAAAGAGACTAACTTTTCTTGCTCGACGACTCCCGCTCATCTCAGGGATTTACTGCTCTCTCACTACCTGTGGGCCTAATTGCCATTCTGAAAACTGTCTTTTGTAATGAAATTTGATCTGTTGGGGAAGGCAAAAGGCTGACATTACAAGTACAGTGGAGCAACTCATGTGTAAATGGTAACAGTGATTGTAACTGATTGAAACAGCTTGCGATACTGTCGTAGAAAAAAATTGATAAAATGGTCCCATTTATTATGGACTGCATTTAATGTAAACTGCCACAAGGACCATAGAGCATGATTCGTTGGTCCTGGATAATTGGCTTGTAGCTTGAATCTGTAGCCAGAATTCTACCACAAAACAGGCTCAGCTGAATCAAGAGGGCTGTAAGTATGATAACAGGCACTTGTGCAGTTCTGACCATATTATGAACAAAAGGAGACAGTTCAAATAATTGATTTCCGTTTCAAAGAATTTATTTTGAAATTAAGATACAGCTGATATTTTGTTACAGAATTATAAATCTTTTTGCTTAAAACTATTATTGATCTTAGTTTACTTTTGTACTTTTATATGTTGGGTTTTAAGTCAGATTCCTACTGAATATTTTGATATGCAATATTGAGACCATTGTGCTGCATAATGCAATATTGAGCATTATTCTCTTCATCAAAGCCCATCTGCAGTGTGTGTTTTTACAAGGGTAAAATAATTAATCAGATTACCAAGGGGAAAGTAGCACAAAATTAAACTTATATTTCTTTCTAATGTGGAAATAATATTCATTAATGATAAATCTTGCGCATATTATATTGCAATAATAGACATTTAAATAATTTTGGATTTTAAAAAAATGTTAAGGTTTTGATGGTTTCTGTTTACTTAAAGTATAAGCAAAATTCTCCATTCCCTGTATTTCTCTATACACACAGTAACTTTTGTTATGTTTTGTCCACCAAATAATTCCTGGATGGTTTAAGGAATGTCAGTCTCTCATCAAAATAAATTGTAGTATCATCACTTGAAAATTAGAAGTGTATGTCTTAATACTGTTTCTTTTTTATTTTTTATTGTGAGATTACTTGTATTTGTTTAAGAAGTGCATGGGGTATGTTAAATAGCATAATTCATGAGTTTGGAATGTGGTGAAGTATGAGATTCCTGTGGTATATGACATCTTTAAACTCGTCACTACTTTCTAGGATGTTTTTAAGAAGGTCTTAACAATAGCAGTACCTTTTAGTTAAGACTTATATTTAAGACAAGAAAAGACTGAATCTTTATCCTATTCTGACTTGACTGAATTTTGGGGATTTTTTATGGAAGTTGTCTAAATCAGAATGCAGAGTGATTGGAAAGCATACAACTGATTACTAAAAAAGAACAAATATTTATTTTGAAAATGTATTGCGATTTGCATAACTCTTTGTGATTCAAAGGCGGCAAATGTACTATTATTCTATAACTTACAAGTCTGTAAAGATTTTTCTCTGTTATTTCTCTGTTATTGTCTCTAGAAATGTTTATTCCCAGCTTGTTGCCTGAAAATGATGAAGTTATGAGATGATGATGTGAAGAAAACAGTAACAGGAACATCCTTTAGATAATGAGTTTCATGGAAGTTAAATATTATAAGTTTGAGAAAGGAATTAATCTTCTACTTCTCCATCAAAATATAGATGTTTAGGTGTGTTATTAAGATTAAAATATTAAAAAAAAAAATCCTGAATGCATTTCTTAAGAAGATTTACTTTGATGAAGATTAATAGACTACATTTAGTCATCTGCGTTATTTTCTTTATCAAAGCCCATCTGCGGTGTTTGTTTTGTTTAATTGTGATCCCTTTAGCAAAGTTCACAGTCTCAATTCATGGTGTTATCACAGATTGGTAAAAAGTGTAATGAGATTCACTGATTCATTATTTAAATGGAGTTAAACACATTGTAAAAGTCGGATAGGTCTAACAGATAAATGGATAAATTGGATAGGTCTAATGGCTGAATGAGATCTTCAGATTCATCAGGTAGTAGCACCCACATTAGCTACAGCAGATGGGCAGAATGTGCTCTTCTTATTTGTAAATTTAAGTTTTTAAAGGTGTGTTGAGAGTGAAAAGCCATTGAGAGTGCGGAGTAGTCTTTAATGTTCATTGTGTTTATTGCATTTTAAGGCTAAATCTCAGTCTTTTCAGCAACTGGGTGCGTGGTCATTAGTTCTGAATTAAAAAGCAAGAGGAAAACTACAACATATCCTGTCTTAGCAATCACAACAGACTATGTGATTAGGCTCCAATGGGATGTTTAGATTAGGCTCAATGTGAATGAGTAAAAGCAAATCTATGACTGCTAAATGGTTGTGGGACTCACTTAGTCTCCCAGCTTTGCTTGGTATCTTGCTCCCTCAGGATCAGAGGCTGGCCTAGCACTGTCAGCCCTCACAGAACCTAGTGAGCATTACATGGATTGGTTTGGTGTGAAGTTTAACTAGGTTGTAAAGGGCAATCTTTCTTGATGTCATTGACTTCAATCTGTAAGAGTATCCTGTGTAGGAAATACTTAAAAGAGGGTAATTTATACACTGTTACACATAAACACACATGACAATATAATAATTTTCTCTTGAGTGAAAAAGCAATTACGAAGCCTCTGGTAGTTGCTATGAAGTGCTGAAGTGGTGACTCCTAGACAAAAACATCCTTTCATTACATAGCTAATGAAGTGAACAGTCTGCATCCACAGTTGTCATAGTGGCATTTAGGAACTTGGGTCAGGCCAGGTGCTTAAACCCTCAGAATTTTTGATGCTGTACTCTCAACAGAATCTGATCAAATAATGAACAAAAGGGCAATCCATAAATAAATAATATATATTCTATGGTATAGGATACTGCAACACACTACCAAGTTTGGTTAGTCTAGAGGCAGTAACTCTAGAATTGCCAGATCTGAAACAGCCCCTAGATCTGCTTATCTACGGCTCCTTCTCTAGCAATGTTGTGGCCCTCCGGTGTAGAAAGTGTAACCTTGCTCTTGCCTCAACTACTGACAGGTTTGCACTTACTTTTTTAGAGCCCTGTCTCTGTCTTGTGATTTTAATGCACTCAAGTGTGGAAGTCTACCCCTGCACACTTTTTGAAATCTTAGCTCTGTTCTCATTTGTCTTTGGCTAGCATCCCCCAAGGAGCAAGCACATTTGACTGGAAGCGATTTTAATATTGGTTAGGGCTTTCTGAATTTTATGTGGAAGCTGTTTGAGTAGATTGCTATGTTAGCATGCATGGGCTGCAAAGGAACATGTATGGGTTCATTCTTTACCTAAGACATAGAGAAAATAAGGCTTAGGAGAAGACACTAGCTAAGAAGGTTTGGGAAGCAGCATAGGAGTAGAGAGCATTTAGAAGTCATGAGAGAAGGAGGAAGGTATGATCCAAGTTTCGGGATAATTTTGGTTTTGGATGTCTGCAATAGCAGTTCCAAAACTCCTCTGTGAGGACACAAACAGAAAGGTCAGAAAGATCGTAGCTATTTTAGGTAAAATGAGGAACTATCAGTTTGGAGAGATGTTTGATCAAGACATGTTCCCTTAAACAGTCTGAAAATCTACTTTCTCTTACCAGCATAAATGGCTGGGCATTTTCTGACAGGGATGCAGTAAATGAGGTTGCTTGAAATATATGATGTAATCTGAGTGACCTAGAATTGTACAGAGGGGTCTTAATTGTGTGGTGTATTAGATATACATTAGTAGGTGATGCAACATGTTCTGTTGCAGGGAAAGGTACCTAGTGTGGATGGTGTGGGCAGTTAAGGAGGCTGTGAATAAGAAAGTTGTGCAGATTAAGTGGTTGGCGATATGAGATGATGGGACGGTCAGGAAAGGGTACCAATGGAAGTGTCATCCTGTAAGATGGGGAAGTTGTTATTGATGGTCCGAGGAATAGAAAGGGTGTTAGGGTGATAGGGAAGCACCAATGGAATGAAGTTATGTGTCCAGGAGTTCCTATCTGAATTGATGATCCAAAGGCTGCTTTTGGCTAAGATATCTTCCTTTATGTGGAAGCTGTTGTCTTTCCTAGTGTGGTTTTAGTTGAATACTAAAGAGCCAAGTTGAATAAGAATTGGGAATTGAAATCCATATGAGGATCGAGATCAAACACCATGTAATTTTCGACATGGCTGCATAAAAAATTGAATTAATTAAATACCAGGAAGATAAATTTTGAGTGGCTTATAATTCGGTTTAGTAAGTCTGCTGAGATGTTGCAGGCTGTGAATCATGACAGTATAATTTAATGTAAATTCAGGATCCATTACAATTAAACATTTTCATTCAATAATATGGAGATGTAAGGTATTTATACAAACTTTAAAGAATACACAGTTTAATTTGTAAAAAAGGCATATCAAACCTTCTGTTATCTTATCAAAGTGTCAGAGTATGCTGAAATGAAAAGCCTTCCTGGACTAAAAGTTATCTATGTACAGTTCATAAGATGGTCTCCTAATTGTAAAAAAATGGAAAAAAATGGGAAAATATGTTCTGGCACCAAATGTGGCCACAGCTTGTGATTTTATTAGATACGGAAAAATAAAACTACAGGTTAAGGATAATAATTAGATTTCTAAATATTTAATTCTTCCAAGACTTGTTGGACTATCTTGTGTATAGTCTTTACATATTAACAATCAATAAAAATCTAAACTTGGGGCCATCTCATGCTCATGCTTAGCACAGTCTGCTTCTTTTTTTATCGAGGTGAACTTCTAGTTCTAGCAATGTCAAAATGTTTGATTTTCCTTGCAGAGTTATTCTCTTATGAAAAGTGGAATGTGCTATTTGACAGCACTTGAAAAGATTAACTGTTAAAAAGAAACATTAAAACTATGTCTGGGGTTCTGAACACCCCTCAGTGTACTAATTTTTTCTATGTACAGAACAACTTCAAGTACTGATGCTTTGCAACAGGCATGGTCCAAAGGAAGCGATAGCCTCAGCTCTAAGCCCATACTCCATTTTAAATAGAAAGTACATCATTTCAAATTTGAAGTAACTTTTAAATAACTTTTATTCCACCCTACTTTTTAGTTACAGAAATTTGATCATCTGATTCTTCTTAAACTTGTTTCTGTGTTGTAGGTTAAGGCCATGATAGAGGATGTCTTTCAACTTCCCCCTGTATTACATTAAGCAAGTTATTCAGTAGTTCTCCATATACTGTATTAAAGGTGGTACAGTTCACACTACATCAACGACAAAGCTGCAGTTACAAAATATTCCATTTGTAGCTCAGAAGGTGCTTGCTACGTGTATCATGCAAAAAAATAATTATCAGTATAACTCAGATTTGTGACTCACTTATTAACCCTTCTAAATCAGTTGGGGGAATTTGTTTGATAAAAAACATGTGTTGCAAGAAAGTAACTTCTCCCTGGACTTTGGTACAATGCTAATATACTAGATGATGTGGGTGAGTTGTCAGCATGTAATCAGCATTGCAAGCCTTACAGAATAAGAGTAGCTTTAAAAAAGATAGTTCTGCAGAAAAAGTACTTGTGCAAATGACTGTGAGTTTGTCTCAGTGGAAGTTACATTAATGTGTAATTCCCTGATCCCAGAACTTATTTTAGGTTGTTGATGACCACAAGGACAGCTTTAATAGTGATCTGGACTTCTAGAAAATTTCTGCTTAGTAAACTCATTCTTTATATTAATAAATACTCTGGATGTACAATTGGATAATCAAACAGCCACAGTGCTTAGTGATACATCCTCATCAGAAAATAAATGAGATTATAATTATATTTTGTACTTTAAAGTCACATAGGGCACACACACACACAAGGACTGCAGTTGTTCTCAATAATAGATCAATTTGAATATACAGATGCAGCCATTCAAAACGGGTGGGGTATTTCGCGGTACACCGCGGTGGACGTGTTGGATCAAAATGCAGTATCACGCGGTGTATTGCGTCATTTGACGTCATACCAGAAAGTATCCGGAATCACCTTGTAAAACCACCAGGAGAAGCCAATAAAGCTTAACCTCTCATGTACAGCATTTGAGCTTTTAAATTTAAACTGTGTATCACAGCACGTTAATAATCAGTCATTAAAAAGTTGGTATATTTTATGAAAGCAAGATTGCTCAGTTGGGCACAAGTACACAACCTACCTTTATCATAAATATTTTAATTATGCAGAAATATTTTATGCATCAAAGCCTTTACCAAAGATATTACTAATAGTAAGCTGTAAACCTAAAGTATTACTCTGGTCCACATTATTTGTAACCGTCATTTTAAATGAAAAGAGTTTATTTTTTCAACAAAAAGTAACACCGCAGCATTTAGTTGATTTAACTAACAAGGACGGGACATTAGCTAGCCAATAGGATAAAGGAATAAATTACTTTTTTTGTTTATTTCTTTATCACATTTATTCGAACATTTCCATCAATTGTACAAGCACTGAAAAACTGTCCAATCCCTAGTTCGTCTGGCATTTTCTTTTAGTATAACAGACATAAAAGCTCCCTTGCTTTTAACAGAGCGTTTCATAATTTCTAACAACGAAAATTATTTAAACTGCGACACTTATCATTCAACCAGAGCTCAAAATATCACAAGGATCCTCAGACTGTACAAAGACTGTATTAAAAGATACTTGTATCAGATACATTAGAATCCAAGCTTTTTTATCTACGCTTTCTTATCTACGCTAAGAAGTACTCTTTAAAATTTATCACACAGTAAAAAGTCAAATTTCTGGGGCGTCCGTATACCAAAGATTATGGTACCGCTTCAGAAGGGTGTCAGCCAGCCAGATTCCAGGACCGGAATTATCTGTTTTATAATCGAGAATATGTAATCACGTATCTAAATAAATTAATAATTATATTAATTTAAGGATCTAAATATCTAAATCTATGTATCTATATAGCTGGTAGTATTACTGTATTTCACTTTCTTTGTAAAAATGTTTTGTTAACACCCGAATCGCAGGTGGATTCTGTTTTTTGGTCTGTTATGGTCTGTAGCTCAAATCCTGTTTAACTAAAAATTAGACATGAGAAGAGTATTATTGGACAATGTTGTGAGGCTCTGACGGAATTTCTCTGTAAACTGAAGAGTTATAGATGAGACAGGTTGTGTATCGCTTCTTTTGACACTTGTAAAAAAAACATTCCAATGTTAATGTGACACATTTTAATCTACTTAGTATTGAATATTTATATGGAATTTTACCACTAAAGGGAAATTTTAGTAGCTAAGCATAAAATGCAGAGGAGCACAACGAAGGTCATAAACTATATTAATTAAGGAACATAAACATATTATGTAAACTGTATGTTGCTATTATTAGTATTTTAAAGAAAAAATACACACCAATACTCAATTTCTCCTACAGTATATTGACATTTTTTATATTTCAAAATAACACATGTTCATACTGTATGTACAGTACACAGCGGTACCGCAGGTTGAACTGTAGGGCGGAAATCCACCCGAGCCCAAAAGCCCAACATATGAATGTGCATTCGCCTGGCGCTGCGCGGTTTTCACTCTCTGCGGGAGTGCTGGCTGTGACTAATTAAAACGGTTTCACAGGTATTTTCAAAGTAGAAGGGGCAAGTCTTCCAGCGAAAGACACCTCTACCCCCCTCCAAAACCCCTTTTTTTGCTTACAGTAGTAGTACTTAAGTACAGTACAGTAAGTACTTACTGTACAGTACTTACTTACGGTAGTACCTCTCGCGTTAAGAAAGCTATGTGTTAGCATAAACTATTAGTAATCAATAATATTAAATTTAGCACTGTAATAAATTGTGCTAATAATAAATTCTGTTCTACTCTGGGAATGTAGGGGGGAGGAAGAATGCCCGTGGTCTTTTCACTGATAAACTTGTGTCAAGCTGTCAACAAAAACCAGCTTTCAAAAAAAAGTTTTTTTTTTAAAGTCAATTGTGTCTCCATAATATTGCTATTTTGATATTGATAATTGCTATTGCTACTGAGTCTCTGTGTCTACAGTACACTGTTTGTGAACCAACCGGTTTCACAGGTATTTTCAACCCCTAGCCACTGTTGTTTCATCGGTTGTTATCCTGTAAAGCGCTTTGAGGAGTCACCTTTAAAGGCGATTTACAAAATAAAGTTTATTATTATTATTATTCATATTGATCATATTTTTCCTCCCAGAACTTGTCAATTGTTGTTGCTATTGTTGTTGTTATCCTGTAAAGCGCTTTGAGAAGCATACTGTCCAGCTTGTCAGGTGCATTCTCTTGTAAAATAATAAATAGAGCTTTGGGCTTATTAGTGTTCCACTTACAACAACCCAATCTAAATACATTTTGTCTCCAAATCCACCACCACTTGTATGAATCCTTGCCCCGCCAAACGATGCAAATTCTGCTGCAATGGTTGTGTGCAGGAATTATTCAGTGTGGCATCTCCATGTCACTGCTAAACACTGCTCTGTGTGCAAATGCAAATGCATTTAAAACAAGTTTTTTTTTAAAAAGCCACCTTTAAAGGCGCTATATAAAGTTTATTATTATTATTATTAATATTGATTATATTCTTCCTCCCAGGACTTGTAAAATTGTTGTTGTTATTGTTGTTATCCCATAAACCAATTTGAGAAGCATACTGTCCAGCATATTGTATTTCATTGCACTTTGACAGATAGTCTTATAATCACTTGTTGTTAGAATATCCCCTAAGAGGATATTCCCCCCAAGAGGATATAGAGGATATCCCCCAAGAGGTATCCAGGTAACAGTGAAACGGGCGTACAGTCTGGGGAGATCGCCCGTTTTCCATGTAAATAGTTCCCTGGTTCCCCACCCCTTGGTGTCTCTCTCTCTCTCTGTCTCTCTTGGGCCCGCACTCTTGGTGGGCTTGTCTTGTGTCTCTCTCTCGTCTGGGTGCGGGAGTGCTGCTGGCGGGTGGTGACGGAGAAGAAATAAAGCGCAGTTTTGAACTCCACAAGTCTGAGTCTCTGTGTTCGTCCTCAACGAACCCAAATTCATTACATTGGTGTCAGAAGCGGGAGGATGGACAGTGAACGGCCGATGATGTTGGACTCAGAAAACTGCCGGGACTGGGGAAACTGCCACCTGACCTCGCCGCTGGAGGGCACCCGCCATCTCCGGCACAGCACCCCGTCCCTCACGCCCAAGTCAAGGCAACCACCCATTTGCTGCAACCAGTCCAACCCCAGGATACACTCCTCGCGGACTTGGCCAAGGTAGAAGGGGTGTTTCACCCTTGCAGCCCCAAAGTGCACGGTGAGCACTCTGGGGGTCCGGCTGCCTCGGCAGGACACCAGGCTGCAGCAGGATGATGGTCAAACCGGTGTTGACGTGGGCCTGGCAGGGTCTGCCCTCGATGAGGCAGGGAAGAAATTAGCCCCGGCTGTGGCCAACCCTTCCCACAACAGGCGGGGTGAAGCACTCTTTCTGGCTTTCCAGAGCAGGGGTAGCGTCGCCCTTTAGGCCACCCCGCTCCCGTTTCAACGGCCTCCGGAGTCCTCGGGGATCCAGCGCCTGCCCCCTCTCCCCATAGCGGTGGCCATCTCCTCCTCCCCATCTGATTCCCCGTGTGCTCCTCCATTGGTGCTCACCGGTCTCCTCGAATACGGCATCAGCCTGCGCAGCCAGAGCCAGGGCTTGCTCCAAGAGGACCGGCGCGGCCAGCATCACGTGGCGCTGCACCTCAGTTGGCACCAGGGCCCAGAGGAACGCCTGGAGCGCTATCTCCTGCTGGGCCTCCTCCGGGAGAGTAGGGTAACCCTGGCGGGCTAAGTAGGCCACGTCTGCGGCAACTGGACCCAGTGGCTCTCCCGCTAGGCAGCAGCGTTGGGCCAACCTTGCCCGCAGCAGTCCTGGCGCCTCCCCTCTCCTGCCAAAACGCCTCCGGAGGGCCGACGCCAATGCCGGGTAGTTGTACCGCTGGTCCCCTGGTACATCCAGCAACGCCTGGCAGGGCTTCTCCCCCAGGACAGCGGCGAGGTGGCCCACCATCTCCACCTGAGACCAGCTGTTTGCCCAGGCCGCCATCTGGAACTGGGCCTCAAACATTTGCCATTTGATCTCCCCATTATAACGGCTCAGTCTCACCAGCGCAGGCTGGAGCAGGGGTGGCGGGCTGGACCCCGCTGGTCTGGCGTCTCCTTCCTGCCACACCTACCGCCTACCGCTGAGTAGGTCACCGTGGGGTAGCCCTGATAAGGGCTGTGGCCACTGGCGGTGCTGAGGGGTCGTCCCCGCCCCTGGCGGCTGCTGCTCGCCCCCAAAAGGCACTTTAGGGGGTCACTCGGCTGCTGGGGGAACCGGCGCTTCTCTGAGTCAGACATCATCAGCCGTTCACTGTCCATCCGAGGATCCAAGGGATGTGGAACCACTATTTACATAAAAAACGGGCGATCTCCCCAGACTGTACGCCCGTTTCACTGTTACCTCGATACTTCTTGGGGGAAATCATCTATATCCTCTTGGGGGGAATATCCTTTTGGGGGATATTCTAACAACAAGTGATTATAAGACGATCTGTTAAAGTGTAATGAAATACAATATGCTGGACAGTATGCTTCTCAAAGCGCTTTACAGGATAACAACAATAACAACAGCAATTTTACAAGTCCTGGGAGGAAGAATATCATCAATATTAATAATAATAATAAACTTTATTTTATATAGCGCCTTTAAAGATGGCTTTTTTTACAGAACAGTGTTTACTTGAACATGGAGAAGCCATACTGAATAATATCTGCACACAACCACTGCAGCGGAATTTGCATCATTTGGCAGGGCTATGATTCATACAAGTGGTGGTGGATTTGGAGACAAAATGTATTTACATTGGGTTGCTGTAAGTGGAGCACTAATAAGCCCAAAGCTCTATTTATTATTTTACAAGAGAATGCACCTGACAAGCTGGACAGTATGCTTCTCAAAGCGCTTTACAGGATAACAACAACAATAACAACAACAATTTACAAGTTCTGGGAGGAAAAATATGATCAATATTAATAATAATAATAATAAACTTTATTTTATATAGCGCCTTTTAAGGTGGCTCCTCAAAGCGCTTTACAGGATAACAACCGATGAAACAACAGTGGCTGGGGGTTGAAAATACCTGTGAAACCGGTTTGTTCACAATGTACTGTAGACACAGAGTGTTACACCAATGCATTAGCATGTTAATGCGATTCCATTGAGGCGCCGGGTGCAATAATTGTTTTGTTCCTTGATTTTCTGATCTGCAAGGCCATTTGGCTGCAGCGAATGTGAATTCTGTCTGGCATTACCAGATTGTGAAAAAATAAAAGTATTTTAATCAAGATTCCCTTATAAAATTAATGTGAAACAAAACAAAAACTAAAAATAAGATACAATCTACAGACATTCACTACATAAACATATCTTTAAAAATTTACATATATTGTTAAATTATTACTTTAAATATATACTTTAAGTTACTGAAACAGCCAGTTAATAAAATCATTGCAATTTTGTTCTTGTTTGGAGGTGGGGATATTCTGACAACAGTTGATTTAAAGACAATCTGTCTTTAAATCAACTTTAAATCAATGCAATGAAGTACAATCCGCGACGGGGGTACCATTAAAGCGGAGACAATGAAAATAAAGTTTATTATTAATTTGCTGGACAGAGAGGTGAACATTATTATACAGAAGACAAAGATAACGATTTACGTTGCATTGCCAGATTGTGAATCAATAAAAATATTTAATTAAACACGGGTTGCGATTTAAATGGAAATGGGGGTGATGGGAACTCTTAATCTAAATAAAAATAAAATAAATTAAACAGGTTTCGATAGTTAATAACCACTTTTTATGCGCGACACATGGGTGATTTTTCTTCCTCCTGATCAGTTTCGAAAATCTGTGTACGCTGTAAGGTTTTTACTTCCTAATTAAACTTACGCGTTTCTAATAGAAGCAGCATATGCTTTTTTCTTCCTGCTATGTAGAACAGATCAGCAAGTTTTTTTTTTCTCCAATCAGGGGTGTCAGATGGTGTCACTATTCTGAAGCCTACCGTAATCTCTGGTATAGGGACACCCCAGAATTCTGTCACATTTTCATTTTAGCAAATTATGAAACGCTCGGTTAAAAGCAAGGGAGATTGTCCGTTATAGTGGACATAAAAACAAGAGTTTGCTGCAGCGTTATTGGAAACCCAATTTTAACACAAAACGCCGGCATTATATCCTAGAAGACAAAGACCGGCGCCAGACAGGGAGAACGCCCAGAGCATAAAAGAAAATGCAGACGAACTGCAAGTGCTTGTACAATCGATGCAAATGTTCAAATAAATGTGCAAAAGAAATAAAAAAAATAATTTATTCCTTTATCATATTAGCTAGCTAATGTCCTCTCTTTGCTAGTTACCTGTGGCTGTGTTTCTGCGTTGCGTAGCAACGAGTGACTGTATTGTCAGGCGGAGGAATGTAAACAGCTTAATTTTCGTGTTAAATATTTTTTTTTAATTAAAATTCATTCTATACAGCAATCGCATATTTGGGGACTGTTTCATAAAACTTTGATGCTTAAAATGTTTAGGGAGAAATGGAAGACTGGTGTGTATTTTTTCTTTAAACTACCAAGACCAGCCATATACAGTACAGTTTACATACAGTAATATGTTTATGTTCCTAAATTAATATAGTTTATGACCTTCAGATGTGTTATGCTTCTCTTCTATTTATGCTCAGCTACTAAAATTTCCCTTCAGTGGTAAAATTCCATATAAATATTCAATACTAAGCGGATTAAAATGTGCACAGTAAAGAGATGAAATGATTAAATCTTTTCACTACTGACCAATGCACCACGAGTGCCCCTGTCGGTCATTTTGGCCAGCCAATCACTTAACGCGGTAGACTGCGGTGGCTTGTGGGTAGTTGTGTGCGGTACGGGTTTGTACCGTGCATTTTGAATGGCTGCATCTGTATCAGAGCAATCGTGAGAAATTCTATGGAAAAACAGAACAGTCGTGAATCTGTGTCAGAGCCGGTGTTTCCATACATAAGTGCATTTTACTGTTGGGTGATTCATATCATTTTTAATCTTGCTGAACAAAAAGGGCCTTGCATTCAGTATCCAGAAAAACTTTATTTCAATTCTTCCTTAGGTTCTGTGTCTCCCAATGCATGTTACCATAAAAAGGAAATGTACAGTGAAACTTTTAGGGAGGGTCCTTGATTCAGTAGAATGTAATAATGTGTGATTGCAAGAAAATATCCCAGACTGATATAGACATTATTCACAAAACTCACCGTAGAGAAATTGCCATAGTACAACTAAACTCTCACTTGACACAGGTCATGTCCTAATTCAATCTTATTTTTTATTGTCTAAATCAACATAATGCATTCTCCCTGAAGATGAAGCATGGTGAAGATTAGTTTTCAAGTGCCAGAAAGGAAATAAAAGGGACATTAAAACAGATGAAAGTAACTATGTAATATTGTGTTTTGGGTCATTTAACTTGCACCAAGTCCAATTAAGATGCATCACCATCACCAGTGGTGCTGTAGACACTCCTTTAAGAGAGGCCATAGCCATCAGATTAATCACAGCTGATTGAGAAGGTTAAAGAAGAACATTACACAAATCTCAGCTTTTTCTGCAGTGTTTTGAAAATAATTTACTGGAACAACATGTTGAATCCTATTATGGATATTTTAAAGGATGCTAACAGAAACACAAGAACTGTAATGCATGATCATTCCATTATCTTTCTTGTGGAGACAGGTACTGTACAGTAGTTATGGAAATTTAAAATTTCCATAACTACTGTACCTGTGTCTTTTAAAGACACTATTAAAGGCCTTTCAAAGGCTATTTCATTTTCTTTCTCTTTTCTAGATTGTGGTGTAGATTATTATTGGTCCAGTAAAGTCAGATTCAGTCTTTAAAACATTATACATTTATTTATTGTAGAAAGGTTGAATGGATATGTAAAACCATGCATAAGCTGTCTTATATTTAAAGACAGTGCATAAGCTGGTCAAATCTCTGTTCACTGGTTATTAAAGGTTGTTATTATTTTAATTGTAGTTTTTTGTTTTTTTTCCCAGTAAGTATCTGCCTGAATTCAGTTCAAAATCTAGTTTAGCAGTTATATAGCCACATCAGTTTTAAGCAGCAACATTCTCTGTTTTATTTTTCCACAATTAGCTCTTTACCACTGCTTGCACATTCCACACCTTATCAATGGGCACACAGTAAGCAGATGTTCTCCCTTTGAATTAATTATGGTGACCTTAAGAACTCAGTCCATACATTTGTCTTTCTTGGTTGGAAGAAAATTCCCATTTGGAAAAAAAAGTTATGTTTACTGGTGTTATACCGGTGTTATGGTAACAAGGATTATTAAAGTCTTGGGGATTAAATAATGTATGTCCGTGACGGTCGACATGGTTTCCATATACAATATTTCAAAATTTGATATTTCTCAAAATGTAAAATTAAGCTTGCTAAATGAGGAAGCTACCATATACATTGTTGAATTTTGGCTCTCGCCAAAATACCGACATTAATTGACATCTTTGTTGCTAGTTAATAGTTGGCATAAAATACAGAGGCATTGCTGAAAAGTCAGCTCAATATCAAGACCTAATTTTTCTAGTGGGCAAATTGCACATGTACTGTATCTCATTTACTAAGGAGTGGGGAGTTTGCCCACAATGAAAATAAAGACCCCATTTTTTAACTAAAGGTATTTCTGGTGTGAACGGTTGTGTTTCCTTATTCTGCTTTATCTTCTGACAGGCCAGCCCTTTAAGAATGTTTCGCTGCAGCAGTCACCCATCACTAGCATGGGGATACTGCAGAAATCCCCTGCTGGTCTGAACAATGTGTGTATGTCTATTCTTTTTCTGTATCTCAATATTGTTAATAATCTTAAAGTTCACCTCTTTATTCTCTATTCTTCTGTCTTCTGCCATTTCCCCCCATTGTAGCAAAGTAGACGACCGGATGAAATTAAAGGAGTTGCTAGTAGAGTCGGGTCCCTCAAAGTAAATATGTTTAAAAACTTCTTTACAAAACTTCCAACACAGCCTCTTCTGTCTTTTCCATACCCCCCAGCTCTCTCCCCCATCTTCTTCTCCTTCCATGGCTATTTGTATTCATTTTACTTGTTTGTTTCATCCTACCATTCATTGGGCTGGGCATAACCTAAAGAGATAGATCAGGAAGACCCATTATTAAGAACACAACTCAGTGGTGGCCTGATTGGAAGCTTTAATGATATTCTTATCAATCAGAGCCAGCACAGGAGCAAGGCTGATGTGAAGCTTGTTAATGATTTGTTTGAGTGCTTAATTGTAACCTTTTAAATTTGGATCTTGCCGCAAATTTCAGTTAAATGGTTGGCTATGATGTTTGTGGTCTTCAGCTCATGAGTGCTTAAATTTAATCAACACATTTCTTTTTTTTTAGCAGGTTTGGTCAGCAGTATTTTAATTTTTGCCTTCTTCTTAGCACAAGGCTTTGTGCTAAATGTTAGCCCAATTTCAGTTGAGCGTTATTGCGAGTTATTGTGAGACCATGGGCAGTCCTCATAAAAGCTTTTATAACACCGCTGTGCATTTAAGAATAAGGGGAAACCCATGTGTCTTACTGTTGATAGGTACAGTATTTCATATCCTGCCCAAAATTATTTGAGGCGATGTTTTCTGGAATCACCCCAAAGAAAATGAATGCTTTTATTGCAAGACCACGAACTAAAACTAGAAAATGCAAAAGCCATGAGAATAATGCAACTAAATAGAAAGTCTTCAACAGTTCTGATGAACATACTGTAGCAAAACAAGTGAAATTACTCATTTTTCAACCAGCAGCCATATCACCCTGCAACTCAACAACACGCAACCCACTGAAGCTAAGCAGGTGTGAGCCTGGTCAGTACCTGGATGGGAGACCTCCTGGGAAAAACTAAGGTTGCTGCTGGAAGAGGTGTTAGTGGGGCCAGCAGGGGGTGCTCACCCTGCGGTCCATGTGGGTCCTAATGCCCCAGTATAGTGACAGGGACACTATACTGTAAACAGGCGCCATCCTTCGGATGAGATGTAAAACCGAGGTCCTGACTCTCTGTGGTCATTAAAAATCCCAGGGCGTCTCTCGAAAAGAGTAGGGGTGTAACCCCGGTGTCCTGGCCAAGTTTCCCATTGGCCCTTATCAATCATGGCCTCCTAATAATCCCCCACTATGAATTGGCTTCATTACTCTACTCTCCTCCCCACTGATAGCTGTATTGTGTGGTGAGCATTCTGGTGCACTATGGCTGCCGTCGCATCATCCAGGTGGATGCTGCACATTGGTGGTGGTGGAAGGGAGACCCCATTAAAGCGCTTTGAGTGGAGTGTCCAGAAAAGTGCTATATAAGTGTAAGCAATTATTATTATTATTGTTTTTCCATATGCTCTGTTTGCTACTGACTGTTTTAAAGGAGGCTGCATTACAGACCCCTCTTCCCTGTTCTACAGTCTCTGTGGCAAAAGATCAATGTGCAGCAGGCATCACTGCAGAAATGAATTAAATAATGAATTAAATAATATATTATTTTCTCCTTCTGTAATTATTGCACGGTTGCATCTATGGTGTCCTATAAAACTGAAAAGGTAGCATTGGTTATAAACCATTTGTGTTTGAATAAGCTTTAATTGGAATACATATAATTCCTCCCACCTATTTAACCAAAGAAATTATGTAGTGCACAGAACTGGGCTGCAAATTATAGTAATGACAACCTGCACAACCTTAGCCACATAAATTCTTCTGCTTCTGCTGTTGCGTCTTCTTCAGCTTCTTCTTCTTTTTACTTCAGTTTATATGTTTCATTTGCTTTTCTAACATTTTCTGAAAAACACGAAACTCACTTTTGCATTTTTTAGAAATAAAAAAGGGTAAAAATACAGAGTAACCTTAGCTGTTTAGAAAAATAATAAAAATATGCAAACTAGAATGAGGAATATTTTACACAGTTATTGTTCAGCACCAAATCAGATATGGCTTACTCACTTGGCTCGGCTGTAGCTCTATGCTAGTAGCTAACAACTCAAGCTTTCTGTTCGCTGCTCTCCACAGCTGATACTGTTTCACACTCTGTTTATTCTGCTGCTCAGGTCTGTAGGATAGACACACAGATGTTGCTGTTTACTCCTTCCCCTTGCTTGTGTACAAATATAAATTAAAGTGGTCTCTGATATACATGATAGAGACCTAAGGGTTGTGTTTGGAAGATTCAAAGGTAGTGTTATAAAGGGATCCCTTTTGTAAACAAAATATATGTACTGTATATGTGGGGCTGTTCTACAGCACATCAAGGCTATGTTTTAAACATCCTATAAACATGTAGCCTTACAAAAACCTCTGTTGCTCTGTGTTTCTCCCTTGGTGACTCAGTTCCTCCTAACTGTACAGGAAATATATTGCATCTTCATCTGATTTTTGTAGTGGCTACAGTGTGCATCATCTTATACCCCATCATTATAATACACATTATAATATTTGCATTTTAGCCCCTTCCATCAGTTAGGACATGGTGGATAAAGAGAGATCAGAGCTGTGATCAGAGCTTGGCATGGTCTGCAGGCAGGACTTGGCCATCCCTTTTCACTGCTGTACAGTGTCACACAAGCATGTTCATTTTGAAATACAACCAAAAGTGTGGTTTTTATTTGCAGTGATAATGTGAAAAATATGTCCAAGTTTCCAAACCTGACCATAGTACTAGTAATTGTTTTGTCTTTCTTGTACTGTACTTAGTGTTTGGTGTTAGAAGTGTTCCAGAAACATGGCATAACATATCAATAATTATTTGTACATTATTATTAAGACAAAAAGCACAAGTAGATTCAAATTAGATATAAAAACATTCAGAAAAGCTTTTTTATAATGTGGCAGAAATTTCTGATTGGTGATTTAATCTTTGTGAATATAGTAGTTTTATAGGACTGTTGGGACTAGAAACAAAGTTGGCAGATGTTTTTTGGATTAGTCTTTTTGGAAAGTGCAAGACTGAAAGTTGATACACTTGTAAGACTTTGCTTTTGGCACATGTTTCCTAGATATTACAGATGCAGCCATTCAAAACAAGCGGGGTACGCTGCGGTATAACACGGTGGGCGTGTCGCATCACAACGCGGTATAACGCGTCATTTTGAATCATATCACAAATTACCATATGTCAATTAAATTGTTAATAGTATCCGGAATCACCTTGTAAAACCGCCAGGAGGAGCTAATAAAGCTTAACCTCTCATGTACAGCAGTTGAGCTTTTAAATTTAAACTGTGTATTACAGCATGTTAATCATGATACATTAAAAAGTTGGTATATTTTATGAAAGCAAGATTGCTCAGTTGGGCAAAAGTACACAACCTACCTTTATCATAAATATTTTAATTATGCAGAAATATTTTATGCATCAAAGTCTTTACCGAAGATATTACTAATAGTATTAATAATGAATGGCCTTGGACAAGCTGTAAACTCAAAGTATTACCCTGGTCCACGTTCTTTGTAACCTTCTTTGTAAACGAAAATATTATTTTTCCATTGACATAAAGTAACACCACAGCTTTTCGTTGAGAATCTCCGATTCACCATGCCTTTCACATGCTCATAAATTATATTAATTTAGGAACATAAACATATTATTTAAACTGTATATTGCTGGTATTGGTAGTTTAAAGAAAAATATACACACCAGTATGCCATTTCTCCCTAAACATTTTAAGCATCAAAGTCTTACATGTGGTTATTTTGGAAACGTTTTTACGTGCTCCTTCTGACCATATTACTGTATGTTTATATACTTTGTGAAAAGTGATAATTTTAACCTTTTCTGCGAATACGCTCGTTATCGGAGTAAACAAAGCATACTTTCAGAATTTGATTAATAGGGAATATAATATGGAATCACGTAATTCTAAAGAAATTAATAACTATATAATTATACATGCACTGTAACACAAACAGTAGTATATGTGTAGGGCTGTTTCAGTGGTTGTCACGTGACTGCATCAGTGGCGTGATGGTTTAAGTGACTGACTTATAAGCGAGAGGTCGGGTGTTCAAATCCAGCTATCGCCATGAGTTTTCTTTTAACAAACAGTTCTTTGAAAAACTAAAATAACAATAGCAAAATAGCAATATTATGGACACTCTACTGACCGTTTTATATTTCTAAATATCACAACATGTTCGTACTGTATGTACACAGCCGTACTGCAGGGTGTAGGGCTCAAATCCACGTGAGCCCGAAAGCCCTACATTAATGTTGTGCATTCGCTTGGCGCTGCGCGGTTTTCGCATCTCTCTCTCTCTGGGAGTGATGGCTGTGCCTCCGAGTCTGAGTCTCTCTGTCTACATTGTTTGTAAACAAACTGGTTTCACAGGTATTTTCGAAGTAGAATAGGGCGAGTCTTCCATGACAGACACTCCACCTTCCCCCACGGACACATGTTTTCTTAGAAAAGCAGATTCACAACGCAAAGCTGCGTCAGTCTTCTATATAAAAAAAATCGGTTTGAACACCATGGGTGCTGTTTTTAAGACACGCTGAGTAAAGTATAGAAATGTTCCTACTGTCAGCAGTATTGTTTATGTAGTTGACCCTTACCTGAATGAAAACAGGACATAAAGATGTGTTCCTGGTTAGACATTACACAACTTTAAAAGCTATAAAAACAGGTTTCGATAGTTAATAACCATTTTTTATGCATGAAAAATGGGTGATTTTTCTTCCTTGTGATCAGCTTAAAATCTCTGTCTACACTGTAAGGTTTTTACTTCTTAATTAAATGTTTAAAATACACGAATTTCATTAAAACAACACACGTTTAGAATAGAAAAAATAATATTCTGTTGTCTTCCTGGTATGTAGAACAGATCAGCAGGTCTTTTTTGCCCAATCAGAGGCTCTGAAAACAGCGTGCTGCCCACTGCACTGCGTCAGAGGGGGAGGTGGCACTTAGAGGGAGGAAATGCGGAGCCCAGTATTGCACAATGGGTGTAAAGGCTGTAAAATGGCAGCCTTCACTTTGTCGTTTTTATGCAATTTTTTGGGCCACGCACGAATATTCTTATGTCCATATCTTCGCAAGGGAATCAGTGCGAATTTTAATACTATTTAAATGACCACACTTTCCACCCCCTCTACTCTTCTCAGAGTAGAATAGGCTAACCTTCGGTGGATGTTTTGGGTTTTGCTTGTTCACATATCTCCCCTCTTTATAAAACGACATGGTTGAAAACTGTTCCAGAGCCACTGTTGTTTCATCAGTGAAAAGTACATCATGAAATGCCTCTCCCTGTTCAATCCATTGGAAAAAAGAAAAGGAGCATAAAGCGTCTGATGGTCATAAACGATATTCATTTAGGAACAGCATCAGAGATATTTTTTTAACTGCACTGCATCGGAGAGAAAACCATACCGCATTTTTTTTTTACTCCCTGGCAGAAACGGGCTTCCATAAGAATCAGTATAGCTTCTGGGAAATACATTTTTCCTGCATTAAAGTTTAACTCGTTCAGAGCGCCCTACATTACAAACTCCAAGCGTTTCATTTTGAGCTGAAGAAGGATTCACAGCTGAAATGTAGCCGGCTGACGTGGCTACCCACCAAAATAAATGTATTGCAGTAAATGTTTATATCATTATATCTAATTTTTTATTTCTTGTTTAAAAATTAAAAAAATTGTTTGCCCAGCCTAAGAGGGGGGGTCTGCTCTCATTGACAGCTGACACTCCTCCATACACTCAAGTGAAAAATTAATAACGCCAATGTAAACATTATATAAATAACGTTATATACAATTTGTTAATAATAAAAATGTTAAGTTCTCTAAAGCTTTCTCAGTCAAGTATGATAATTTACCTAGGGAGCTGTGTAAGATTGCGTAGGCAGCAAAAGATTGGCTAAACTGGGAAGAAAATGCTTTCAGAGAAAATGTTTCAGGTGTGAAGAACACAGATCCCCAATGCAATTTCAACCAAGCCTGTCCCCACACACCCTGCCCCCACTGCAATTAGAATATTATGCTTTCATAGACAGACTATGCCTGAAAGGTGGAATTGAACCACTCTGTCGTTAAACAGCTACAGGTTTGAAGCCTGCACCCCAGACCACTGAGGATCATCTGAGGATTCACAATGCGAGATATACTGGTCAATACGTGTTCGTGCGAACAACCCGCATACTGTAGGTGATATTTAGAAATATATATTGTAGTATTGCTGTAGTTGTAGCGTACACAGCGGTACCGCAGGGTGCAGGGTGCAAAGTCAATGTTGCGCATGCGCCTGGCACTGCAGCCGAGGAATGCCCGGCACGCACTCTTTCTCTCTCTCTCTCTTCACAATGCAAAACTGTGTCACTCTTCTGTGCTTAGTGCTTAGTGTGCTTAGTGCTTAGTATAAAACACTCACTTGCAGCATTGTGGGTGCTGTGGTTTAAATGCTATTGGCTTGTGAACAGCATTGCTCTCTTCATAGGGGTGCACAGTGCCACATGAAATAAAAGCACAAGAAAAAGAGATTCAGAACAAAGTCTTCTGTGTAAAAAAATCAGTTTGAACATCATGGGAGCTATTTTTAATAAGCTGCTAAGTAAAGAATATTTGAATTTTCCTGCTGTCAACAGTATTGTGTATATAGTTGACCCTTACCTGAATGAAAACAGGACATAAAGAAAGTGTTTCAGAAATCAAAGAAAGCTTTATTCCCATGCTTACCTTCTGGGTAATTGGAGGCTCACCACAATTCACACTCATCCACATCACAGATCTGCCACACGCATATGCCTCAGGACGGTGACGTCACTGCCTTTCGTATGAATCCTTTCATATGGAAACATTTTGACACTGCGCTTAACAATCTTAAGATCACAAAATAAGCCTGTTAACCTGGTTTTCGCCTAAAAAAATCACACCCGAGAAAGTGAAGTAGCATTAACTAGCAAAGGTGTTTCGCAGATGTGGGCATAGTACGTAATTCAGGTTTTATGAACTCTAATAATTAATAACCCCAATTAATCGAATCCCTGGTGTGAGCTCATAAAGCCTGAATTACGTACTATGCCTACGTCTGCGAAACACCTGATCATCTACTCTAAAGATTTCAGTGCTTTGTATATTCTAATCGCAGTGGGGGCAGGGTGTGTGGGGACAGGTCACCATAGTAAAGTTAGCTTGAAGTTCGAGAAGGATTTTGACACGTATGTAGCTTTTTCACAAAACCTTGACTCAGACTCAGAGGCACAGCCAGCACTCCCAGAGAGAGAGAGATGCGAAAACCACACAGCGCCAGGTGAATGCACAACATTAAAGTAGGGCTTCCGGGCTCTCGTGATTTTGTGCCCTACACCCTGCGGTACCACTGTGTACATACAGTACGAACATGTTGTGATATTTAGAAATATAAAAAATGTCAATATAATGCCAATAATATTTGCTATTTTAGTTTTTCAAAGAAATGTTTATTTGTAAAAAAAAAACTGATGGCGATGGCTGGGTTTAAACACTTGACTTCAAGGTTATAAGTCAGTCATTTTACCTATCACGCTACTAAGGCAGTCATGTGACAAGCACATCTCAATGGAAGGTCTTATATTTCTGTTTGTGCAACAGTACATGAATATAGTTATACTGTAATTTATTAAGATACGCGAATCCATATTATATTCCCTATTAATCCAATTCTAAAAGTATGCTTTGTTTAATCCGATAACAAGCGTATTCGCAGAAAGGTTAAAACGATCAATTTTCACAAAGTATATAAAAGTACAGTAATATGGTCAGAAGGAGCACGTAAAAACGTCTCTAAAATAACCACATGTTAGACTTTGATACTTAAAATGTTTAGGGAGAAATTGAATACTGGTGTGTATTTTTTCTTTAAACTACCAAGAACAGAAATAAACAGTTTACATAATATGTTTTTGTTCCTAAATTAATATCATTTATGACATTCAGATGCGTTATGCGCCTCTTCTTCTTATGCTCAGCTACTAAAATTTCCCTTTAGTTGTAAAATTCCATCGAAATATTCAATACTAAATGGATTAAAATGTGCACAGTAAAGAGATTAAATGATTAAATCTTTCCACTACCGGCCAATGCAACGTCGGTCATTTTGGCCAGCCAATCACGTACCACGGTACAGTGCGGTGGCGCATGCATAGTTGCCCGCGTTACGGGTTTGTACTGCAAACTGTGAATGGCTGAACCTGTATTTTAATTTTCTTTCTCATATATTTGATCCTCAAAGTCAACATAATCTTTGGTCCTGTGAATGGAGCTTTTAAATGTAGTGTATTATATAGCAACTTACAGTAGGATTTGGGAGGAAAAATCTTTGATTTCCAATCAATTAAACCCCTTTTAAATAGTATTACTGTGAGAACAATTTACATATTTGAACAAACCTCTGTAGCCACTAATTTCGGATTCATGCTGGAAAGTCTGTGCTTTTACATTTGCAGTAAAAAGAGTTTTCCAATGATGTCCCCTTAGTGATGCATAGTTTGCAGTCCATTGTTTCGATTTCAGTTTTGTCATAGTTTACTGTGGTTTAGTAATCCTAACACATGGTTTTGCATGTAAAACACCATTCTTCTTCATTTTATTTAATGAGAATCACAGAATTCTGTAGCTGCAATTAAGAGAGGTCTTTGGGAGCATTTATACAAAATCAGAATCCAATAAGGTCAAAATCTGGGCTTCAGGGTGAAGCAGAGGTTACTTTAAAATATTTTCCAAATATCCGCATTTATACACGTCAGATATGATTTGAAAAGTTTAGGAATCTTTAAAAGACATGTCGACTGTAGATTCTCTTTCTTTTTCAGTACCAGTCATTGATAAGGAGAAGTGTACTCTGGCCATCAAAACCATACCCTGATCTAAAGAAAAGCTGTTTATGTTTATTTCAGTTACATGTGATTGACAGCTGTGTCCTTTGTGCATGTTATAGTAACACTGTATGAATCTAATCTCCATCATTAGCTCCTTACATTTATATAGAGTCTTTATCAAAGTCCTCCAACCTCAAGTGATTCCAAAAGAAATTATTAGAGGGGATCCACCTTATCCACTGCTGAGGTACAGCACCCACCTACATTCTACACTAGCAGCTCCACTACTCAGCAGGTTAAGTAAATAAGTGAGACATTTTCACCAGTTGAAGTAACAGGAGACTTCAGGGAGGCTGGATTGTACAGTCCCAGATTGGAATTTAGCCAGGACACAGTTAACACCTGTACAAACACAGCCATGGGATCTTTAATGATCAAATAATCAGTACTGCAGTTTAATGTCTCAATCAAGGGGAAGCAGCTCCTACAGCACTGGGCCCCATGCTTTGTAGATTGTGGTCCAGAGGAAAGAGTATCACCTATAGTATTTGTCCACCAAAACAACAGCAGGAACTAGGCTTTGCTTAGAGGCTCCCCATCCCAGTAACAACCAGACCATGCAATGCCTAGCTTCCAAAGAAGGCTCCACAAATGAAACGTTTCAGCATGGAATATACCTTTACTTAGCTTCTGTGATCTAATAAGATCAGAATCGAATCTCACTGTTTTATAGGTTTTTTATAGTAACAAAATTTTTATTTTGTTTTATTTAAAAATGTATTTGTTTTGTTCCCATTTCAAGTGATAGCTGATGTTAAACTTTAGAAATGTTATACATTTTCTGATTTTCTCATACACTCCACACAAATCCAAATATTTGGAAAGCAGACAAAACTTATTTCAGTCATCTTTGATGTTTGAAGGTCATAAGTTACCAGAAGATGTTACATGAATGCACATTTGTTTTTCATGGACTTGTAGGGTGTTCTTCCACCTTCAATTTTTGTGAGTGGGAATAAATCCAAAGATGCATTTAATTTGTGGGTTTTTTTCATTTATGCATGTGATGTCTGCATTTTGCACTGTGCACTGCACTTCTACATTTATTATATTTATTCACTTATTATATTAAATTAAGATTCTCTTAATTCTCTGGCATTCTATTGAAACTTAATTCCAAGAAGACTTCCTGGTTTTTGTAATGCTTCAGTGGTGATACTACAGTATGATGTAATGCTTGCACAGCAGCTAAAATTACATGAAACACTCTATATTTTAGTATATGAAGTATAGCTATTATATAATTTAATAAGTAACTATCAAGAAATAAATTAAAACATGACATTAGCATGTCCCAGACCTACTGGTGTTTTTTAAGCAATATCACACCTCTGTCCTGTCTTCAGCAATGTACACATTTACTGCCTCTTTTTTCTTTTACTATTTGGATCATCAATAGATCATCATCATCCACAATGTTGTGCACCAACATGCCTGTAATGCATCTCTTCATGCGTACGGGTCTCCCATGGATATTAGGCAGAAAGTGATTTATCCAGTATGCAGCTGCCTGGCAGTCATAGAGAAACTATCAGATGCAGTTAAAGAAAGAGCAAGGCTGCCACCGGTGTCTGAGTAAGATCTCGCTCCTCCTTTTCCTTACTGCTGGGTAGTGGGGTGGCATCAGGCAACTCTTCCACAGCTCTGCCCTCCCAGCATGTTTATTAGCTCGTATGTCCGTCCAAGCGTATGTTTCTACTCTGAGTGCTTTTTTAATTAAAATTTACTTTTCTTGGGTGTGGGGAGTCAAAACCAATCTTTCTCCCTTTTGTTAGTCTGTCCTGTCTGCTAAAATTGTCAGGTAAGATTGCATTCAGTGTTACTTGAGTCACATTGTCACAAGTGTGTCTTCTTTTTTAATGTTTTGAACCTGGCCTGTAAATTGAAATATATATTTGTTTGCTTGTTTTTTATTTCCATTTTGGTAGTTTTTACCATACCCTGGGTCCTTCAGCTGACCTGTAGTAGATTTGATACTGTACATAATTAAGTGGTTTTCTTCCTCTGGTTGATGGCAACAGGCCATAAACCTGTTACTTTTGCAGAGCATTTTCATTTTCCTTAAGGGAACTCTTAAAGAACTGTAAGAACACTTGGTGTGTGTACACATTTGCATGCTGCTTTTAGATTAGTTTGACTCCATTTCTTGGTATCACCAAGCAATCTTGGTGCCTCTACGAAACTGCAAAAGGAAAGCAAATACAGGGGTACTTAGATACTGTCAAGTCCATCTGCTATTGTGTGATGAGGCCCTGTAAAGCAATTAGTGATTCAGCAAACATGCATGCTGTGTCTGGTATAGTGCCCAATGGGAGAACAGTTCAAATTGATTTTGGCACCCTGATTTTCTGAAGCGTGTAGACTTTGAGCAACCTCAGCAAAGAAGAACTAAAGTTTCTCACTTGAGCACAAGAAAATCATTTCTTGAACACACAAATACAGAAGGATCCTGTATTACAATTAACTGTATTATCTGTATTCTGTATTACATTATTATTCTGGACTAATATCCCAAAGCAGCAATGTTCTCCCCATGTGTGCGTGGGTTTCCTTTCTCACCCCAGTCCAAAACATACTGATAGGTTAATAGGAAAATTTCCTGTACCCTGTATAAGTATGTGCATGTCTCTGTGTGTGCCCGTCTGCCCTGTGTTGGATTTGCGTCTCATCCAGGGTGTCTGCCTTATGGTCCTGTTTTTTGGGATAGGCTCCATCTCCTCATAACTAGCTTCATTTACAACTGAAATCCACTAAATATTGTTAATGAATCCAGTTTTATTTCAGTTAGCAAGGTTTATTTACCATGAATGTTAGAAATAGAAACACTACGCGGTTCAAATTCTTTCTATCCATCACATTTCAAAGGTGCAAGAATGACATAATTTGTACATATCTGCAAAATCTCAAAATTCACCTTAAAACTATGTTTAAAATTCAGATGGAAAAATGAAATTCTGCAATGTGTTGACCATGACCTCTCTGGCTACAGCTTGTTATTCATAGAGGCTTTTTCAATAGAGTACCTTGGTTTCAGCACTAGGTGGATATCCCTTAAATAACTTTTCATTTATTATCACAGAAAAGAGGTGCAGGACCCAAAACTAGTTAATTTAACCTAAAAAGTGTTTTTTCACCTAGCATTTATTTTCTCAAATTAATAACTTCTCAGATATATATTGTGTTGTACAAGGTTCTCCTTTTCCCTAAAATATTAATTCAATTTAAAATTGCTTTTAATATTTAATTTAAATTCAAATATACAAATATACTTTTATCTGAAACAGAAAAAGAGATGAGAAAATTCTAAGCCTAAAATGCAAAAAATCTGTTAATTACTGTACATTTTATGTTAAAGCCTAGACATGTTATGTTAAAAACATGTTAACATGTCTAGTTAAAGAAATATGAACTAGGGCTGAAAACCGGACTAAAATCAAATTGGGCTGAAATTTGTATATCAGTCTGTACTGCTGATCCCATCATCTGCTCATCTTGCTCAGGGTGAGCATTGTCATTCACTACAATAACATTTACACTAGAAAAAACTACAAGCATTCTGTGCTTCATAGTGGATGGAACTATACAGTATACCTGGTTGACTGAGCAGTTCAGTGAACACAGAGATAAAACCTGGATATCAAAGACATGTGTGGCTGTTCCTGAAGATCCCTTGCTACACTACTGTTCTCCCATGACTGCCCAATTTTGAGAGAAATAGAAATGATCATAAGTAATCTTGATTTACATGTGGAGAGAAACAGTCCACATAGGCCCATTGATTTCAACCACAAACTGCTTTTGGCCTACTCATAAGTATCTGGGGTTATGTTTTATGGAGTTCATGTGTATGAAGACAGTTCCTCATTTATAAGCATTGAAACAGAAATATTGATCGCTAAGGTCACAGTGCTAATTGGCAATGTGAACACAGTTAGTCACCCTACCGAGTATTG
Organism: Lepisosteus platostomus; assembly: GCF_059453375.1. Taxonomy (NCBI): domain Eukaryota; kingdom Metazoa; phylum Chordata; class Actinopteri; order Semionotiformes; family Lepisosteidae; genus Lepisosteus; species Lepisosteus platostomus. The sequence goes on from NC_142620.1 coordinate 25,779,937, forward strand.
AAAGTTGTTCATCTTACCATGGGCACCCTTTGCCTTAGTGTTTATGAATGTCTTTGGTTTCTTGAAAGTGTTTACAAAGCCTCAGGATCATACACACAGTGAACTGTCTCTATCAAACCAGATTTCCTCTGTTTTAGAGAAATTAACAAACCAAACTGTGGATACACTATAATGCACTGTAATATAATGCACCATTCAAGCAAAAGAAAAACTTAAAATTTTTACTTAAAATTCAGTCGAAAACTCAATACATTTTTGCTGATTTTAAACTGTATTATTTTGAAATTCAGTTTCTTGTGTTACTTGTGCTACAAAGATGCAGGAAATCACATTAAAATACCACCACATTTTTTGCTTTGCCTGTGATGTACTGTAGTTTCAACTACTAACAATAAGACAGTAATAAAGGTCAAAAGGTGTGTTTAACTTTTTAAGGCTAAAACTTGGCACCTATTTTTGAGATCCAAAAGCATGAATTTCAGTAGTGTAAAAAACATTATTGCATGGGCAGTTAAATGTTTAATGTTAGTTCACAACTCTAGAGATGGAGCGCTAACTAACTGCATACTGAAGGAGAACCTTGTGCAAGGAAGGAAGTTTTCTTTTACTATTGGAACATAAAATTCCTTATTGATTAGGGCGTGAGCTAAATACAAACAACCTAACCATCTTAAAAGGCATCACTTAAAAACCAAAATAGAAAGAGCACCTTCAAAAGGAAATAGAATAGTGAGAGTGTGAGAGAGAAAGCATAAAAGTGTAGGAAGACTAAGCAAAAAAACACATTAATCTTTTAGAGAAAACTATTCAAATGTGTAACCATTCCAAGTGTGCCTTTACATTATTTCATTTCTTTTTCTTTTCCAGTCCTGTATTTTACACTTTTAATACAAAGAAAAAAACAATGTTTGTCTCTTTAAGCACTCTACTTGAGCAACTGGGTGTCTCAATTCACTCTCTGATGTTTACATGTAGCTCCATCGAAAGCTGGAGGAGCTCAGAGGTCACCTTGAGGGCAATGTGAAAGGATGCTCACTCAGAGTAAATGTACGATTTCTCTTGGTGATGTTCTTTTTCTCCTCTTGATTTTTCTTTTTCTTTTTTACGTTTGATTTCTGATGACTGGTCACCCCAGATCTTGACTGGTCTGCCGACTCATCCCCATACATTCTGTTTTTATTTTTTTGTGTGTTCAGCAGGGGTTTCATTTGAGTGTGGCAAGAGATGTTTACCCATTTCTTTGACACATTAAGGGGAAAGGAATGTCATAGAATCTATTATTGTGATAATTATTACTTATCTGATAGTATGATTATCATCACTGGCCTTTTTAAATGATGATTGTCCTTGTAAAAAGGTAAAATGTATTCATGTTTCTGTTGTTTAAACCCTTCTGTTTTAGTAGGTGGATTCTATTAAAAGAGTGCAGCACTACTACAGTATTATTACAGTATTATTATCGATAAAATGTTATCAATACAGAATAAATATAATGCAGTTTATTATATTTAGTACCAGTGCACAAAAATAATACTGCTGTACAGTTTCTGCACTCTTTTTTCATTAAAATGTAAACAAAGCAATCACCTATCATGGCTAGCTGAAAGGAGCATTGCTCTTTTGGTATGTGTTTCCAGTTATTTTTAGAATAACTGAAGTAGAAGAAGTATAGAACCCATTTAGAAAAAGTGAATGCCTGCAGTCTAGTGGTATTTATGTGGTGTTTTCATTGACCCTCATCCTCATTTCTTATATTCCTATTTTCTCTGTGAATCTGTGCAAGGTGTCTGGACACAGAGATTTCTACAAACAGAATTAGGACATGTCTGGCATCTCATGTATTTTTAATCATGAATGTTTAGGCCTTATTTCTAGAAGTACTGGTGGAGGAATTAGTTTGAATGCATATTTTAAGATTTTTCAAAAGCAGTTTTAACAATATCTCAATACAATCTTTAGAGACAAATCCTTTTTCAGTATACAGAAACTGCCCTTCCTCGGGCATTTTGTTTTTTAATTACGATAATAACTATAAAAATAAACGCTATTATTTCTGAATGATAATTGGTTTGGCTTTCCTACCAGTGTCAATCATATTGCTCAATCTCACAAAAAAACTATGACATCAGTTCCGGTACTTTACCAAGGAAAAAAACATCCTGCTCGCTTTATTTTTTGATTATGAGAAGCACATCTTTTACCTCAGCCTTGAAGTCAGAAATAAAACCCCTGCTACTGTCTGAGTTCTGGGACCACCCATGCAGAAAGCCTTTTGAAATCCTCCCGTTGGCGTCATTTCCTCTTTTTAACAGTGTTCTCTTTTCCCCTCCACTGCACCACCAGGCCCGGCTCCCTTCCTGCTCATCCACCTATAGTGTTTCTGAGGTATACCTGCATGTGTTATATGACATCATCACCAAGCCATACGCCACTCTTTCACTCAGCCACTCCTGTCTGCCTGGTGTTGTCTCAGAGTGGTGTTTACTGCTGTGCATGCTGATCCCGCAAATCCTTCTGTCAATTAAGGGAGAGAACATATATATATATATTATAAAAAAGCTTTTGGTGCTGTTTTAATACCTCCCCTTCCCTTTTCCACTTCTGTAGCCATTTTTAATGTTTTATTTTGACTGGCTCAATACTGAGTGTGTCCATCATCATTTTGAGATGTCCCTTGCTGTCTTTCTCTCTCTGCATTGGGTCTTTACTCCTGGGGGGGGGGGGGGTGTGAACTAGTGTTCTCTCAATTCTGCTGTTACAATTCAACGAAGATTTGAAAGGTCATAATCTCATGTGGCTCATGTGGAGCAAAGGTCTTATTCGGGATTTAAGTCGCCCTTTCCAATCGATGTTGTGGTTTTGGATATGTTAGTTTTAATCTTTATTAAAACTAAACCTTTGGTACTGTTACATAACAAGAAAGAAACATGTTAATGAAATGGTTTTACCTCCGGTATGCTCCCCCTTTGTGATTAAACAATTCTCTGCTTCTGGAAAAACGGTTCTACCTTGGCACAGTGGCAAATGTAGTCTCTTATTTGTTCATGTAAGTGGAAAATAAGTTTAAGGTGGCATTGAAGAAATCAGGGTAAGATGGGGAAAAAACTGTAAGAAATTTTTCATATTGAAAGTCTTTTCCTGTTTAGTGTTCTTCAACAAATGTTTACTGTCACAGAAACACAGAGGGGGATTAATTACAATGTCTCTCACTAATTTTGCATTGTTTTCTGATTGGCTGAAAGAGAAGGTTAACAGTACCCTTCATTTCTTTGGAAAATATTCTTCTGAAATTATATATTTAATTTCTGAGGTTTTTTGTGTGGTGTGCCCTTTTACCATAGCTTTGTTCCATTGTTTGTTTAAATAAAACTGCACTTATTGGCTATATATTACAGTTGTGAGTTGTGTAACAATAGGCAGAATGTGATTTTGCTGTGGATTTCTCCAGGCTGCTCGGAGAGAGTTCAGGGCACACCTTGATGAGGTCATCACGCTCAAGTCAAGGTACTCTACCTTGGACCAGGTAAAAAGCTACCTTATTCCACTCTGCCAGCATGTAGGCCACTGCAGAAAGACCCAGATGACTGTTTCCGAAAACATGGAGTGAACATGGAAGCTGTTTAGTGATGAAATGAGTCGCATCAGAGCTCAAAGACTTGAATGTCATTAACTGGTTGTAGCCCTCAAGATCTTTTTGAAAGATGCCTTTTAATGATTTCTTAACCAAGGTCATCTCACTTAAGTACTGATGTAAGGAGTGGGCATGTCTTGATATTTATAGATGCATGTCTATTTAACATATTAACATATAAACGTATTGCTCAGCAAAAGACATAGCCTGGGGGTCTATTTAAAGAAAAGAAACAGAAACTTTCTACATAGCGGCTCTTCAACAATGCCATTTGACTCTTAATTATCAATGGATGCTCTTCAGGGAATCAAGTAAAGATTTTATATCACCACCATGTGATTACAAAAACCAGGGCACAATAGGCTGGAGGTTCCAAAGCTAAAAAAAAGCTGGAATTCTTTTGACTTCCTTAATTCAATGTATATACAGTAATTATTATGTATTGATTCTTACAGATTCTATTTAAGAAGCTAGACAGTACCTTATGTGCAAATTGTCCATTCTACTCACATTATTGATGAGTATTGCCTATAAGAACAGGTACAGAGGAAGACAGCCATGACAAATAGAGGAAGTTCATAAGTACACTACCAATAGATTTTAAATACAGTTGCATTATTTGCAGTGGTACATGGGTAGAATTATCCATTGGCATGGCATCGCAAGCTTCTGATACTGTCAGCTTTTAACAGGTTGATTACATGGTTCAAGAAAAACCAGAAGACATCGGTTAATGTTTTTCAGAACAGTGAATCAGTGAATCACCTTGTACTACAAAATAGTGAGTCCTTTGCACACAGAGGACAGTGCTTTCATGGAATTCTGTACTATAGTTCTGACCTTTCAGGATATAGGCGATATGAGAGTCTTATCAGATGTGAAGAGGACAGTGTACTATCTTTATCCAATCCATATCAATCTGATCCCATTGATCCTTATCTTGTAACTATCTTATCCTCTGTATGAGGAATAAGCTGCTGTACTCATCCATTGATTCCTTACACTAATGTGGAGTCCCACTCCTGTTTTTGCTGATATTCTACATGGCTGCACTATAAACAAATGAATTTTTCAGGTCCAAAGACTGTTTACTTATGTAAACTGTCCATGTTGAGTATTGTTATAATGAAAGATATATTTTTAGGTTTGGGACTTGCTGTCTTAACTGGCTAAATGCATGGGTTCACACAGGTGTAGTTAACATTTTTGCAGTTACAGTATGTATCTGATGCAGATTGTTGATTTTAAGTTTTTGAAAAAATATTATTTTGTTAAACCCACCCCAATTTGGAATAGGCAATTATATGTTTTTGAGTCTTCTCTCACAGCCTTCAACCCCACAAGTGCACAGATGGTAAAATTAGGAATTGTAGGCAGACTCCTCCAATCTGCCCACCTTCAAGCCATTAATATTTTAACATGGCACGGGCAATAGCCCCATACTGGAGGTTCAGTGCAGACTGGAGGAGAGATATATCCTTTGCTGAAGGATTTACTGCATGCTTGCAAGTATCTGGGTGGCTGCACAGGTGCACAGGTTTCTGAATGGCTGAAAACAGAGAGAACCCTGACTGACTAATCCCAATCCACCCTAAGTGACACTCAGCCATCTGAGCACCACCACTTAGGAAATCCCAGTCACAGTTGGCTAGTGACCCAGGCTCAATTAGAGCGCTTAGCTTGCATGAGTGTTCTTTACAAACTCAAATGGGTGAGCAACTGGAAATGCTCAATACAGGAACTGTACATGACATGTTATGGAAAGTTGAAACTACACCTTGAAAAAATATTTAACCACATATAAAGGGGAATTAATTAATATTTATTTAATTTATGGGCCTTGATACTTCAAATACATAAAGACATATATTCATTTACAAAGTTTAAAAAAGCGTATGTCTGTCTAAGACCTATGTTGCCTAGATTTAAATATTTGCTGTAATTGTGCATCACAAATTCCCAAAATGTTTTTTGTACAGTCAAAAAGTTTGCATTTGCAATAAAGATTATCCTTTGCAAACAAATTGGGTTTGTAACAACATAAGTAAATATGTGTAGTATTTGCAAGGACATCAATAAAATTAGAACAATAAATAAAATAAACTTACATAACATTAAATATATTTAAGGATTACAATTTTACACCAACATGTAAAATATCAAAATAATAGTCTAACATTTCTTAACAAAATTCAATAATTACTAAGTTCTGAATGAAGCTAAATCATATTAAGAAAACAGTAAAGTCATCTCATTTAATTGGCTTTACATAAAGATGTCTTATTTAAGGAAATGCAACCAATATATTTTGTAATTTACTATAGTCAGATTTTTGATAACCACCAAAAAAGAGCAAGAAAATAAACTGTTTTAATTATGTGAAAATCTTAAATAATATAAAATTCTTTACTATTGATTATAATTTGTGTGCCAGCTACCTTTTGTTATTGTTTAGGTTTTAAGAACTTTTTGCAACAGTTATAACTAGAGAGAGAAATACTGTATTACTTGCTGTGCTTGCCTTCATTGTATTATGCAATACTTCATTTTAATTATGTCAAACATACACTGTGCTTCTTATTAATTCATGGGAAGAGATTCAGATGGCAGAAAGTGAAGTCATTTTAAAATGAAAAGGAAAATTACCTCAGATTCATGCACAATAACATTAGTGTTTAATTCCATTTGCATCAAGCATTTGATTATGTTTTTAGAGCTGTAGTCTCACAGACGAATAATAAAAGGTTTCAGTGTAGTCATTGTTGTTTCAAAGGTTGGAGTCCTTAATATAGTAATCCCATATTGTCCATAGCTTTCTGTGGACAATTAAGCCAGTCATACTGAAGTATTGATGTTTTTTAAAAGTCATTCCTCTGTTTATTTGGTTCCTTTTTGGTTGTTTTCATTTCCTCTATATGCTATTCTGTGTCTTCTTAAATTCTTAACAGCTCCTCGCCTGGGAAAAATGCTAAACCCATCCAGTTTTAAGAGGGACAATTGTATCCCTTCCCCACAGACTTATGCTGTTGACTTTTTAAAAGGATGTAGAAACTGCTATGGTTCTTGGAAGGCTATAGTTAGGAATTTCACATTTTCTTTTCAAAGGATCTCTTAAATACTTAAAGATATGACCAACTTTAGTGGAAAATTGTTTTACAATTTGTATACTTTAGAATTTGCAAACATGAACAGCAGTGTCTGGGATATTGAAATTGGACCGCAAGGCATCCTGCAATTGAAAAGTCTAGTCATTGTGGACAATTTAAGCATTTAATAAATGCATTCTCTGCATTATACATTATATGCCAATACGCATTCCAAGCACAGCAAATTATCTGTTTTTATCATGTTTTTTTTTCAGATTGTAGTTTGTTTCCGAAATATGAGAAATTTATTTGATATTATCATTGTGTACATAAGGAATGTTACAAACAAGAGGAGACTATTTGGCAGAGTTGCTAACTAAGTCAAGCATCTCTTTATGCTATTTCATAAGAGATCCATTGGGTCCTACTGAATGAATAGTTAAAGACATCACTCACCCTTTGTGTTTTAATAACTCCTATTCTTAATTGTAAATGCAAGTAGTTGTAATGCTTTATATCTCTTAATTTAAGATGGCATAGGTCTCCATGGCTGTTTCCTGCTTAAAACACACTGATACATAACTAAACTGAAAGTAAAAATCACAGGCATATCCTTGAAAAGAACAGATTCTTGAAATGCAAATAAATAATGCTAATATAATAATTGTTCAATGTGTAAGGGAGACTAAGTGAGACAGTACTGCTGTTTTGTAGCTCTTGGGTTAGGGGGAAGTTTTATGCTGTCCCATTTTAATGTGGATTTTAGACATCCCAACTTTCAAAAAATGATTTCAGGGAGGAGGGGGGGCGGGTAGTGAAAACTTGCAGACTGGGGGGGCTATAGCTGTGATTTATTTCAAGTAAATAAATCACAGCTATAAAATTAAATAATTAGACGATAGAAACTATAATATCTATGCAAACTTTCTTTGCAAACGTTCGTTATGCTGAGATGCGGCTTGTTTTACCAGATTTTAGCAGATTCTCAGATGGATCAAAGTCATATTATATAATTGAATAATTCATTGAGGAATTTTGAGACCAGGGGTGTTGCCAACAGAAAACTTTGGGAGTGGGGGGCAAGTTCCGGGTGATTATGGATCACTTGCGGGACTCAGGGAGGAGACGCTGATTTCCGGGAGACTCTCGGTTTCCTCTCACCTTTTAAAGGCATGCTGACTAGTGTATTTTGGAGTCTCTAAGTTTTCTCTGTGTGCTTATATTTGCATTCTCTGTGATGGATGTGTCCCATTCAGAATGTAGTCTCACTAAGGTTGCTCCAGGTTCCTATGACCCCTACCCAGGTGTCTCTCTAGTAATGGGAGGATGGTTGTTTTTTCTCCTAAACATGGTTTCCTGTAGTTCTTTACTGACTTCAGTCATTGGTTCAGCAGAAATTTTCCAAGACATCCAGATGTTATTGTTTCAGGTTTTCCTTAAATGAAAATCTCACAGACAGTGCTGAGTCTGTAACTATTTGTTGCAATGCCTCAAGTAATTATGATGTTCCTTTTCACTTGTAATTTAGGGATTAATGTTTTACATTTTTGGCCTTTTAAAGGGTTTTTTTTTATATTATTAGGTTGAAATTTTGCTGAACTCTGTCTATAGTTCTAATCCTTATTCTATATTTTAAATAGCTTTTCTAAAGAGTGTGAAAGCTTACATGTTCACAAATAAAGAGTATCTTAAAAAGATCTTAAAAGTTTGAGAACCTGATAAAATAAAGTAGAAAAAATAAAGTAGATCCTAACCCTTAAAATGAAATGGTGCATCAAGCAATCGTAATCTAAAAGAATTGTCAAATGATCCCATGTTTGAGTTGTAGCACTACATAACTACAGTAGTTATAGTCTGCGATCTGTCAATGGCATGAATTTACAGCATTTCTTCTTACAAAATTCAAGAGATTTGAAAATGCTCCAAACTTAACAGTTTCTCATGCCCAATCCCTGTGCAAAGAACTCTGAAAACTCTCCCTGTCCAGGAACCGGCTATTCAGGATACTGTTGGAAACTTGAAATTGTGCCTATTTTATATTTTAACTCATTATTGTATTATCTGTGCATCTCCCTTGCCATGTAATCAAGTAAACTTACCTGTAGGAGGGGACCCATGCCATGATCCACTGAACTGCAGCCACCAGCTACGTGAAGCTGGTAGCTATAATGTGCCAACAGTTTCACTACACAGCAGATCAGGTGGAAAACTGAGAAACTGCTTCACCGGTTTAATGAAGGGGGACCTTTAGGGAGGCCAGAATGGAATAGTGAAGCAGAATTCAGGGAGGATACCCCTGCTCTTATTGAACAGTTCTGTTGGATATTTAATGACCAAGTAATCAGGAATGAAAAGCAGAAAGAAGAAACATCTGAAAACAACTCACAGTATGAAACGTTGTGTTTCTTTTTTCTATTTTTTTTTTCTAATTTTCAGTATGGAATGAGGGTTTGCTTGTTTTCGGCAAATAAACCAAAGACAGAAAAAGACATACTTCACAGAGTTTTTTTCAAGGGAAATCCATTCTGCAGTGAGTTGAAACACAGAAATAGGTTCACTTCAGGCTAAATTAGTAAAGTGGCTGGAGCCACTGGATATATATTTTTAAATTTACATATTCTAGAGAATAAAAGACAAAAATGCTGTTGGGTAACAAGATAAACAGAATTGAATATGCAAAGACCTTGTAACTTCAAAACATTTTAGAGCATTTTTAATGAGTTCTGAAATGAGAAAAAGTAATTTCTTGTTTCATTTGTAAAGCTAATATTTCTGCTGGTTGTAATGAGTCTCTGCTTGTGAGAGGCCTACCCAAACCTGCCTGTCAGGAACAGGCAGGCGCTGGAAAGGTACTTCCCCATCACAACATGCTGAGCAGCCATTGACAAACAAACTTAGATGCAACAACAGACCATCATATTCTGTGGTGCTTACTTTTTTAGTTGCAATCTTTTCTTTCTGAAATATTTTTTTGTTTTTTAACATCTCACATGGAATTCTTTTCAGAGAGACAATTGCATAGGAAGCATTGAGGTAAAATAAAATAGCAAACTAATTTATTAAATAGCTGTGAAACTCATGAAAGACAAATTATTTGAATGGCTGAAGAGCTTAAGTAGACCCATCCAGTTAATCTGAACTTGTTTTAGATTTCTTCTGTGAAACATGAATTAACCACACTGCAGTACATTCTATTTTATAGTAACTACTATATACTGTACACATACTTTATATTACATACTGTGTGTGCTCCAGTTCTTTGGTTAGCTATCAGCATTGCACTAATACAGTGCATGTTCTGTGACATAATAAGAATTGCAAGATAATTCTGCAGTGTGGAAATATTAAGTACCTGGTAAAACCAATAGGAGACACTATTAACTAAAGTGAATCTGTTCTCTACACAGAATCACAAAACAACAATATTCCATCTTTTCATTCTGCTTTTTTTACAGTGACATGATTTCTTTGTTCCTACTCTAATCCTGGTTGCAGGTATTCTGCAGATGCTTACTCTGGGTGAAAAAAAATTATCTGTTCATCCTTGCAGGCCTGTTGTCAGCAATATTTCCTTTAGTGTTTCTCCTGGTTTTATGCACAGATTTAATTTAACTTCATTATTTGTACTTGTATACCACCACCATTTCCTTCATTAGCTTTATATTTGCAGGTGCATTCACAAGGTGTTGAAGAAGTGATCATGCTGTTCTTGGTTGTGAAATGACATTTAAAGTAATGTCATTATGTTGACATTTAAATTATTAAATTAAATTAAAGTTATACTTAACATGCAGTGTTCCACAAAAGGCATGAAATGTCTTCATTTAAATGAAACCTTTATCCAAGATGACTTTAATAAATTAGGAGAATCAAAATGCAAAATGATATAGTATGTAGCCTTCAAAATACACACTATAATATTTTCTACAGTTGTTATTAAGATTTTACATTACTTTTCTACAAAGTGGTATCATAAGCACTAATGCAAATGTATAGTGAATAAGTAATTGAAGACAATAATTTTGTACTTCCCTTATTCCTTTTTTATTCATTTCACAATTTCACAAATGCGGCTAGTGAATACTAGTTATAAAATAATCTAAATGCAAGTCCTCCAACCTTCTTAGGATAAAACAATAATGAAAAATTGATTAATAAATACAACAACAAAATTACAGTTTGATTTTACACCACTGGAAGTTGAGATCTTTGATCACAAGTTCAAGACCAGGTCATGCCTGTAGCCATCCATGACCATAAGAACATAAATAAGAAACATAAGAACGGTTACAAATGAGAAGAGCCCTGTCTAGCCCATTTAGGAGTTAACAGTTAATTGATCCAAGAATTCATGCTCCCACCACACTTAACCAGGATTCCCCAAGCAGTAATGTACAGTATACTGAGGGTAGAGTGGTATTAATCAGAATGGGTTCTCTCAGCTCACGAAGACACAGCGATACCTGCAGACTCCCTGGCCGTTTCAGGCATGTGGTGGTGTTGGGGAGAGACACACCTCTCCTCCAGTCAGAAATGAACCTTGGTACAGGTCAGTGTGATCCTGCAATCTGTTAAAAGATAAGTGACTCAGAAGCTAGCTGCACCTCCTCATCCACCCTTATGTACAACCAAAGGGATCGTAGCTGTAAGACTTGAAAAATACACAAAAGATTACACAAAATGTAGTGGATATAGCAAAAATAATTGGCAATTGTATTTTTGTAATTGCATTGTTTCAGTAGTTTTTAAAGGTGTGATCCCTTTCAAGTTATTGGTATGAAATCCATTTGATAAATGTCTGCAATCAGTGTAACAGTAATTTAGCACACAGCAGAGTAAGCATTTAGGAATACTCATTATCTGGGGTGTGGTGATACCATCTAGCAGTTAAATATTATAAACTGGTGTGGAATCCAGGAATGTGTGTATAAGACAGTCTTAAATATTCTGTAGTTTATCACTTTGTCTTCAGTTTTGTCTCTTATTAAATTTATTTTTTATAGTAATCTGGCTAATCCAGTTTCATTGCTGTTTTGTTCTGTGAAAAAATAAAAAACAAGTTCAGTTGTTATGGGAAATCAGTTTTTTGCTTCAGTGCACAATTTGTCACCAAATGCTAGAAAGTCATTAAAACCTGGGTGCAAATCTAGCAAGACAATGATGGTGTGAGGAGAGAGGGTTTTTTAAATTTCTGTCTTAGTTGTTAGTTATTTGGCATCTTAGATGGATTTTTTTTTCTGGTGTTAAAATCTTCTAAAAGTTTTTCTGCCTGTTTTTTAAATGATTTGTTGTTACGTTTTATCAAGACAGCACAGAATGTATACGAATTTTTATAAATCTTTCAGTGATGATTGTGTTTTTGGCAGTGCTTGACTGCCGCTTAGCTTACATCTGTATGCCTTGTTAAGCAGAAAAATGATAGAATCAGTTCCTTTTCTGGCATCTCCTCAGTGTCACTGAGCACAGTTAGCATTGCCTGTCACCTCTCATCCAGTGTGAAACCTACTTATCAGAGTTACAGGTTTTTTGTGAAACCTACTAATCAGAGTTACAGGTTCTCTTTATTTTATTGCATCAGTGCTCATATTTGCTTTTCTTTTGCATCCAATGCAAATAAACCTTTGCAGGAATTTCAATCCAGACATTTCCATCACCTTCTTATAGAGTAGTAAAGACAGAAGCTGCTTGTATTCCAGTTATTCTGAACCTGGAATGAAACAGTTTGGTTAATGTGGCTGGTTTGCAAGTAAAACCTGTGAGAGTCTGTTTTCTTTTAGCTCAACACTAAAATAATTATTCAGCTGTACAGAATATTTATCCATTACCACTTAGTATATAGTTAACAGGTAGTATGCTAAATATTTAATTTTGATTTTATAAAATAAAACTCATTGTGTTCTGAGGGGCTTTATTTAACTCATCTTTGATTCAAAGTACAGAGCAACAAAACTCCCAAAATAATAATAAACACGGTTTCAAGATTGATGAGCAACTAAAAACCGTAACCACCACAGTTCACCACAATTTTACAGATACATATTGCATTCCAAGATTGTATTTTACGTTGTAGTTTTCCAGTACAATGCTGAACTAAAAGGTTTCATCATACAGTATATACACTTCATTCTTTGCAGTACAATATTTGGTCTAGTTCATAGTTAACTTCTAAATTTCGATAGTAGGAGACAAGACAACTTTTTTTTTGTCACTTGTTAAATATTAAGATTTTGGATGTTAAATATGTTTTCAGTTTTTATATACAAACAGACTGTACTTAATATCAGTTACTTTAAAAATTATAAAGATAAACATATCTTGTTTAATAACACAGGGCATGATGTTGACATATCCAATTGAAAACATCTGTGTGGAAAATTAATTTATATTTTCTGTCTTATTTTCTATGAACTACAGTTCTTTTGCTGGTCTAGTATTGGAAAATCTTTTACACTATATTTTGCACTTAAATTCAATATACGTCTCTATTCTAAATTTAGCACAAAGCACAAATCATTAAACATTTTAACTATCTCAGTTTCAGATTGTGTATTCTCCATCACTATATCCCAGTATATTTGTAGAAAGTAGAAATGTCCCTGCAATATAGCCTCAGCTTTGCCATATTTCTTCAGAATTTCATCATACACTAAACTACTTGCGTTAATGTCTGCATTAAATGGTCTGTAGAATACACATAGTGTTAAGACTTGTTAATTGTTGAAATGTTCATTTGAATTTTCTAGTTTGACCCTTTTACATTCTAAACTGATTTGTACCCTCCCCTAATTTCAGTATGCCTCAACTAATAACTAACTGTATCTTATGCTTCTCAGATTCACCAGTGCACCTCTGGTTCAAATGCAACCCATTCTGTTGTACAGAATGTCCTATTTATACAAGAAAGAGGTCCAGAAACCTAAACCCCTGTGCTCTATACCAGTTTAGCCAAATTTTGTATTTCCTTTTTGCTGTCCTGGGTTTGTACTTATGCCACACTGTCTCTGCCAAGAAAATGTCTAAAAGTAGTAATGGCTCTTTTCTCCTGTGCAAATGTGCATCGTGAGCACATACTGTAATTTGTTTTCAGCAGGTCCCAGGTTCCTGTGCTGTATAGGCAGAAAGACACAAGCTGTGTGCACTCAGCTTTCTTCTCTCAATGTGGTTCTCTGAACAGTTTATCTGTGCTGAGCAGTGCATGCACACAGAGGCATAGAGGCATACAGTAAGCATAGTGCTCTAGAGGCATAGTTTTGAAGCCTGATGCAGATACATTTAGAAGTGTCTCAAAAGACCTCTAACACATAAATTCCAGAAACCACTTGACTTTCTAGAAATAGCCAGGGGTCATTTTCAGCAGTGGTGTCTAAGGCACATAGATTGCATTGAAGCAAATTGTGTTTTGAGTAATATACAAATACCAAATAATGCCTGATGTCTAAGTGCCTTTTAAACAACTGACAAGGTGTGCACATCATGGTTTGTCTGAGCTAATGTCAACCCCATATCAACTGCAGTTTCATTGCAGAGAGATTCCTTCAAGCGAGTTTCCAAAATAAAAATACATTTTCCATTGCTTGCCTTGGGGGATGAATAAAAGAAATATAATAGAAAATCTTCCTTTGTCTTTGCAGCATATATCTTCTCATATATTGTATCATTTATACAGTACATTCCGAATTTCTGTGTATTCTGGAAAGAACAAAAGCCAATTAATAAATATTAAGCCATTAAAATGTGCCATATTACATACAGGACTGTTTATTTTTGGCTCAGGTTTAGTCTATTTAGCAAACACAGATTACCCCAGAAACACAGATTATGTTTTTAAAATGTGGTGAGAAATGATCGTTCTAATATCTTTTATAATACAGCAAAATTATTCCTTCAGAGTAATAAAATATTCTGTTTACTTTCCGCTTAATTGTGTGCCTTTATTTAAAATGTTTATAACAATTTCCATTTAGGCTTATCATTGATTTGGAGTACTTTTGCCTAAGTAATTACGGATTACAAAAGATGCGTTACTTTCCAGCTTGCAACATTAATAAGAAAAACTAGTGTTCACTGCAGGACCTGTAAAGATATGGGTACGCTAATCGTTTTTGTGGAAAGGTCTGATGTTTACTTCAGTCAAGCCCAATTAAATCTCTGCTGGTGACATTATGGAATACATTATTAATGTGTTAAGGACATAAAACAAGTAATTTCAAAATGTTTATGTATATTCTTAAATATACTGTATATTAACAAATGTCCAATTACAAGAATTCATTTTTTAAAAAAAAGTTCAACAAATTTAAATATTAAATTTAATTATGAACTAGTCTATAGCTGGTTTGAATGCTTTCTTTATACAGGTAAAATCCTTCTATAGAAACTAAGAGTATCAAATTACTAGCCAAAATGCAAAGAGGCAGAAACTAGAGATTTATCAAGTACAAAGTTTGTACAATCATGTACCGTACCTTACTAATTGTTGTTACTTCCAGTTTCCCAAAGTATAAGTAATTTTGTTACAATTTGATCTACAAAAATAGATAGAAAATAAGTTTGAGTTTCCCCTGTTCACCGACGTACTGTGCTTATTGTGGAGAGATGAACAGTATGCCAAGGACCACAGTGTCCGATTGTGAAAGTTACTATCCGAGCTCACCTTGACAAGTGTCCATGATTAAATGACACAGCAAACCTTTTTGCATGGACTCCCTTATTTAGAGTCTTTGCTACAATTTGGTTGTAGTCTCCCTTACCCGCTGCTGCATTAATCCACACAGGATGAGAAGGGCCATACCAGACAGTATAAACTCCACTCATCTTCTGACAGCACAGCAAGTCAGTTTTCTTGCTGTATTCTCCCATCTGACTGAAAGAGTCTGAAAACTGAAGATGTTACTTATTCTACTTTCATTCATAATCTATAGTGAGGGCATGGCTGTGCTTTAATTGTAGTTGTGATAATGAGTAATAAGTGTGTTTTCTGTTGTTGACCCTGACTTCCAGTGTTGTAAAAGAACAGTACTCTTAGTGAAATAAGTGCTTAAAATACCTTTATTTTGTTACATGAAAGTCTTTTGTATTTAACTGATAGACTAATATAATTCAAGTAGGTAGCTGTGTTAGCATGTGTAGGTTGCAAGAAAAGGAACGTTTCAGCTATGGAACCTACTTCAGGTGGCACCTTCACACCTGATGAAGGTTCCACAGTTGAAATGTTGTGCCTCTTTTCTTTTCCTTTCAGCATGGAATACTCCTTTACCTATTGCTTTGCACACTAATTTAATTTCTTCAGTATCTCAAATTCAATAAAAGTTGTACAAACCAACCCCCCAAATTGCATAGACACTGCTGTGAGTGACACTGCCGACTGGCTTCACCACATGTTTCTGTTCCCTTTGACCCACCTGGCATTAACTTCTGAGCGAACACCATGAGTAGCAGTGCAGTTACTGTACTAGCTCTGCCAGAACTCAAGAAAGGCAGTTGGCTTGAGCTGCACTGAGAGAGAAGGGTGGAGCTTGCTTTGCTGGGTGCTCTTTGTTCATGTTGGCATACTTGGTGCTTTCTCTCCACTTGTCCTCCATCCTCCCCCTACCTCCCTCCCCACTAGTCCTCTTGTTGTCTTATGCTAGTGGTTCTGTTGTATTGCATGTTTTGAGTCCCAAAATATTTAAATGCTTCTTGTGTAAAATGTATATTTGTTATTTTGTATTTGCTGTTTGTGTAGCTTCTCAACCCCTCACTATACAGGACAGTGGCTCATTCTAGATGTTAAAGGTCATCCTGTTGGTAACGCATTCATATAGCTGAAAATAATATAAATATCTGTGCTATAATTCTCTTAAGCAGTGACTCTTCATTTGTTTGTGAAAAATTTTAACTCGATGTTAATTCCTCTATCTGACCTTTTTTTAAAAATCCTTATACAAATATGTTATTAGTCCCATAGGCTACATCATTGTATTATTTTTTGTGTAAGTATATTGTATCTGAAAATGACAGGAACAGAAAAGAAATTATTTGGAATTCATCACAAAAAATTTTCAAAAGAGTTGAATGAAATAGAAGGTAAGTAAAGTACACCTCGACTTGGAAACCAGAGTTGTTTTGAGAGATCTTTTACTTAGTTTATAGAAGTCTTAATTTTAAAATGTTTTTCCTTTTATGTTTCATATCATTGTAACTTTTTTACTGCTTTTTATATTGTTAATCTATTTGGAAATGCCATTTACTGTGAGAAAGAATTATTATCTCTTAACACATCTTTATAAAGCACAGATTGCTGTGAGCCTGTTCCAACTTTAAGAAGGACTTCAAGATTGTACTGTGTATTGGGTTACTGAGCTTTTGCTTCAGTTTTACATGTTATTATTTCTGTTTTCTTTGTATCAAAAAGCATTTTCAGAACTTCTGATGCCTTTATGTAACTTCTTTGACTCAAAGAGCAAAATATGATTCTCCTTTTCTCTTTCTCTGTTTCTTACACTCATGCTATGATCCATTGGTGCTTAAGATTTGCGAGCTTCTCTGTTTATTACAAATCTTTTGTTTTTGTCCATGCAATAGCTCCACTATAGGTTGGAAGGGCTTAAAGATGAACTCAGGACGCATAGAAGCTACGACTCGCGAGTAACTATTACAGACCAAAGGAGCTGCTCCCATTCGCAAACCTCGCTTTGCGCTATGAGTTTAAGCTCCTTGCTTATTTCTCTCTTTCTTCCTTAGCGATGTCTCACCTCTAACATTTTTTTATTAGCTGTATGGTGTGTTTGTTGGGTCACTGTGTTTGTCTCCAGTTTTCTGTTCACTAGAAGCAGCAGTAGACGTGCTTTCCCAGCTATAGGACTCAACCATACTGTGCCTCACTTGTTTCATTTTTCAGGCAGCGTTAATTTAATTTGATGTTTGTGTCCTTTTTTTCTGTTTTTACATCTTAAAATATCTCAAGACAATGCTCTATGCTAGACTGTGGTGTCATTTCTCCTTTTAGGCCAGTGATGTTGGGGAAGTACGCTTGAAAGTTATTTACTGCTGTAGCAAGCAGGATACTTGGTCTTCTAAGAGGATACTTAGAGAAATCGATTTTTGCAAGTATTAAGTAGGAGTATCAACTTTCCCAGACACCAAAGGAGTCTAAATTTTAGAGTAGAGAGCATAGTGTTGAAGCGCAGAATGTCTTACAAACACTAATAACAGGGCTCGTAAATGACTCAACAGGTGCAGGCCACTGTTGGTATAAGGCACAGGTTGGGTACTATATCCCAGAGATTAAAGGTTCAGATTTGGGTTGTGTCATCTACTGAATTCAGACTCCTCCAAGGGGCTCTGTACAATTGCCCAAGAACTTACACTGTAGGGAGGGTCCAAAATTAGCCAGGGATTCTTCGGTATACTTAGCAATAGTAACCTTTGTAACTTATAAAAGTTTCAACCTCATTTTTAGGTTGCAGTATTATTAGTGAAAATTGTGTCACTTCTCTATCTGATGCCTTGGCTCTGCTATTAATGCAATGGAGCTCATAGTGCATACAGAAGCAATTGTGCTGATATGTATGAGATTTGTGACTGTGAGCTAAGTTGATCAACAATTTAAGATTCTTAATGATGAATTGTATACTGTATACAGAGTCCTATATTTCCAACAAGCAGACACCAACAATATCTACATCTATTTGTGCTACTTTGCCTAGTAGAAATGATGTCACCGAAACAGCTTTGACTCCTGTTTTTGGGGGTGGTGGTCTGATCAGGATACCCTAGCTGGAGACCACAATCTAAATCTTCCAGGTTTGGGCACCATCAATACTTTTGCTGTTACCCTTTATTGAAATACATATTTTAAAGTTATGAAACTCTGCTTCAATCACTATGCCTTGAGACCTGTGCTCCTTCAGTCACCAACTGTACAGATCAACCACAGTTGGAATCACATGTAATCACTATTGCATTTTTGCTTATGTTATCTGAAAACAAAGGCCTCTGATTTGTCCATCTTTATTCTCAAAAGGTTTGGTTTTTAAACCTCATTGAGTAATTTCCTAGATAGTGGGGGGAAGTCATCACCTCTGTTGTCGTGGAAAGCAGATTAATTTTTCTTTTGCATATTTATCCAAATCCCACAACTATGTACAGTTTACAGTTCTCTCTTCATTGCTTGAAGAAATAAAAAAAGTAAAATACGATGCTCAGCTTTTGGTAGGCAATGAGATTCTAACAAAAAGGATTTTCATACTCTATTTGGATGAGCAATTGTAGTGATACACTGTGTCACTGTAGTTTGTATTGAAACCAATTGAACAGTTTCTGTCAACAGCAAGCAAGTAAACAAGAAAAATGATTTTGCAAAAATTTTAAAGAAAACTTTTTTTAAAAAGTCAATTTATTGTGTTTGCATCATATTGTTTTCACAGCTGGCTATCAGGAGGCAAAGTGCCACATCAGCAGCTGCTGTACACTAATCAGAAACAGCACAGAGGCCTGTGTCAGTTTTGGGGTGTGCTTGCATTCCTGGAATGTGCCAGGTTATTGTCATTGACACATGTCAGGAGATCTCACCAACTAGTGTGTGCTCTTGAAAGCTCCTGACTTTATGACAATTGTGTTGAGTAGAAGTTATATATTGTGAAAGAGACATTCAAAACAAATCAGAGTATGAATATCTTCTTTATTGGTGTATCGATTTCCTATCAGATGTTGAGTGGTGCATTTCTTTCTGAATGTGTCTTTGTTCCAGTTGTAGTCAGGCATTCTCCTGGTTTTTAAAATGCACATTCCTGTGGAAGAGGGGTTTTTACTACAGTAATGTTCCTGGCCTAAAGGGAAGTCCATTATTAGTAGTATTATTTCATTTAGTTTTTTTTAAATATTTCTTTTCTTCTAGGAAAGGAAGTTCATGAGCCACTGTTCACCTGCAGCATTCCCCTCATGTGTTCCTTCATTAGCTGACTACAACATCTGAACTAGAACATGCTTTAGATTACCACATCCACAGGCTTCCGCAATTAGAGTTCCAGATATTGTTGCTGTCAAAAATTGAATTGGCCTGCATTCTGCCTTCTTTGAAGTCTAATGAATAGAGCATATTATTGCATTTCTATTAAAACTAAAGAGGAGGCCATGAAGGAAACAAACTGTGAGATGTAAGAATCGGACTTGAAATGCCTGACAAGGCATAGTTAGCTGCAATTTTATATACAGTCTAGGATCATTATCAGAAGTACATTGCTGTAGGTGCACTTGACTTCTTATTTATGGTGAATACTCCAATTAACTTTGCTGTGCATTCCAGTTAATGCTTGGGTGGGCAACAACAGTTCTTGGACTTCGTAAGAGTCCATAAGTCCATAAATTAACTGTATACTGGGATTGTGGTAGTTCAGGTGGGTAGCTGCGTCCACAGCTACGTTTTGGCTGTGGAGCCTTTTTCGGGTGTAAGCCTTACACCCTTACACCCGAAGAAGGCTCCACAGCTAAAACGTTGTGTTTTCTTTCTTCTCTTTTCAGCATGGAATAAACCTATTACTTGTTCCTACTGGGATTGTGGCAAACTGTCCCTTTTAATAGCAGTTGTGACTTCAGGCAATAGGTTTGAAAAAAGTATTGGGAGACAGCTTTGTTTGATTTCACTGCCAGAAACGTACCAGTGTAATTAAGAAAAAAGGCCTAATGCTTTCAAATTCATAGGTAGTGAAACTCACAGCTTAGTTACCAGACTTCTTCCTAAGTGGCTTCTTTAATGTGTTTGTTTAATGATTCAGAAATATAATGTATTAAATTAGTATATGCTCTTATTCAGGTCAGTTTGGAAACAAAGTAAATCATAATAATAGTAATGGAGACAAGTTTCAAAAATTATTTTCTACCCCTATTGATTATAATTAACAGGATAAATATGCTGTATTACAACCTCGTCCTACTCCATAATGCTGGATAATTCTAATCTCTGAAGCCTGCCAGGAGAGCTAATCTGTCATTGTCTGTAGAGGGGTTTTCATCTCACATCACTTCTGTTTTTTCTCTGCAGGTGCAATCCCGGTGCAGCAGCAAAGAAAATATCCTTAGAGCAAGTAAGTACATGAGATAATAAACATTAGCCACAGGCTCTCTTCCAAGACAAGGCCAGAACTAGAGTCACATCTGGGTTTCCTTTTCAATGCCCTTCAATTAATTTACAATATACGATTGAAATGTTTGCAGTTGATTTTCAAGTTTGAGTTGGGGAATATGTGTGTTGTGTTACTTTTTTCTTATAATACATTAAACTTTGGAATTTTTGGTGTCTTGGATTTGGAGTTTTAAGCTTTTGGTTGGAATTGTTCTGGTTTTGGTTGTGCAGTGTGAAGTTTCAGTACATTTATTTTAATACCTTTTAGGAAGCTTGGCAATAATATTCATGTCTCGATAATCATATATTAATGTATTCAACATTAAAAAAAGCATAAAAAATAAAGTTATGTTTGAGCTTTTAAATTAATCTTAGACACTGACAATGTAGTATTTTTTAGCATTGCACTGAAAACAAAATAGTGAGCCCCAATGTGCATTTGAAAGCTTCTTAGTGTAGTCCTCAGTGTCCACCGCCAATCTCATTGCACAATCTATAGGAGCATTATTAAGTGAAAGAGTCCATGCTTGTGTGTACTAATAACATAAGCACCTTCTCTTTCACTACCTCAAAAAGGATGATTTTCAAACTCACATTTTATTTAATCATTAACAAATCTAAAGCACTTTTCTATGTAACATTTAACTTACTATGCTTTGAAGTGTCCGCTGTGAGAGTCTTTAGGTGTAGTGATGTCTATGGGATATTAACACAGCATAGCTGTAGAACATGACTTTCCTTGCCCAGAATCATCATCACAGGCCTTGACTACACTATAGAAGTATTTAATTTGATACTTCATCATTCAGAGCTCCTTTTGTTATGTTTGTAAGGAAACAAAAAATAGGAAGGATTTCCTTAGACAAGGTGATTTGTTTCCTTCTGCAACTACAGAGGGGTTAATATTATAAGATCCTACAATATTCAGTTTCAATTCAATTATGTTAATAACCATTCTTTATTCTTTGGGAGACACGTAATCTGTCAAGCCACTGTCAAATCTTTGCAATGATCTCCAAGAACAAGTACAGATTTTCTAGACACGACAGTGGCTATAGACCAATTGTATCTAACTACATCGTCTGAAACAGGGGACTCTGCAATGTGTCATTTCAGGTTGTCTTGCTGCAGCACTCTGTATAAAACTGTAAGTGGACATGAGACTATAAGCATAGAATTTCACTGATCTTGTGCCAAAAGTCACAGTGCATTGAAGAACACACCTGATTCTGCAAAAGTGGCTACATCATCAGACAGTAATTAAACAGCAAAATGTGCTCACAAAATAAATTGGTGTGTTCTTCACACTATGCAAAAGTAGAAATTATATTTAGTAAGATGTTTGAGTACAGGCTGCAAAGGAACAGGTAAAGGTTTATTCCATGCTAAGAGGAAAAGAAACACAACCTATTGGCTGTGGAGCTTTCTTCAGGTGTCAGACACCTGAAGAAAGTATCAGCCTTCACACCTGAAATTTTTCTTTTCTTTTGTTTATACCATGGTATAAACCTTTACCTGTTCCATTCAATTTAGTGTGCATTCATACAGGACTTTGAGAAATTTCCATAAAGAGCACATGTCAAGTGAACAACGTTTTGTATCACTGATATCTTTTACTGTATGTCCACTTTCAGGGTATGTTGGAATGTGGTCCCCATGGTCCAATTTGTATATGTACTGTAATCTATTTAATTGTTTTTTGCTTTGGCAAGTTACGTTTATAAGCATACGTTATAAGCTTACAGTATGTTAGGGTGCCATGTGTATTTTTAAATGAATATCTAAAAAATGTATATGTTAGCATACATTAGTTTTTTCTGTTTCTTTGGCAAGCATGTAATTTCAAGCATGTTATAGTTAAGATATTGTTGCTTTTGAACTAGTCCAGAAAAGAACATTCAGTTACATTCCTGGCCTTAACGGAATATCCTATGCTAAGAGGCTGAAGGAACTGACTTTTTTGGACTTGACCAAAGAATATTACAAGGTGCATGTACTTAAAATCTTTAAAAACATTGACATAGACAACCTAACCTGTTTCTTAAGAATGAGAAGCAAAACATACAGTAAATCAGAGGACACAAGTGGTAAATATGTGGAAGTGCATTTAAAACTGACAACAGGACTCACTTCTTTATTCAGACAGTTGTGGGAGTTAAAAACAAGCTACACTTCCATACTCTGATACTTCCTGTTTTTGAAGCTTATACCCTGACCTCTTTCCAGAAATGAGTAATAGGTTTTTTCCATGCTGAAAAGAGAAGAAAGAAAACACAACGTTTTGGTCCTGTCTTTCTCACACCTGAAGAAGGCTCCACAGCCAAACTGTTTTCTTTTGCTCTCTTTTCAGCATGGAATAAACCTATTAATTGTTCCTTTGCAGCCTACACATGCTGACGGAGCTACCCACCTGAACTACTTCTTTCCAGAAATGACTGGGTCAATTAGCTATCTACAAATAAATGAGCTAGTTGGCCTGACTGGCCTCCTGTCATGTGTAACCTTTCTTGTGACGTGACGTCCAGAGCAGAAGTGATATTTAAATGCTTGTTTAAGGACTTTTAAGAGTGTATTTACCCATATTCATTGAGGGGAGACCATCTTACAATCTCTGTCAACTGCCATGCTTTCCATTAAGTCAAACTCAACCCAATTTTTAATACAAAAGTGAATACAAACTGAACTCTATGTAAGGGATTTTCTCACTGGATCCAATCCATAATTTTCTTCCATCATCCAAAAAGGTGTTTTAAAATGTCATCCAGGGCACACTGGATGTAATAAAAACATGTAGCAAAAGTTTGAGGTAATTACAGGTTGACACAAACATGGACAAAGAACTGTTGTGAATTTATGGCAGATTTCATTATGATTGTTGTTGTTATTCATGTCAAACCCCATGGCAATTGCTTTCCCTGTTTTCTTTTTTCAGTGTCCTTGTAGTATCTATCAGCTTTTAGTCCTTAATAGTAAGCTCCTTTGGATAAACAACCCGTCTTTCCTGTTGTTTATTATCTGTCAATGTAATTTCTGGTGTTTTAACTTTTTCTCTTGGACAGCCGTCTTACCAGTGAAATAATGATGATTGCTTCCAAATGGCAGAGGAAGCTTGAGTACAGTATCTCTCTGGTGCCTGGGCTCCAAGACAGACTCCACAACATCCTCTTCATTCATTGACAGCTTGACACTGACTCTGGTTGGCATTTTTCTGCCTGCTAAGCCTTATAAAGCCTCCTGCTTGTGAAGAAAGTGACAGGTTTCAATTTGAATCGATCACTTTCAAATTAGGACTTTGAAATTGGATGCTTTATTTTGCTTTGCATTTGCTGAATTCTGCCTTGAACTGACATTGTGCTCCAGCCACTGTGATTTTCAGGAGGGTTAGTGATGTGCACTGCTGCATTGCCAAGCTGCCAGTCATTACTTCCTATCAGGCAGATAAAAGAAACGCCTCAGTGCCCACTGTGAGGAAACTGCAGAAGAGACATGAAAGTTAATGAAAACTCTTCTTTTCCAACATTTATGTTTCATTTTTCTCTGAATTCACAGTATTTCACTGCTTTGTTTGATTATGTTTACTTGACCGCAACAGAACAGAAAATTAAAAAAGAAAACACAAAAAAGGAGCCCTACAAAATATAAATATGTTTATATTGGGCTAATTAAACAGGTTTGTAAGAATATAGAAGGTGAATAGCATGCTGTCATATGTCTTGCACTCACAAAATGTTGATCTGGCCATACTTTGTTTCACAGATTTTTTGCCTGCAGTTAGAATTGCCAGAAAAAGATGTCATTATCAGTAACTTCAGGGTCTATGGTGACAGAGCAATTTGAGCTTTAGCATAACAGTCACATTAGCCACATAGAAAAGCACTCTCTCCCATACTGCATAGCCAGTTACCCTCTTTTTGGCATAGAGGGTGGAAGTAATCTTAATTTGGAACCACTGGATACACCAGTGTATTGCTTACATTGTTCAGTATATTTTAAGAGGAAATTGTTCTAAATGCATCCTAATCAGGACCACCAACCAGCTTGTTTCCTTCTATATTCCATATAAAAGTAACTGGGATGGGACTGATTTTAGGTGAGAGAAGAATTTCATATAGATATAAGTTAGATTGACAGTGACAGTGTTGACTGTTGAAACAATTACATCAACCAGGTGGTGGCATCTGTCCTGTGTCACTCTAAAGCCCAGTGCAATGGGCTCAGCAAAGTCTAAGATGAATAAAACAGCATGTCAGTCTCTCTCAAATAATTAAATGGCCTGTACACAGACAGACCATTGTCATTTAAGGTATTACCAAGTTTATGGTGTTTTGCCTGGCTGAGGCAACAAAATTATTTTACATTATTAGCTTATTTTATTTTTTGGGCATATCTTCTGCTGATATCTTCAGCTACTCTTCTGTCTCTACAGCTGAAGATATAGGCTGATGCCCAGTGAAGTATATCTGTACTTCTTGACATATAGTGGTGAAAGAATGTTACACCCTCAGCACTTCTTCCATCATTATACCGTACACTGTTTTTTACAGCATATGCAGTAGGAATCAGCTGGTACAACATGCCCGATACTTATAGGCTAGATTTTGATGACAGCAAATATGAAGAAACAATACAAAACTCTGTTTGAGACTCTGTGTTGGTCAGGTGGGTTGAGACTGCAATATACACACATTCCCTCTTGAGCTGGTACTTTAGATAGCCACAGGGAAAATAAATACAGAACTGAATAATGAAACCAGAAGCTTGGTGGACTGTTAATACCCAAATTCATTTATTTAAATCAATATTAATTAATACTAAACCAACAGTTATACCAATTACAGCACATCAGAATCTCATACTACAGTAAATCTCACACTCTATATACTCACTAGCAAAAATGTACTGAAAGTTATAGTTTTGTAGCAGTCTTGTAACATATACCTCAACTATTGGAATACAAGCTGTGTATCTGTAAAGCATTCTTTGTGCCAAGTTGCAAATACTGACATGATGGGATTGTGTCCCATTCCTCTTGTAGAGCCTCAAGAGGCTTATGTCTGTTCACTGGTCTGTGTGCCTTAGATGCAACATATAGTCCCAACCTATCCCACAAATGTCAGTGGGGCTCAAGCCAGGAAAGTGGAGCATCCATGACACAACTGTTCAATTTCAATTTCCACCATGCACAAAAGTCACTGTTGCATGAACAGAATGAAAAAGTGTTGCCTTATTGGAATGTTGCCATATCAGAATATGGCAACAAGGGCAGCAAGGGTTAGGGTTAGGATCAAAGTAGTTCCATCCAGTCAGATTGCCATTAATCACTACAGGTGAAGTTATTTGATATTTGAAGTTACTTGATATGCCTGACCACTCTGTTACTCTAAGACTTTCCCAGTCCACGTGATCTTGGAGTGGTGCAGTGCGTCATACAGTAGTCTTCTAGATTGTTTTCTGTCATTGATGGGATGTGATTAGCTGTAACAATTTGCCAGGTTGGTAATTGTTAGCCATGAACACCCCAAATGTGACAGAGAGCACTGAATACATCTTCAAGATACCTATGACACAAAATTGTTTTCTTGATATGTGGGAAATACTGTGACATATATATATTGTAAGTTCTTTCTGGATTTTCATCAGACTTGACATTCAACAGCTTAAATTGCTCCAGTGCTCAATTACTCTCACTAATGGGGTGATTTAGCGTTTAATCTTCAAAGTCACTCAAGTGTTTCACAGGCAGTCATGAATGATCAGTTAATCAAAATGATACCAAAAATATGTAAGCACTTTCCTGTTAGTATCCTTTGTCTTTTTGAAGCACATAAGCATTCAGAACTTTTCATTCTGTGCTCAGTATATTAAGAAACCACAGCCAGTAATGTATTCTTGAGCATTCTAAAGGAGAAAAAAAATGTCAGCAGGAAGTGAAAACCAAACTGTGGCTGCCACTGAGTTTGCTTTATATGTTTCTTATATTTTGGCCAGTAAGCTTATGTTACAGTGTTAAACAGGATCATTCATTTTATGAAAGACATGAGTATGGTGAATGACTAAAGCAGTCATGCTGTCATTTTAAACTTTTTTGGTTTATTTCTAACCTTTCTAGTTTATAGAACATGTAGTAAAACTCTAAAAGTTTTGTCATGCATTTTATGTTATGTCATCTTTGCTGGCAGTTTGGCTATTCTTAGTGATGTTGCTGGACAGGCTGAAGGAGGAAGAGGAAGGAGGCTTAACGAAATCTGCAAAATCTTCAGATGACACAGCACTTCAATCCCATATTGAAAACTGCACCACTTCCCTCTTAGTCTATTTATTTGAAATTCATATTAAAAATAGACTTAGTGAGTGCATAGTTAAATGTTCATTTCTTGGTAAATGCAGGTAAATTAGGTAATCAGAAATCACGACAGTACTGTTTTTTCAGCTACTGTACATAAGAGGTAGGTGAGACGAGAGGTATTTCCAGACAGTTGACTTATAGGGTCACACAGCTTCTATTATTTTTAGTTCCAGACTGTTTAACTGATTCCCTTAAACAAAACCTCTTCTACTGTATGCCACCCCCACTTCATGAATAAGTATTTCCTTAGTTTATTTGTATAGAAAGATTTTTGGTTGGCTTTTAATGTTAATTATATGAATGTCTTACAGTATGTCAAGTACTGTATATTCTGTATGAACAAACTGAATTATTAAACTAAACATTGTTTCATGGTGATAAAAACATAAATAAGGTTACAAACAAGAGGAAACCATTTCTCCCAACTGTGTTCTGACAAGCTCTAGGATTTATACATTTCATCTTGAAGGATCCCTATGATGTTAATCAACAACATAGTCTGTACCAAACTCCCAAAATCCACTTTTTAAAGATGAGCTTCATATTTTGAGTCTTAAATGCACTTCCACTTACATCCTGGTGTTCTGCTATGATGTTTGTTTGTGTACTTGGTTGTGACAAGCTTTCAGGACATTGCAATCAAAGCATATATTTTGTGTATGTAAAGTGACACTTCCATTATACATCGGTTCTCTCTTGGTGGAGTGGGGGATCAGACCACATGTGGACTCCAGTTCTGTTCCAATAACTATTGTATAATTGCATATTCATCTACAGTATGATCCTTGAAATACTGAAGATGTTGCTCTCATTCTCCTTTTCTATTAATAGAGTTTAGTGAAAGGTGGAGAGCCCACATTAATGGTGTAGATTTAGAATAGCCAAAAAAAATTGCAATCGGAAAGAGACTCTGCTGGTTATTACTAAGCTTGGAGATCAGGCTGCTGTGGTGTGTTGCAAACATTATTTTGTACCTAACCTAATAAATAGTTGTCCCATAGCACTATAAAAAGAGGGTGTCTACACTGGCATTCATAGTAGCTACAAAGTTGTGTGCAAATTGCAAAATCTGTGGTTCATAGAAGTGAAGTAGAGCATAACACTGCAGCACAATGTTATTCCTTTATACATCATTCAGATGCACTTTTCTTTGCCTCTCATTTGATATTAATCATGTGTATTCTTTCTTCTAGTATTTAGTATCAAATACTGTACTTGGATTGAGTTTGCCACAGTAAGTACAGTACATGAAAGAAGGAGGGATCTAGACTAGATGAAAAAGTGTGTCAAGGCTAGAATTCCATCTTCAAGGCTCTAACAGTAAAAGCATGATTGTGCTAAGAATGAAAACACTACAACACTATGGTCTTTTATTATAGTAATTATAGTAATTATAGTAGCAATTATAAATTTAATAATTAATTTATCTGCTGAAATCCAAGACATTAAAAATGAATGGGGAAAAATGTGATTTCTGAATTCCTGCACCTGTCATATTTGTGTATGTTTACTTCATAATAGTGCTTATAATACTTATAAAACACTAATATTAAAAACAAATTATTGTCTTGAAAGCTTTTGTCATTTTGTTTGTTTTGTGTCCCTGCAGGTCATAGTGCAGTTGACATCACAAAGGTGGCGCGAAGACACCGCATGTCCCCCTTCCCCTTAACCTCCATGGACAAAGCTTTCATCACTGTCCTGGAGATGACCCCTGTCCTTAGCACTGAAATCATCAACTACAGAGGTGAGGCAGCTGTTCCTGAAGCCTAGCACAGCAGAGCCATCTCATTAAGGTCTGACTCATTCAGCACTGGGAGCTTTCTTTATACTACTAAATCATGGTGAATAACAGCACCCTTTTTAAGCATTGTGCAGGATTAGACATAAGCAAGAATACACTGTTTGGGTTACTTGATTTATTTGTTTTATTTCACTTTTTTAATTATGCATATTAATTGAAAAGCAATATTAGAGATAAAAAGATTCAGAAATGTTGAGAGTGACATACGCAATGTCTGTATTCTTTTAAGAAGTCCAGGTTTTTATCTTCATTTGCACCTAGTATATTGCGCAACCTGTAACATCTCAGTTAGCTGTATCTGTGATCCAACCACTATAGTCGTGTAGTTCGGAATGTGTATTGTACGTTGTTTTACTTTTTTGAAAAATGAGAAAAATATTCCTGATGCAATCAGATCTGCAGTTTGAAAGAGCTGCCATGTTCTTAATAGCATTTAATAGTTACTGTCCTAATGCAAAAGCTCAGCTGCTGTGCTTTAAAAGTGCAATAGAATTATGCAATTATTCTTTTGTGGATAATTAGAAAAAAGCTTATCAAATATGCATGTGTAGCACAGAATACATTGAGATCTTCTGAGATGGGTCAACACCAGTTCTAAATTTTCTGAATTCATCCTCGTGCTTTGCATGTCAGCCTGACAAAAAATATTTTTGTCTGTCAGTTTTATGGCAAGGTCTACTTGAAATTCTTGAAATATTTTCATTTTATTCAACATTAAAGATGAAAACTGATAATTTTTGTAATTTTGGGAAACATCTATCGTGGTTGCAGTGCATTTGGTAGTGTATCCCCTATCCTGTATGTTGTGTAAACCAATACCAGTAACACCTACTGATGATGACAACTCCTAGGGGATGATTTTTCTCTTCCAGGTCAGAGGGCAAACATTTAGAATTTAAAAACTCAGTGTAAAGCTGTGAAAAATATTTTCCAAATATTTGACCATAACACTCGTTATGACAAAAACTGACCTAGAAGGACTCTCCATGGGGATTTCTTGCTGGCAGCAGAATAGGGAGCCCCAGCTGTTTGCCAGGAATTGGGTGACAAGCTGAATACCATCAGTGAAAGCTGTTTGTCCACTGGTTGGTACTGAAGCTCTGCTTATTTCAAGAAAAAAACATGTACCTGGTGAGGCTGTATAAGAGTTCTGCTGTGTGTTTCTCTTTACCTTATAATTACAGTATATGGTTCAGAGAGCTTTAAGACAAAAATACACTTAAAGTGTACCTAAAAGCATTACTTAAATAGTGTGTAGATTTCAAGACTGTGTACAGTGTAATATATTGTATTAAATCCTGTCAGCCTTAAATAACACCTATGACTGTGCTTGTAGTGTTTTTTATATTACTAGAAGTAACATCTAAGTTTTTGTAAATTTAGTTTCATTAGCCATCTCTTTTAGAGTAGTTCACAGACCACATGCTTCTCTTAACTGAGGAGAGGTTTGCATTCTCTCCTCAAATGTTTTACTTTGCAAAGTATTTTAATGCATAAAAGTTGCTATCATTTAGTTGTTACCAGTTGCTATATTAATGCTGTCATTAGCAGCATCCCTTCACTAAATAAAACAACAGTTTTGTGTTTTTCTAGTCTCTTTATGCAGACATTAATGTTCTATCTTCAATAATTAAAGTGCTATTTCTCAGTCTAATTTCATCTGCCATTTGTCAAAGAAATAGTATTTCTTTTAGATTAATATTATATCGTGAATACCCAGACCTCAATTGGTAGTTCACATACTGTATATCCATCCAGTACATGATTACAGATAGAACTTCCATCCTGCATC
Organism: Lepisosteus platostomus; assembly: GCF_059453375.1. Lineage (NCBI taxonomy): Eukaryota > Metazoa > Chordata > Actinopteri > Semionotiformes > Lepisosteidae > Lepisosteus > Lepisosteus platostomus. Next base: position 25,810,697 of record NC_142620.1, read on the forward strand.
CTGCATGGAGAGATAGTGGTATTTACTGACCAAAATTCAATGAAAAGTCTTAGCCTGAAAAATATGATGAAGGAACAATGCCAGCAGCCAAATTCTCCTTCACCTCTGGTACTCTAACTTGTCATCCTCTGTGACATCACATCTAGAAAAGCTATAAATATCATAGTAAACCCTCTTGCATTTGACTTCCTACTCATTCTTTGCTGCTGTATCCTCTTCATGAACTTTTCCTTTTCACTATGAATAATCGGATCTTCTGCTCTGACAACAACCTTTTTGGACACATGGATATTCTTTGGGTCCACGTGACCAGCTTACCACGACATCTTCTTCATCATTACTCCATCCCAGTCAACTGCCTCTCACTCCCAGCCAAGCTTTGCTGTCAGGTTAGCTGTCTCAAGCTTCCCTGCCTTTCTGATTGAGGTTAGCTCTTTTTATCCCTTTACCTACCAGGCAAATGGGAAATTTGGCCAGGACGCCGGGGTTACACCCCTACTCTTTTCGAGAGACGCCCTGGGATTTTTAATGACCACAGAGAGTCAGGACCTCGGTTTTACGTCTCATCCGAAGGACGGCACCTGCTTACAGTATAGTGTCCCTATCACTATACTGGGGCATTAGGACCCACATGGACCACAGGGTGAGCGCCCCCTGCTGGCCCCAATCTAGTAGTCAATCTGTCTTTTAAATAAATACCACCAAAAAGTTTTCATTATTTATAAGCAAGTAATTGCTTTCTCTGCCCATTTGTCTGATCTTCCGCCTTTTTCATCCCTTTCTATATATGCATTTCATTCTCTATCTGATCCATGTTGTTATGCTTAAAGCGACAGTCTAATCCTTTCTTCCGTGGTACTAAATATAATTTATGCTCTCTCATCTGCCTCTGTTCACAGTGTTCTGTCAAGCATTTTTTGTTTCTCCGGCCCAGGTTTTAATCTTATATGTCTAATTTAAATAATCTTATATATAATTTGGGTTCTCTGTACTGGCTACACTTTTACTACAGTCCCCAGTGTCCTGTTCTGCTAAGTTCCAAATCATTGTGTGCCTTTGGGCTTCCAGGCTTTCATTCTTCTAGCCACTACTGTGCTTGACATCACCTTTTAGTCTTGCGTTTGTCTGGTATCCTACCATCAGTCACTACATGTCCTACAAACTCTGTTGTTCTTCCTGTCCTACAGCATCCAACCTAGCACAGGAGAAATCCCCCATTCCTCAGTCCACCACCGCCATGATAATTGAGAAAAAATATGTCTCCTCTTCTGTTCCTAAATATTCTGTCCTTTTCTTTCCACTCCTCTTCTGAGCTCCCATTTTCTCTTCCATTAGTTTTTGTACACGTCTAAACCTCTATTCTCACTCCACTTTCCCAGACCCCTAGATACCTCCTATATAATAATTTCTCAAATTCCTCCATCTTTTCTTCTTTTGCAGGTCCTCCCACGACGAAACTTATTTTGTTTTCTCCATGGCCATTTCTCCCCCTTGCTCTTCCAATGCCATGATGTTTAACCCACATCCTGTTTCTTTATTGCAGGTGTAGATTACAAGATGCAGGCATTCATCTTGCTCATCTCATCAGTCATTCCAGTGATTCCTTAACAAAGCAGTTGCTCCTCCACACCTCACTTTCAGTATGTTCATGGATTCCATAATGTGATGCCTCAGGATAGCCTGAGCTGTATCTCAATTAAGCTTTCTTCTAGCTGAGCTATATATAAATGTCTTCAATAGCCCAGGAGAGTGGCTAATTCCATGCAGAATTGTTCTAACAGCTCCCAGCAGCCTGTCAAGGCATTCCAGCGGGCAGTACTTATATCAACTATCTCAAAAAGAGTAGGGGTGTTACCCCAGTGTCCTGGCTAAATTTCCCTCCAAGATTTTTCCAATCAAGGTCTACTAATAATCCCCATCTTATTTATTCTGTTCTCCCCCCCACTAATCACTGATCTGCAGTGAGCATACTCGTGCATTATGGCTGCAGTCGAAAAATCCAGGTTGGCACTACACATTTTGGTGGTGGAGGACGGTTGCCATAGCCCTAAAGCACTTTGAGCGGAGTATACAGGAAAGCACTATTATTATTGTTGTTGGTGTTGTTGTCTCATCAAATACCTCATCCACTGCTCTTCTGTGGCATACCATGGCATTGGTATTTCAAATAAATTCTAATTACCTACTTACCAGCCTAACCATTCAGGCCACTTAAATCTGCTCCTTCAAGTGTTTTCATAATTTTCTCTTCCATGTCTAATGGTTCTTTACTTTCCTTTCATTTTCCAAATTCTACATCGTAACTTCCTTGTTGTACAGCCAAGAAGTTGGCATTCTTGCCAACCAGGGAGATGTTCCTTTTGATCTCTACTAAATTATCAGTATCGCTACCAGTTGTTTACTCATAAGAACTGTGACTTTGTACGGTTATGATCAGATCTCAGTTGTGGTCACAATCCAAGTTGTGAAATACAGACATAATGTAATGTTAGTATAAGGTCATGTTCTGCTCAGAGACTCCTGTCAGATACATGCTCAATATATTTCTTTCCCAACTGTAGGCAGCCTGGTTCTGAAAACATTAAAAAAATATCTACCTTCTAATTTGAAGAGAAGAGCACTAATCTGTGTAATTATCTGCACTTGTCCCTTCACCCTGTACTTACATAACATAAAAGACAAGATGCTACCTGAAGAGACCACTGAACCACAAACTGAAAAATAAAATCTATAGGCAAGTTTCATACTATGATTGATACTTTACTTTGTGCTTGCAGAATGTTGCCTGTACAATCTGTAAAAATTACTTTATTTAAAATAGGACTGAAATGGACTCTCATATTCTAATATGATATATTATGTATATAATGTAAAATATATTTATCTTAACTCCACACAGTCTGAATTTGCTCCATAAAGTTATCATATTTCCCATTCTAGGGGTTTTGTGCATTTAATGGGACAATTTTTAATTGTAGCAGTAAGTCACAAAATGATTTTTTGATGGCTATTAGAAAACCAACCGTGCGGGATAACTCAATGCACACACATGGATACTAATACACGAGAATACATTTATTAATATATAAAATGTGCATATAAACATAACAGATCTTAAGAGTGAGGGTTAGCAGAATACAAAAGGTATATACTTTATTCAATCACGAAGAGTTACAAACCAAGAGGGACATACATTCAGTATATACCATTCATTTATACAGTTTCGTAAATGAACTTTGATTACAACTTCTACACTAGATACTCAAAGGCAAGTACATCACTCATAGGAATTAAATTGATATTAGCTCAGGTTGAGGTAACAATTGAATTCTCGAGCTGTAATGCAGAAGGTTGAATACTCATCCAATCTGTGTGGATTCAGATCTCCCGCGGACACAAGGGAACAGTGGCAGGGTGTCCTCTGGCCTCCTCTGGTGCCAGGGAGTCCTGGTTCGGCGTGAGGTGGGGGAGAAGGAGGAAGAGATTCCTGCTACGACGCGCTGGCAGTGGGCTCTCTGAAGACGGGCTAGTTAGTGTTGGCTGAACTAGCAAGAGTTTGTGCACATGAAAAGTGACTGCGGGTCCAAGCAAGTCACACTCTTTAGACGGGAAGAAGACCGGTTCGTTCCCGATGTAGCGCTAGTCCTGAATACTGATATTCAGTTGTCGACAGTTCCAACCGTAGTTCACTCTTTGATCAGGCGAGCGTTCTTGGTGGGGTACCGGCGGTTCACGAGGCTTGCTGCTGGGCTAACCTCGGGCAGATCCTTTGATTACGCGCAGGCGACCTCCGGTCTCTACTCTTAGAACAAAGTAAAGTCCTGGCACTCAGACACACTGGCCGTCACATGATTGTCCAAGCAGAGTCTGAGAATGTCCTGGAGGAGCCCCTTCTGGGCCTTGTGCTGCCTGTTTTATCTGGAGGAACTACAGTCATTCATTGGTTGAATGTTCCGCGGGCATTTGAGACCCATGTGGGGTTCCCTACAAGTTCCTGATTGGCTGATCGAGGTGGAGGATGAGTAACGATGTTCTCTGACATAAGGGTTGTAAACAACCTGGGATGAGACTCTCCCAAGGAATCTCCCAGACAGTAAGGCGCCAGAGATGACCTTTTATTAGGATGGCTGGAGAATCTCAGCCTTGTTAGTTGTTCTTTATCAGGAAACTCTGTCAGATAGAAAAACACCTTAAATGTGAACTGAATGGAATGGCCTCTCTGTATCCAGCACCACTGAGATGAGGGAGAGAGAGACTGGCAAGGGAGCAGCAAACTTAATTCCTGTATTTTTAATAAGCCTTGCTGCTACACCATACATAATAATGTACTGGACAAGGTAACACTTCACAATATATTTCAAAAGAAAGACTTTTGCATAGTAATTAGCTAGTATGTCTGTTCTTACACTTACTTACAGTGTTACACATAGTTGCCAAGAAATGACTTCACTGCAGATTAAACTTTGAGTAATTCATGAAAACTGAAAGGTTACTGGAATATTGAGCTTTATTACTAACACATGCGTGGCACAATGTTGCAAGGGTTTGCATTGCTGCTTTGCAGAGCTGGAGCCCTGCGTTCAGTTCCAGACTTGGGGTGCTCTCTGTTTGGAGTTTGTGTGGCCTCCACATGTTTGCATGGATTTTATCTGGGTGCTTCCTCTCACAGTCCAAAGACATACTTTTAGGTTAATTGGCTTGTATGTGTCTGTGTGTGCCCTGTGATGGACTGCTGTCCCATTGAGGGTGAACCCTGCCTTGCGCTCGTTGCTTGCTGAGATAGGTTCCAGGTCCCCTGTGACCATGAATTGGATGAAGCAGCTGGAAAATGTACAGATGGATATTTAGAAAATGGATGGATGACACATTTATTTTTCACATTTGAGAAGAGCTAATCTCCTCTTGAAATTTTATTTGCTGTATTTATTGAGTAAAAAAATCAAAATTGCAAAGGAATAACAGAGCAAGAAGAATGCTTTTGGCTGTCTTCGAGAGGGTTGAAAATATATTTCTGTTCTCTTCTGAAAAAATTAGTCACGTGAGCAATAACGAGGGCAGTTTTTCCATGAAGATAGCCTTCTGACACATTCCTTTGTAAAGATGAGATGTAGAGACCAGGAAACATTCAGGTATTAAAGCCTCTCTGACTCCCCAACTTAAAATGGAGCCTCCATAAATCTGGATTCTAAATACTATTATGGATGTCTTCCTACTGATGAAAAAACAGAAAATTAATAATAGGATGTTACTCTTTTAATATGTGGTAGCCTTTCCAACATGTACACTTCTCTCCGCTCCAGATGGAATGGGTCGAGTCCTTGCGCAGGATGTATATGCTAAAGACAATCTGCCGCCATTCCCAGCTTCGGTTAAGGATGGCTACGCAGTACGAGGTAATTTTTTTTCAAATGCTTCAATGTTTAAATTATGCCTCTATACAAAAAAGAAACATTACAGAGAAACAAAGATTACAGATTGGGGGTATGCTAAAATGTAATTGGTGATTCTAAATTCTTAAAATCCAAAATAAAAATGCAAATATTGTTCCCACTAATTTGTACAAAATGAGCTTTGTTTTTGAGTTTAGGTTATCTATCTAAACAGAATATGTGCTGGTGTGGTAGAATATTTTATCTGTGTTTTTGGGAACCCTTTCCAGTCTTCATTAATTTTTCAAAACTGCTTTAAATGAGGTACTTAATAGAGTTGTTGTTATGCTGTGGTAGTGGACATACAATAAGAACAAAAATTGGTTTTCAAACTACATGGAATTTAATTTGTGTCCTTTGTCCCAGAGTCTCAGTCCTAGTCTGAGTACAATGTGGTGCTCAGTGGTTGTAGTGGTTGAAAAAACACTGAGCTTCTAATAGACCATGAGACATGTGAGTTTACATGAAGCATTAATATGAAATTGCCCTTTGAGCCGTGTAACAAATCTGGAGCAAATGCAAACTGGCATGTGCGCTGAAGCTCTCCTAACTGAATAATTTTGTGTTCATGATCTTTCATTTAAAATGTTCAAAAACAAAATCCTTAGTCTTGTTTGAAATGTGTTCAAAATCTACAAATCTATTGTTCTGGTGTCACAATCTCATCCATCTCCCGCCCCGCTCCCCCCTTAGCATTACATGCTGTATAAGTGGGTTCCACACTCTGATCAATGTAGGTCTATTGTGTATAATTAAATAAATATATTTTTAATATTGTTTTGATAATTCACAATTATTTTTGTTTCGTTTGGAATAGCTAATTGTGCGTGAATGAGAAGTGAACTGTATATGCAAACTTCTCTGACCTGCCCAACTACAAAGTCACTTGTCTTTTAACTAATCAGTCAATACAGAGACAACTGTACCAGAGGTTGTGACCCAGTAAGTTGAGAGCTCTAGCAGCAGCACAACCTGAGAGAGTGTGGGAAGTATCTCTGGGTCACTGAGATCCAAGAAAATCCCTTCCAATGGCCTTAGCAGTGTTCAGTCAACTGTGCACCACTACTTGGAAATCCTGGTCAAAGTCAGCCAGTGACACTACCCAGGCTCGAATCCTTAACCATAATGTTCAAGCTGCAGTTTTACCATCTGAGCTACTCAGGAAATCCTTAATTAATGTTTAAATCAGGGGGATTGATTCCTAGTTGACAACCTCAACCTCATGTTTGTTAACATGTTTGTAAATGGTGGGTTTGAATTTTGGCTAATCAAGTTAAATCTTTACACAGACAACATCTACGCAGTTTTTGAGCAGTGTAGGCATGTAGGCATGTGTGATTTTATTTTTTTAAGTATAGTTTTTGACACATGTCAAATATTAAACAGTACGATGTTTGGCACACTTGTGATTTCACTTAGCTTTGTCATCATGAAAACATGTCTCTTTCCAGGGAAATATGTATTAGTGACAAATTAGTATGTAGGTATTACACTATTCAATGCTAGTATTAAAATTATGTTAAGTGATGTTTAATGTCAAACTAAAATGTGAGTGCGGTGTTTTAAGATCTGTTTTCCAGGTGAGAAAATGCATTTTCCTTAGTTCAGAGCAATAAGAAGATAATACACATGAATAGCATTGTGTCTTAATTTGTTTTTAATTTATTAAGTTTTCTCTGTTCAGAGATTTCATTCACAATTATTTGCTAGTCCCCTGAACAACTAGCAATTTGCCCCCATCCCATGGGATGTACAGTACTAACTCTGTAAATCTTCAAAAATGTTCAGTCCTGGAAGCTTGGAAATGCTAATGTCCATGTTACAAGCTGTCTTTCTGAAGATGTTTGCTTTACACAACTTTCTGCTGTGTTATTGACAGATGATTACGAAATTTTTTTTAATAATATGGAAGCTTTATTGTGTGGATGATAAAGATAAACAAAAAGACAAGACACCTAAACGATTAAAGCAATACGTTGTCATGTACTGTAAGACTTTGCGGAGCCTTGCTGCAGTAATGTTCTACAAATAGATGTTTTTTAACTGTTTCAGATGTTCTCAAAAGAAAATATGGTCATCAAATTCAGTTCCATAACCTTTCTTCTTTTCACTAAATTTGTGTTTAGGTATTTATGGCTAAGAAACTGTATTTGGACCAAAGAACAAATTGCAATAAAACAAGGTCCTGGTTTTCTTAATGGCATAAATCATGGGGTTTCATATGGGCTGCACGCACAGAATGCATAACAAATTTATCATAAAAGACTTACAAAAACTGATAAAACAAGCATTTTCTCTGGCTTGACACCGAAAAGTAGTTAACTTTTGGTTATAAAAAAATAGTAATAAAAGTAAAAAGCATCTTGATAGTTTTCTCAATTTTTCAGCTGCTGATGGGCCAGGAGATCGTTTTATAATTGGAGAATCTCAGGCAGGCGAGCAGGTAAGGTCTGTTAGTTAAACAAATGTGATGGGAGTCAGTACTGAGCCAGTGCTGAATGTTTCAGCGCACCCTGGGTCTGCTCTGTCTTGGAATACTTTGCAGGTCAAATTCATACAGTACCATCCCTTTTCCCTCCTGAGGTTACGGTATAACTCTGGGAAAAGTATAAACTTCAATAAAATTCATTCTGTGGATATGTTAACCATGAACTCTTTACTAGAACTAATGCAGCTAAACTCCAAAACCTTAAGGTTGCTTTTTTGCTTTCCTTTTAGAATAAAAAAAAATACTGAGCCCTTTTCACAGTTTTCGTTAGCAAAGCAGATAAAGAAGGTTCCAATTTATTTCCCTTTCTAAAGATACAGTTACACCCGGTCCTCATCATCATGTTTAATTGGTGAAAAACGTAAAAGTGTTTCTTCCTGCCTTGAGAACACAGTGGAGGCTAATGGAGAAACAGTGGCAATACATCAGTAAATTAGCACAACACAGTTGGTGCCTAAATATATTTTTTGTTTGGCTGATTATCCCTCTGATGTGATGAACAGTGTAGGTCAACTATTAAAATCTAAATAAATATAAAAAATATTTTTAGAAATCACAAAGCACCTTTTATTTTACATAAATAATTGGCTTATCTTGTTTGCTATCAGTAGCTTATTACTCAAAACATCTCATCTAGCTTCTTTTAAGATGCCTTCACAATACAGCTAGGCATTAGTTCCGTACTGTATATTCAAAACACATACTGTACCTGCAACAGTTTCCCCTGTAACCTTCTGTACACAAAACATAAAAGATTCCTCTGATCTGTGAATCTTTCTTTAAAGAAGGCATTAATTGTGAAATGATACCAAGAGAAACCATGTACTTCTTGTAATGTGCATTGCATTGCATTGCTTAATGTTTATTATGTACATGGCTGACACGATCATAATTGTGCTGGTTTAAGTTTTTTAGAGGGGTCATTAGTAATTGAAATAAAAGGACAAGGAATCTAATATTTTCTTTGTTCTGCTGCAGTTTGAAGATACCCGATGATGATTTCCCCTGTGTTCCTGAACTGTGTCTTTCAGCCGACCCATACTGTAATGCCCGGCCAGGTAATGCGTGTGACAACAGGAGCCCCCATCCCCTGTGGGGCTGATGCTGTGGTGCAGGTGGAGGATACGGAGCTCATCCGGGAATCAGAAGATGTGAGTCCCCAAGCTTCTGTTTGTTTTCTTGCTCTTCAAGCCAAAAGCTTTACATGAAACCCCAAGCTTCTAAAAACTTCAGGAGGTGAAGATCCTCTTTTTTGCAAATAAATTTTTAAACAATGTTTTTCTTTCTTTTTATTTGTTTATTAAGCATTAATTAATAGAGCATGAAATTATTGTAAAGACTGCAAAAGACATGAATGCATTCAGCTCACATTAATCACAAGGTCTCTACAAGATAATTCAACCATTTCTTGAAAGATCCCAATTGATTTATGGTCATGAGTTTATCCTGGTAGTTAATTCCACACAGGTGGCCTAGACCAACGGTTCTCAAACTTTTTGGACCACCTCTGATCAAACCAAAGCATTCAATAGTACATCTCTGTGAAATCAACTGAAATGGTTTGAGACAGAGGATATAATTACATTATTGTGTATAATCTGATGACCCATAGTTGGTGAATTACACACTCGGTTGTGGAATATGTGCCTAGCTCAGTCAAGGCTTGAACACAGGAATAGCTGCCACCCTATGCATAACGAGCATGCATTCTTGTCATTAAGTAGTATGAAAAAGAAAGTTCACAAAAATACAGAGCTTTTTCATTTTCTCTCGTGTTTTTTGGTGTTCTTTTTAATTGTCCTAAAACTAAATTTACAAGAGTAAATAACAAGTGATATAAGTTTCTAATTTTGTAAGACAATATGCAACAATTTTGGCAAGTTAGTTTTTATCATATCTTACCTCATTAGTACTTATCAAGCAGCTGATTACACTCTCTCATCGCCAGCACAATAAGTATTGTGTTTCTCACTAGTTGTTTTTATTAGTTTAGGCACACTGGAGTTAAGTCATTATTCTCCCCTTTGCTTAGTTTAAAAAAAGCAGAACATGGAAGGAGATGACTTAAAGTGCTGATGACTCACCATTTATGCCATCAAATCTTCTTCCAGAAACAGTCACTTTCAAACTAAAGACTTCCTTTAGCTAATAATTTTCCTTTCTTGCTATTATTTTGTAACTTGAAACAAAGGCCGACACTTGTTCCTGAGGAACAGAAAAAAAGTATGAGCTGTCATGGGCAAAACAACTAGTCTATCTCCTGTTATGTTGTGCTTGGACAAAGCGATAATCAATATTCATACCCATATTTCACTGTGACTCCTGCTTCTAACTGCCATTCTAGCCTGGAAGGGAGTTTATGCAAAGATACAGTATATCTGTGGGTATTGTGATGGACGTGTCAGTCACAGTGTTCTTGCCTGGATCATTCCCATTTGTGATGGCCGCCCCCATGGCATCACATGTGGTGGAGTTTTTTGTGTTTTGTCCTTCTCTCAGGGAGGTACTGTACACTGTTGTTTTTGGTAGATTACAAAGTTCCTACAACTGAAGTCGCTTAGCAACACACTCTTCTTTTACAAGAAGCTCCACTCTTCAGCAATTCCACCCCATAATTTATCACAGTATTTATGTATAAGAATATGTATATAACCTTGGATAAAATTGTAGATCATCCTTTGATAATGATAAGTGGATAGAACATGAAGTAATCATTTAGAAGTAAATGTATGTGTAAAGGAGAAAAAGCAATAGCCACCTATTTACTGAACTTTACCAGAGTGTTATAAGTGTTTACTCATGGATTAAAAATAACTCATAATTGCTCAACTCTGTGATTGTTATCCTTGCACCAAATTATTTGTTTATCTCAAAAGCTCAGCAGGTTAATGCCAAAGTACCGTGAGTCTTGTAATTCTCATTGTCATTTGATATTCTTTCAAATACTCTGTATTTGTCTGTCAGGGTGTGGTCTGTATCTCCTGAAATAAATGTATTCTGAGAGAAATCTATCTTTTTTTGTCATTACAAACTCGCTGTTCCCAGCCTGCAACGCGGCGCATACTAATTGTCTGGGTGTTCTTCTGCCAAGACACCAGGCGAGGGTGCAACACAGAGAAATACTACATTAAATTTAGGACTTTACCTTGGAAAAAAGTGAAGTTCACCACCTGAAATATTATCACCAGCATGCCTCTTAAACATATTCTTGTCACCTTGTCCACTCATATTTACAGCAATGTAGAAAATTTAGTGAAAATAGCACGAAAATTGAAGAGCACATCCCAATTAGCACTCCCAATACAAAGCACGTGGGACCGCTGAGCATCATGTGTATTCTCATGTGTCAACATGTGTATTATCATGTGTACGCGGATCGCCACGTTCAGTTATGTTATTCCAACATGCGAAACGTAAACATGTCGGGGATGAAACTGCGTATAGGCCAACACGAGTTTCACATTATACAGACATCTGTCCCCTTTTTACCAATCGTGTATGAGCCAATTTGCATTTTGGAAACTCGCGTAATAGCAGAAATCAATGTACATTATTTCTACATTTGAGATACTGTAATTGAGCTTTTCCAGTAGTAGTCACTACTTTGCCTAATGTGATCTGTTTTATTGCAGGGTACAGAAGAATTGGAGGTTCGGATTTTGGTACAGGCCCGACCAGGGCAGGACATAAGGTACAGTAAGTCTTTCATTTTCCTGTTATGCAGCTTGCAATATTGTCGTGAGTGTTAATACAATTTTACTTCCATTAATAATAATAATTGATCATTTTATTATTGATTACATTTTATTAATTAAATTTATTTTATTAGTGGTTATTAATGACACCCATAGAAGGCTCCACAGCCGAAACATTGTGTTTCTTTTTTTCTCTCCTCAGCATGGAATAAACCTTTACTTGTTATATTTTATTATTAGATATTTTAAGTCTTCATCTCTGTTTTTACTTGAAACGCTGAAAGCTGAGAAAAAATCTGCAAGCCTAATTTTTGCCAGTTAAAATTGGCAAATTTTGCCAAAGTTAAAGTTTCTTTAACTTGCTTTAAGATAGCCATAATAATATTTCTAGCAATAAAATATCACATGTAAAGTAGAAAGCTGGCTCATATTATTGAGTGTAAACCCACCCAAACTAACCAAATCTCCTCTCTCACAGAGCATCACTCTGGCCTACTGCATAAATAGTGCTTGAACTACAAGGGATGACGCAGACATATGGTCTCTCATATTACATCTATAGGAGATCAATGTTGAACAGAAAGTGGGGACAGTACCCCAAGACTGGCAGACTGAGGTGCTTCTCCTCATTTTTAACAAGGGGGACCAGAGTGTGTGTTCCAACTAGAGAGGGATCACACTCCTCAGTCGTCCAAGGACTGAGGGCCAGGGTTCCGGAAAGGAGACTCAACCAATAGTCAAGCCTCAGATACTGGAGGAACAATGCAGATTCTGTCTTGGCCGTGGAAAAGTAGCACAAGGATATTTAAGAGAACTGGGGAGTTTGCCATCCCCTGTGTATACGCTATGTGGACTTAGAGAAATTTTATAACCATGTACACCAGGGTATCTATTAGGAGGTGCTGCAGGAGTATAGGCTGCTGGGCCTGCAGCTGCTCGCTATCTGGTCCATGTTGCTGTGTCCACATTCTCAGCACAATCAATGTGGGTATTGGACTTTGCCAAGGGTGTGTCTTATCTTCTCTCCTCTTTGAAATTTTCATGGATGAGATATCAAGGTACAGTTGAGTGTAACTGGACAGACAAACTGGAGTGTATCCAATTTGGGGACCTGGGGGCCACATGTCTGGTGTTTGCAGATGATGTCGTCCTCTTTGTTTCTTCTGACTGTGATCTCCACAACCTGCTGTTAGGTTTGGCTTTCCTAATTTGGCAAAAAAAAAATCCAAAGTTGGAAGAACAACAAATGTAAAATCCTTGCACATAGGCAGAAATTACCATGAGTGCTCCAGCAGTGATCCTCACAAGTTTTTCTAAAGCAGGAGTTCCTAATTCCCAGATTTGGCACCCCATAAACCTGCTGTTTTTTTCTTCCAGGTCAGCTCAGTTCTATACTAGTACCCTTAGCACTTCCATTGTTTTCCAGTTCCAGAAAAATCTTTAAATGGTTTTCTTTCAATCATGCCATTATAATCATGGTGTAATTTTGCATTGTTTTCTTGTTAGATCAACATTCCTAGATGTCAGGATTTCAGATATGGATAAAATTATAGCTTAAGGAATTTAATTTATTGACTTTTAAACTTCTTCAAACTTTGTTCCCTGTTTGTTTCACAAAAATATATGAAGTTATGTTACTAATTTGTAAGATATATTAAGCATGAGTATTTTTAAAAGGTTTGTTCATATCTTTTAAATTGTATCTTTTGTGTGATAGTTACAAAAAATTAAAATGCATACTCTTCAAATTTATAAACGTATACAGTACATTTCAGATTTCCCTCTCTGGAAATAAGGACATCAAATTCAACAGAAGGTTCCCCTGCACCTGAGTTAGAAAGTGCTGCCGTAGACACTAGATGTTAGGGAAAAATCCAATAGCATCTTCTGAGTAGTTATTGTGCCACAGTTATATTGCCACAAAATGCAGTAGGTTACCTACTTTGTAACAACAGCAGTATATGAGACTGAAAAACAAGAAATGCAACAATGGATAAGGCATGTTGCTGATACTTGCATATTTACCATATACTGTACAGTTATGTGAAAAAGAAAGTACACCCTCTTTCAATTCTATGGTTTTATACCGTATATCAGGACATAAAAAAATATCTGGTCCTTACCAGGTCCTTAAATTAGGTAAATCTAACCTCATGTGACAAACAACACATAACAGATTCCACTATGTAATTATTTATTTAACAAAAAATAAGCCAACAGGCAGAAGCCATGTGTGAAAAACTAAGTACACCCCATGTTTAAGTAGCTTGTAGAACTTTTTTTGGGCAACAATAACTATTTCAGCTATTACTACTATTTATCAGTAATCATTTTCCGTATGAGTTTATCAGTCTCTCACATCGTTTTGGAGGAATTTTGGCCCATTCTTCTTTACATCATTGCTTCAGTTCATTGATGTTTGAGAGCATTCGTTTATGCACAGCTCTCTTAAGATCCCGTCACAGCATCTCAACGGGGTTGAGGTCTGGACTTTGACATTCCAACACCTTGATTCTTTTCTTTTTCAACCATTCAGTTATAGATTTGCTGGTGTCATTGGGATCATTGTCCTTTTGCATGACCCAATTTCGGCCAAGCTTTAGCTGTCGGACAGATGGGCTCACATTTGTCTCTAGAATACTTTGGTATAAAGAGTTCATGGTCGACTCGATGACTGCAAGGTGCCCAGGTCCTGTGGCTGCAAAACAAGCCCAAATCATCACCCCTCCACCACCATGCATGACGGTTGATAAGAGGTGTTTGTGGTGATTGGCAACTCCCATGTTCTCCATTTGAAAATAATCCTTCTCACTGTAGAATGATGGATTTTAAATTGTTTGGAAAGAGCCTTATAACCCTTCCCAGATTGATGAGCAGCAAGAATTGCATCATTGCTGATGTCTTTTCTCCTTGGCATGGTGTTAACACACACCTGAATGCACCAGACCACCAAACTGCCAAAAGTTCTGTTTTTATAGAGGTGGTCACTCTTCCTGATGATCAACTAATCAACTGCATTTGATTAGCAGAACGTGGCTGCTACAGATGCAGCCATTCAAAATGCGCGGGCGATACCGCATTATTTTCCGGTACGCTGTACGCAGTCTACCGCAAGCTACCGGTAAATACCGCGAGTTACCGGTAAATACCGCTAGTTACCGTAAATTCTCCTATAATACAACAAGCAAAATAATAGTATCCGGAATTTCCGCAAGGTGCAGCTAATAAAGCTCAACCTCTCATGTTTGAGCTGTGGCCATCAGTTTTTAACGAAGATATTACTAATAGTATTAATAATGAATGACCTTGGACAAGCTGTAAGTGTAAACTCAAAGTATTGCCCTGGTCAACATTCTTTTTTTCATTGACCGTCTTTGTAAAAGTAACACCACAGCATTTCGCAATCACGCATTTGTCTCCAATCATGCAAAGTACAGTAATTTTTGAGAATCGATTCACCATGCCTTTCACATGCTCATAAAAGAGATTGATTTAGGAACATAAACATATTACCGTATGAAAACTGTACTGTATACAGTATGTATATGTATATTTAATGTCTTAACTGTGCCCGTTTAAGTATTGAATATTCATATCTAATTTTACCACTGAAGGGAAATCTTAGTAGCTGAGCATAAAAAGAATAGGAGCATACTGCAACGCGTGTGAAGGCCATAAACGATATTAATTTTGGAACATAAACATACAGTATATGGCTGGTCTCGGTACTTTAAAGAAAACATACACAAAACATGGTTTCATTATGACCAGAATTGGTCTTGAGATATTTTTTACTTGATTTACAGTATTTGAGAGGTATGTCTTAACACCGATACTACAGTGCGTAAATACTGCTCACGTATATGTTTCTAGGTTTATATTATGCATTTCATACGGTCAAATTACTTTTGAGCAACTAATAAGAAGCGCGAAACGGTATGCGTTTTAGTTTAGTTTTGTGCTGGGACTCTGCTTTTAACAATGTCGCCGTGGATTGATTAGAGATATCAAGTACATACAAGTCATTTTTTAAATGTTGTAGTTCGTCTTGTAAAAATGTTACGAGTACATCATCTATCAACAATTACACAGGTTCTGTTTCCATATTGCGGATTTTGGTTACGTAATATTATTTTCTAGATTTCACGTTGTGAATATATGATTTGGGCAAACAGAGCCGCAAAGAAGTACATTATGGGTTGTTGTTTTGTTTTTTTTGCAGTTTTATCTAGAACAAGCGATGCTTAAACCTTTGTCTGATTCTTGTGAAACTATCCACACGACAGTTACAGTACCTAGGAGTTGACTTCAGTGATGTCACTGATGGGATGTTTCTAAAAATCCATCCTCTGTAAAACGTCTTCTCTAGTTGTCCTGCATATGTATTCGCTAATGAAGCTGTGTGTTCTGAGCCTGGATCTCTACATTTCTGTATGAACCAGCTTAGAGGGCTAAAGACAGCTTGTGTTTAAATTGAGTGTAAGGTAATTTATGCTTCTAAAGTCATGGTCAGCATTTATTATTGTACTGTGCTGTAAACTTGTTCTGTGCCTAGTCACATTATTTTATAGCGTTTTTATAGCGTTGTGAAATCTGGTGGCGCTGTGTGTTAGTTTCCTGACTCCCATGTCACATGGTCTGTGATTGAATCCCATGGAACTATGACTTTATTTTTTAACAAACATTTCTTTGAAAAAATGAAACGTTTCCCTTGGTCAGAGATTAAATAAAACCTCACTCGCACCAAACAAATTTATATTTCTAAATATCACAACATGATCGAATTTAAGTCTTTTTA
This sequence comes from Lepisosteus platostomus, assembly GCF_059453375.1. Classification (NCBI taxonomy): domain Eukaryota; kingdom Metazoa; phylum Chordata; class Actinopteri; order Semionotiformes; family Lepisosteidae; genus Lepisosteus; species Lepisosteus platostomus. Next base: position 25,827,107 of record NC_142620.1, read on the forward strand.
ATAACAATGAATAGTCACCTATGCGTTACAAAATAAACATTTATATTGATTTGAATCGCGTTTTGATTTAAATCGTAAACGCGTGTTTAAATATATGTGTTTAAAGGCGATATACTGTATAAAAGCGCTGATTCTTATGGAGTGTGTTCCGCCGGGGATTCAAAAAAATTTTTTTTTGAATCGCGTATCTAAGGAAAATTGCAGTATAACTTTGTTCATGCACAAACAGTGGCATGTTACATTATAATTTGGGTGTCTCCTCTTGCCAGAAAGCTCTAAATTGCAACGTAAATTGCAAAAATGCATTTGGAATCTGTCCAAGCCCTCCTACGAAAATTATTTAAACTGCGACACTGATCATTCATCTCTAAATAAACTTTATTTTATATAGCGTTTTAAGCGAATAGGTAATTAGATTGCTCATAAACCTAATCGCTTTTTCTACATAAACACAGCGTGATTGCTCTCTGAAAATGCTTTTCCTTTATATTTAGGCTCAGAATTCAACTATAGATCGTATTATTATAAACTTTCTTGGAAAAATGTTTTTTATGTAAACCATGTTTGCTATTAATTCATTTAGGGCTAAAATACGTTCATTGTCTTCCAATCGAGTCGAGTTGACATTGGAAGCTTGCCACTCCCGGACTGTTAAACCAACGCATTAGCATGTTAAAGCGATTCTATTGAGGAGCCCAGCTACCACTTAACACTGTACTTCCTACTTTGAAAATACCTGTGAAACCGGTTTAATTCGTCACAGCCAGCACTCCGGCAGAGAGGGGGTTGTACTCGTAAAGTAGAAGCAGGCGAGATTTCCAGCGAAAGACACCCCCCCCCTCAAAAACCCAGTAAGCAGTAATGCTTTAAGTTGAAAATCGAGGTGGATTTTGAGGATGATAAAGAGGATAAACTGGGATGGGAGGAGGGTTTGGTTTTGCATAAGGGGCGGGATTATGATAATTGGAGGAATTTGCGAGAGTAAAATGGTTTGATTATTTGATTTTGTATTGTGGTTGTTATCTATGTTTTTGGTTGGTATTATGTTTATATGGTTGTTTTTGTTGGTTGGTTGTTATTATGGTTATTAATAACACGATCTATAGTTGAAATCTGAGCCTAAATAAAAAGAAAAAAGTGATTAGGTTTATGAGCAATCTAATTACTTATTCGTTTAAAACGCTATATAAAATAAAGTTTATTATTAATTTGCTAGACAGAGCGGTGAACATTATTATGCATAAGACAAAGATA